>NC_132948.1:16912500-17212500 GCF_034638445.1 Ciconia boyciana
GACACGCAAAGTTGTGTTGTCAGGTATTGCAAACTTAATGATCTTTTCTATCAATAATCTAATGACCAAAGCGTTGGGTAGAAAAGAGTATGAATAGAGCTACCTAACCAATATGTTGTTACCCACAATAACCAGCAGAACTACAGTGAACTGCACTGAAGATGTGGTTTAAGTCAGGCTGTCACTCCAGACTTTCCCTGCTGATTGACTGAGGCTTCGGTAGTCAAAACTGCTGCATATTGTCACTCAGTGTGCTGTGATTGGGAGTTGCTCATAATCTGAGGATTATTGAGCAATAAACATACAAACCCACACTCAGAAAAAGAAATGAAATGGTTCTTGATTTTAAACTGAAATACAGTATGCACAATTTCATTTCTGTATTGCATGTGGCATTCTCCTGGTGTACCAAGATTTATGCTTTGTCCTTGTGTTCATGATTCTCTTGCTTTGCTCTGTACTGAGAGTACTCCCCAGTTGGTGTAAGTGGAGAATGCAGCACTCGGGGTGCTCCCATTCTTTGTGGAATGGAGAAACTTCATGCTCTAGTGAACTGAAATGTAAATTCTCATGCCAGTGTTCAAAAAAGGAACCTGCTTACTTGACTACACCTGTAGAGAACAGTCTAAGTAGGCTGATCATTCTGGAGCTTGATCAGAAAAACCTACGCAAGAGTCTGGCTTTTTGTCTTGGGTCTTGGCCTAAGAAAGTTTTCAAGTAGATATAAGACTGAAACTCACACTAGCCCTCACTATGATTTTATAGCAGGTTCTGTTCTTTCTTAATCCAAATAACAGATTTTCTTTTTGTAGTTTAGTTACAATTTAGCGTTCTGAAGTTTGAATTTGTTGCCACACTTAAGAAATTGTATTGCTATGGCTCCTGTGGCACCCAACATCCAGAGCTAGCTGCTTGATGAAGTTTCTAAAGCCATTTCCAACTGTAACACAGCAGTCAAATTTAGTCTAGAAAATAGACAAGCATGAGCTTTTAGCTCGTTTTAGTAGCTTATTGGTTTCTTCTGTGTTCTTAAAACTAGGAAGAACATCCTGCTTCCTTTTCAGGATGAGTGACTTTGAGAGCAGTTTCTGTATGCACATACTGGTATTCCTGTTTAGATGGTGACTAGAGCCCTCCCAGAACTACTTGTCTGCCTTCTGCATGCAAGGGTGCACACTGTGAAGGTTCCAAAATCGATCCCTTTAAAGCACCAGTCCACTGCTGGACAAATTGTTGTCCAATACAGTAAATACGCTGTTTCCAACTCTCAGCTTACAGCTGGTGTAAGGCCTGGGCTTATTGCATTTGTATAATACAGTAACTGTATGTGCAGAGCAAGGTGGTCAGAAACAGGCTGCTTTGGGTCCCAGGAAAGCTAGCAAGCTGTCCTAGGAACTAGTTGATCAGATTAACAGTTCTTTATGCAGTTATTCCAGGGAGCATAAATGCTGCATGTGGTAGCTCTGAAGTCCTGTGTTGTCTCTTGGCACTGCATTAAACTAATATGATCAATTTACTGTATAAGTTATGCTAAAATGTTATAGAGCAGTCCGAGATACATATTAACTTGGGGTTAGTATCTCTTGAAAACGATTCCTCAGTGGCCAGCAGCCTTAATCTGTCAAAACTTCCCAGTAGAAGGAACCTCTACCAGTTTGACAGTCAGAAGTGTTACTAGCAGGGAAAACACTTCTGAAATGTGGATAGAAATAACAGCATTACAAGCCAATACTCTAGCAGTTTGAGTGGGTGTCTTGTGAACAGAAAACAATGTTCCTAGAGCTGAGTTGTCTCATCTGCAGTAAAGTAAAACATCACTTTGACTTCCTGAAAGGAATAGGATTCCTTATTCTTTATAGGTTGGTTTGGTTAACATTAGTTTTAAGTCTACCCTTACTAGCTGCTTCTGGTAGTTAAAAGGAATACTAAAATCTAAGCTTAAACCTGCAATACAGTTACCTAAATCATGAAGTAGAAACCTTAACTGGAACTAAAGCTCCAAACCTTTCTATAATCTTTCTGAACTTTTGACTGGCCTCTTCAATAGGCACTTGTTGTATTACTGTTGTACAGAGTCCATCCATCTCCTAGTTAAGTGCGCAGTTCATTCAACAGAAGAATAGAATGGAAGCTGTGGTCTTTGGCTATCTCAAGAGCTGTTGCAACTCTCATGCTGTTGGACTCAGTCCAGGTCATCTACAGCAGCTACTAAATTGCCACAAACTGGAGCCATTCTATCTGTTAATTATACTGAATGACATCTACTAGACACCTATAGCTTGCTATACCAGTGCTGCTACCTAAACCAGAGTTTACACAAGCTCTGTAACTTAGACCGTCTTTTAACTACAGCTTATAGTTAATTAAAATGTCTATGCTTGTCAGTTGTTGGAATGTCCGTGTAACTGACCAGAAGTAGACTTTTTTGCTTTGGGGATGGTAGAGGTGTTGGGTGTGGGGAGGGGATTCTGTTTGAGAGTCAAGTATCAAAGGAGACTCAGATGTGACAGGACACTAGCCCTGTCTGTAACATCACTTGCGTAGTGGGTTAAACAGAGCGCTTGTAAATAGGCGGACTACAGGATGGCCATTGTGGTAATCTATCTATGATGTTTCTTGGGTTTTGTCGTACTAGCTGGGAAAACACTTCAGATCTTTAACATTGAGATGAAAAGTAAAATGAAAGCCCACACGATGGCAGAGGAAGTGATCTTCTGGAAATGGATATCTGTGAATACAGTTGCCTTGGTGACAGAGACAGCAGTCTACCACTGGAGCATGGAGGGAGAATCGCAACCCCAAAAGATGTTTGACAGGCATGCTAGTCTTGCGGGCTGCCAAATCATCAATTACAGAACAGATGAACACCAAAAATGGCTGCTGCTGATAGGAATTTCAGCACAGGTAAGTTACCTGGAAATAGCATGCTATGAAAATGATGGGGAGAGCCGTGGCCCCACTTCACTTAATAGCTGGTATAGTTTCTTAACTTTGGTTTCTGTAGATCAAAAATATATTTTGTGTAGGAATAACCTGACCTTTAATGCGATTAAAGTGTTGGAGGAGGGGATGAGAGGCATTTGCTGCTTTTTAGTTTACTGTCCCAAAGGTCTTGCTATAAACATTTGAAATCTTATCTCTAAAAGCTGACCTTTCTTCTTTTTTCTAGCAAAATCGTGTGGTTGGTGCAATGCAGCTGTACTCGGTTGATAGAAAAGTCTCCCAACCTATAGAGGGCCATGCAGCAGCTTTTGCAGAATTCAAAATAGAGGGAAATGCCAAACCTTCTACCCTCTTCTGTTTTGCTGTGAGGAGTCCTGCAGGGGGCAAGGTAAAGTCTGCAACTATGTTCCTGTTCTGCTGTAGCAGAACTCAGTACTAACAGAACTTCAGTGATCCCACATTTAGTGTATCTTCTCTGAAGAACAGCTTGGGAACCATGTGTGCAGCATATTTGGTCAGCATCAAAAGGCTTTCTTTTAATAGGATAGAAACTGTAAAAAGTCTGAGTTGCTTGGGTGAAACTTAGACATAAGTACAAATGCAGATGCAATGAGAACTGAGCTCAGGGTGTTAAAGCATCAGTTTATTCCCACGTGGTGTTTTGTGTGTATAAAGTTAGGTCATTAAGCAGCCTCTTATATCTTGCATCCAGTACAGAAAGAGCCTAGATAAACCTTAGTGCTGTAGGTACGTTGTTAGCAACAAACTGATACTGGAATTCAGTAGCAGTTGAATATGCTACAGCTGCTGAGCAGTCTGTAAAGAGCTGAGGTAACACTAAAATGTCTTGAGCTTTCTAGTCTTGTCCTGCACAAATTGTTGATGAATTGACAAGTGTCACTCAAAACTTCTTGAACAAGTTGTCTTGAATAGAAATACAGTCTGCTTTCATAGAAAGCATGGGTGTGGTGGGTTTTTTTTTGTTGTTTGGTTTTTGTTTGTTGTGTTTTTTAGTTTTTCCTGGTTTTTACTTTATCAAGTTCTGGAAAACTTGTCCCTCTGATAAATATCTGGAGCGCAGCTCCCCAGACTGTTGGTTCAGGATTGGGCAGACATTCATCAGCCAAGTGTGGCGGATGACTTCAGTAGCATATCTGAAGAGAGGAACTTCTTTCATGTGGCTGTACTTGCAGGCAACCTTGTGACATGTACTCTTTTCTTCCTAGCTACACATAATTGAAGTAGGTCAGCCAGCTACTGGAAATCAGCCATTTGTTAAGAAAGCTGTTGATGTGTTTTTCCCACCTGAGGCACAGACAGACTTTCCAGTGGCAATGCAGGTAAATGTTTGACCCCCCAAAAAGTCAACTTTATAGCCTGGCAAGTAGCTGCCATCTCTGTTGTAAAGAATGCTTTCTACTAGCGCTTTGCTGTCATTCCTCCTAGTTCTGGGAGGGGTGTTAAGAGATTTGTGGGAGGTAGCCTGGACATTAAAACAGTAACTCAAACACAAATATGTAGGCTGTTTCAGTATTTGTCCAGATGTATCAACTTAAGGTTGTATTTAAAAAAAAAAAAGCCCCAACAAAACACCTACCAAACCATGGCGGCCCCCCACTAACAACAACAACAGACCCAAAAAACCCCTCAGTAATGTCTTCTGGTAGAATGTCTCTAACATCACTTTGGCTCTTGAACTTCCTACTAATGTTTGGAGTTCTAGATAAGAATGTTGTGGTGCTTGATGTAGCTTCACATGAAAGTGGCATTTCACCTACAGTAGATGTCTCTTACAGAGACAAATGGAGCAGGGAGTCCTATATCAGCATACCTCCTGTAGTAGCAGCACAGAAAAGGCAATTTGGAACATTAATGGGAGGTTCTTTAGGAAAGAAAGTAGCTGGTTGCCTTGACAGACCAAACTTCACTTAGCATGTTTGCAGGACCAGAAATTGTGTAATAAAAGCAAACTATCCCAGAGCACGCAACTGCTGACCAGTCCAATAGACCAGCTCCATAAATGAACCAAGAGATGCCTAAAACTAAGGTAAACAAAGCAAGCTGTCTACATGGGAAGGATTCATGTGGCTCTGTACTTCAGCTTGAGGCTTAATTAACAAAACGTCTGAAGACTTGTTCCAAAGTGAAAGTACTTCTTTGAAGACCGTTTTGTCTTGAAAGCCTCCCTAGTTTAAGTGACTTGACAGGTAAACTGGAGTACTCAGTAGCTGAGCTTGGTTTAGGTTCTGCTGGTGCTTTGGGTAGGCCTTGTTGGAAGAGAGTGGGATTATGTCATTAACATTTCTGAACGGAAACTTGTACTGACATACCCAGACTAGAATGCTAATTATGCCCAAACTTCCTCCCTCAGCCTGGCTCATTAGGATGAGGAGTATGTCCTTTGCTGCAGATGAATTTTAATTTCCCTTCAACCTCTCTATTCAGTGGAGCTATGGCTCCAAATGGCGAGCAAAGCTGTTCATTGCTTTGAGTCTGTAAGGAAGAAGCCTGAAGCTATATTTGTTCTTAGTGTCAGTGCAAAGGCATGTCACTGCAGTACTGTCTTGTGACTAGGCTAAAGGCAGTTGTCTTAACTGTTACAGTCTTAGTCTTGACTAATAAAAACTCATCTTTTGGCAGATTGGAATTAAGCATGGTGTTATCTACCTGATCACGAAGTATGGATATATTCACATGTATGACTTGGAGTCTGGAGTGTGCATCTACATGAACCGTATTAGTGCTGATACTATCTTTGTCACAGCTCCTCATGAACCTACCTCAGGCATTATTGGTGTGAACAAAAAAGGACAGGTAACAAATTGAGCGTTCTGGTTTTGAGCCTTCTAAAGCTCAGATGGAATGTAACAAACCTAATGAGTGACTTGATGCAACAAATGTCATGGAAGGGAGGAAGTAACTATTTGATTAGTCAGTTTTTAACCTCTCCTAGTACAGAACTGCTTGGGGAGGAACTTGCTTTTTTTAATAATCTACTACTTCACTGATGGGCTGCATAGTCATTTGGTTGCTATATTTCATAGTAGTTGTGGAAAGGACAGTACTCCTCAATATGTCTTTTGTCCTTTCCAGGTGCTTTCTGTATGTGTTGAGGAAGACAACATAGTGAACTATGCTACGAATGTTCTCCAGAATCCTGACTTGGGACTGCGTATGGCTATACGTAGTAATCTAGCTGGGGCAGAGGAATTATTTGCCAGAAAGTTCAACACACTGTTTGCTCAAGGAAGCTACGCAGATGCTGCTAAAGTAGCTGCATCTGCACCAAAGGTAAGTGACTCCAAACGTAAAGCTTAGAAGTCATGGGGATTTGCCTTAGCTTTAGTGGACTTGCTTAGCTCACTTGCATTTCAGTACTTGACATTCAAAAACTAAAGTGCTGCAATACTAGCCTTAGTTCTCTGCAGTTCAGTGGTTGTTCTGACTAATATACTCTCCTGTATCCCATAAAGGAGCATCTGCTATACTTTTTCCAGCCATAGACTGTGGCCGGTGACTTCTTGCTTGAATGTCATTGGTTTGATGAAGATGTCCACCCTGAAGGCTTAAGGGTAGATGCTTCAGTGTATAGCTTAACATCTGTTTTTTGACTAATACTATTCAGCCTTCACTAATTAAACATTGCTTCTCTCTATCTTGTGCCTCTTCAGGGAATTCTACGTACCAGTGATACGATCAGGAAGTTCCAGAGTGTACCAGCTCAGCCTGGGCAGGCCTCTCCTCTGCTCCAGTACTTTGGAATATTGCTTGACCAGGGACAGCTGAACAAGTTTGAGTCTCTGGAGCTCTGTCGCCCTGTCCTGCAGCAGGGCCGCAAGCAGCTTCTGGAGAAGTGGCTGAAGGAAGACAAGGTAGGCTCAATGATGACACTAGCTTAATTCTGTTGCCTTGTAACAACTGAGTGTGAACAATACTTTTGTTGATACTACATCTCTGAATTCTTCTGCTTGACGAAATACCACTTCTGACTTCAGCTGGAGTGCTCAGAGGAGCTGGGAGACTTGGTGAAGACAGCTGACCCAACCCTTGCACTCAGTGTCTATCTTCGTGCTAATGTGCCAAACAAAGTGATTCAGTGCTTTGCTGAAACTGGTCAATTCCAGAAAATAGTGCTGTATGCTAAAAAGGTAAAGTTGTTTATCACAAACTGCTAGACTCTATCTTATGTTTAATGTGTACATTCTCAAGCTATCTTCCATGAGATAAGTTTGATTCCTGTCACTTAAAACTGATAAGTAGGTAAGATTGAGAAACAGTGTTTTCTTCATTGTCATAGTGCAAATCATCGTGTATGACTAAGGTCTGAGTAGTCTGCAAAAAATTAAATTCAGAACATCCAGAACTTCATGAACTATCAAATTAATGGACTTGGCTCAAGCTTATTCTAGAGAATAAAGATAAGATTCTTCCTAAATTCATAAGACTTTTTTTTTTTTGGACAGATTACAAAATAATTTGCCTGATGTCCACTTGTAAGTTTAGGACCTTACTTGATAGATAGTGCCTTAAGACTGTTGAAAGATTTGTTCCTAGCAGTTTTCTTACCTATCAAGAGAAATGCCCTGGTACAAGTTCAGTTACTAGGTAGGTGAATACTGAATTTCTGTGTCAACAGACAAGCAATGCTTTTGTCTGAGAATTCCTGGAAGATGGGGGATGGGCATGGCAACCTCACAGCAGTTCATAGTTCCTATACTAAAGAATCTGAAGGCTTTAAAGGTGTGTAAAGCTTCCCAGACATGCATGACTGTTTCTGAAATCTCTAGGTTGGCTATACCCCAGACTGGATCTTCTTACTGAGAAGTGTGATGAGAGTCAGTCCAGAGCAAGGCCTGCAGTTCTCTCAGATGCTGGTACAGGATGAGGAGCCACTGGCTAACATTAACCAGGTGATGCCTACAACAAGAGTACTGGTCTCTTTCTAGACAGAGGTAATAGCATAGTACCATTCTGGGGACTGGTAAGGCCAGTTCATGTCTCTAGTTGGCTTGATTAGGAAAGTGACTAAACTATTGTAGTCAAGTTTGGTTACTGTAAGTCTTTAGAGGCAAGTGTGCTCTCAAGTTCTTGTGGAAGCTTTCTGGCTTATTACTGTAATATTGATGGTGAATCTGCCACAGTCTTAGCCTAAGCTATAGGGTGTAACTGTCCTACTGTTGGCTTTAATAGAGCATACATTAACTCTTCCCATGCAGACAATTTACAGGAAGACGAACAAATAAACCAAACACAAATAAGTTGAGTGCTGGCTGCCAGTGGCCACTTCTGGTTAAATGGACAGACAAATAAGGCAACAATTTGCATTATTAAATAATTGAAGCTACTTAGAAAAGTCTTAGCTTTTCTTGTAGCAACTATCTGCACAAGAGAGAGGGGATGGGATTTGTATGCTGTGTTAAAACTAAATAGGGTGGGTGGTAAAATCTGGCATAATAGCTCAAAGTAATGTGCTTCTTGCATTCTAGAGAAAAAGAAAACAAAGCGTGAAACTTGTCTCTCTATTAGCATGGTAGTAATCCTATGAAAACAAAGGGAATACAGCATGCTAGGTGCTGTGATGAGCTGCCTTTCTAAGCTTCTGGCCAGGCCATTAGTATATACAGATAAATGTGCATGTGTGTATATAGACCCCCTCCTCTAACTTGACCAATCTCAACAGATTGTGGATGTGTTCATGGAGAACAGTCTTATTCAGCAGTGCACATCCTTTCTGTTGGATGCCCTGAAAAATAACCGCCCTGCAGAAGGCCACCTTCAGACTCGTCTCCTGGAAATGAATTTGATTCATGCCCCACAGGTAAGACCTCTTAACCTAGTTCCTCCAAAAAGTGAAGGAGAGACAGTAGTAGGCTTGCACAAGAATATGATGTCTGATACTGATACCTATAAGTAGTTTAGCAACATCGAAGACTACTAATGAGTCACTGCTGTGACTTTTCAACAACTTTTAGGCTGAGCTCCTGTGATTCTCTGACAGTCTGAATATGACATGTAACCTCCTAGGTTGCAGATGCCATTCTTGGAAACCAAATGTTTACACACTATGATCGTGCTCATATTGCCCAGTTGTGTGAAAAGGCAGGCTTGCTCCAGCGAGCTTTGGAACACTACACGGATCTCTACGATATCAAACGTGCTGTCGTTCATACTCACCTCTTGAATCCTGAGGTAAGTCTGTTGTACAGAGTAAGAAAGTGAAAGCTTAAGTAAAGCGAACACTTGTTAGCACTTCTGTAGCTGCTAAAATCCCTACAGCTGCTATAAGATGACTTGTAGGTACCAAAGTAGCACACATAGCTGTGATTCAAGAACATTTGTACAGTTAATGATTAAACTGCAATCCATGCTTTTGATGGCTTAAATCTGACCTCAGTTTCCCAGGTGGGCATTTCAAATCTTACTTCCAAACTGCATTTTTGTAGTTATAAAGATGGTGAGTGTGTTTCTTTTTAAGTCTTTGGTCTTAGTGCATGGAAGATTTCTCTCTAGTAGCTGGGATAGAAACTCTGGCTAGTTGCCATATTTTAGAAGTCAGTGAAATCCTGTATAAGTTACTGAGTAGGACTTCTTTCTCTCTGCAGTGGCTTGTGAACTTCTTTGGCTCTCTCTCAGTTGAAGACTCTGTGGAGTGTTTGCGTGCCATGCTGTCAGCCAACATTAGGCAAAACCTACAGCTCTGTGTGCAAGTTGCTTCTAAATACCATGAGCAGCTTGGTACCCAGTCTCTGGTGGAGCTTTTTGAATCTTTCAAAAGCTATGAAGGTACAGTATTAGAGGGAAGCAGCTTACTTGGAAGCACTACTTGATTGAAGCTAATAGTAAGGATTGTAGCTTTTATGGGAGAGGTACTTGTCATGTGGCTGGACCTTAGGATGCATTTATCAAAGTCAGCTCATCATAGTGAGTTCTAGGGGTAGCTTTGTTCTAGATAGTTTCTTAACCCTCTTGAGTAAAGATCAGAAAGAAAGATGAAACCTGAAAGAGGGGAAAAAGATCCTTCTGATTTTTTTTTTTTCTCAGTTGAATGAAAGCTACTCTCTCAGCAGGGTTGAACTAAGTCACAAGCCAAAGCCTGTAACAGTCTGTACTTGCTTCACTTACCTTTCTAACTGTGTTAAAAACATGTGACTCTTTCTAGGACTGTTCTATTTCTTGGGTTCCATTGTAAACTTTAGCCAGGATCCAGATGTTCACTTCAAGTACATCCAGGCAGCTTGCAAGACTGGTCAGATAAAGGAAGTGGAAAGAATCTGCCGTGAAAGTAACTGCTATAACCCAGAACGGGTGAAGAACTTTCTGAAGGTAAATATTCTGTCCAATGGATTGAGCAGTCCTCTGCATGTTTTGCTTAGCAGCAGAACTACAGCCTTCTAATGGAGGGAAATACCAACTCAAGGTTTAGCTGGCATAGCTGTGAGTAGTCTGCTCTGTAGCTGGAATAGGAGTCTGATCCTCTTCCAGGCATATAATAGGTCCTTCTAGGCTATCTCTGGGAAAACAAGCCCAAATTCACTATTCCTTTAAAACTAGCCTGGATGATATAACTTGTACCAAACTTATGAATATGTTGTCACCTAACAATAGGTGAATCCAGGTTGGCAGAAGGAAAGACTATGCTGAAGTATTCAGCAGGAGCTTTATTAAGGATACTGGCTAGACAAAGCTTATTAAAACTGAGTCAACCTGTACTACAACACTTCGCATGCTTTGTGACTGGTAAAATGGGATTTTAATGCCACTTCATTTTGCATTGTTAAGTTCTTGGCCCAACAACTGTCTTCTGAATTGATATGTGAATTGATAGTCATTTTGAAGCTAGAGATGTAGGCCTGATGTGGCACTTCATGAAGAGCCTAAACTTAAAACTCAACTAATAGACTGGCCACGTGGTATTCTTAGTGGGTAGTTTGCTTTTGAAGTCAATTGTCTGCTTGGCAGTCTTAAATTTGAATGTATTGTGACTTCTGTTGCTAAGGGAACTTGGTCAGACTTTCCTGCTTTGAAAACGCTTCAACAAATGGTGGTTGCTTACTTTTCCCTCCCCCCCCCGCACAAAATACAGGAGGCAAAGCTCACAGACCAGCTTCCCCTGATCATTGTCTGTGACCGATTTGACTTTGTTCATGACCTGGTGCTCTACTTATATCGCAATAACCTGCAGAAGTATATAGAGATCTACGTACAGAAGGTAAGGAGAATCCAGTTTTAAGCTCTTGCTCTTTCATTCCTTAGAAGGAACTTAACCTTTCAGTAAACTAAAGCAGAATCTGCTCTGTCTCTTTTATGCTCACACTTCTAGTACAGAGGCTCTTCAATAAGCCTTTTGTCTATTACAAACCTATAAGTGTAGTTTTTCCTGGAATGTATGTACAACTGTGTTAGTAACTTAAAATTAACTGCTCTAAAGCATAGTTTAAATTGTTAACTGGAACTTCCCCATGTGGAAGACTGGGCGTGGGTTTTTAGTAATACTAATAACAACTAATTTTAATGATGGTGGATTATTCTAGGTGAATCCTAGCCGTATACCAGCAGTGGTTGGAGGTCTTCTTGATGTGGATTGTTCTGAAGATGTCATTAAGAACTTGATCATGGTGGTTAGAGGCCAGTTCTCAACGGATGAGCTGGTGGCTGAAGTGGAAAAAAGAAATCGGTAACGAAAATGCATCTGTAGACACCAGTGTTGGGCTTTCCTGACCCTGGTATACACCCAAATTGAATTGGATGTAGTTTTGTTCAACGATACAATACTAATATTGTTTTATGTTTCTTTATAGAAAAGCAGCTTAGACTTGCTAGTCAGTCTCTTGATTATTTGGGCCATATAGGAATGCCTGACAGCACTGCATGATGAATAACATGGCTTTTGAACACTTCTTGTACAGCCAACCATGGGATGTGCCTTTGGAGTAGATCTGGATAAAACTGTCTTGACAGTCTTGTAGGCACACAGCAGCTTGTGTAATTAGTTTGTGGTTACCTGTAAAATGAACAAATGGCTTTAAGCGTGAAGAGCCAGCTAATAGAACAGGAGTTGAAAGGAAAGATTGCAAAACTAGTGGCATCTGCAGCCTTCCCTGATGTTAAACTGCAGATCTGGCCTCCACTCATTTAAGACTCATTAAAAATAATGGGCTGGTTTCCATCTGCTTTTAAGTCTGACCAGCAGACTTGCTTGAAGGGAAGGCCAGGTATTAATGGTAGCTGTCAAGCATACCTCAGTCTGACTTATAAACCTAAAATGTTTGCTTCTTCAAAGGCTTAAGTTGCTGTTGCCATGGCTTGAATCAAGGATTCATGAAGGCTGTGAAGAACCTGCGACTCATAATGCCTTGGCCAAAATCTACATTGACAGTAATAATAATCCAGAGCGGTTCCTTCGTGAGAATCCTTACTATGACAGCCGTGTAGTTGGCAAATATTGTGAAAAGAGGGACCCTCATCTGGCCTGCGTTGCTTATGAGAGGGGGCAATGTGATCTGGAACTCATAAAGGTTAGCAAAGCTGCATTTATAAACATGTTAAAGAACTACTTGCTGCCTGAAGTGGAAGCCTAGCTGGCTAGTTATCTAACACTTGCAGAATCCTGTCTTGCAGTCTCACTCAGGAGTTGAGGTAGGCAGGATTCTTCTATACGGAAACAGTAATTTTTATGCTGATGAGAACTCCTCTCTTATGCTATATGTCTGAACTAAAATTGTATAACTCTGCAGCTTTAAGGTACCATTCATGTCTTTCATCCACTGATTCTGCTCAAAATTAAACTGTTTATTGGGCCCAGCTAATGAATATGCCTACTGTTAAACCTTTTTGTTAATTTTTTTCTTTTTTTTTTTTTGAGCCTTGAGCACTTGATCAGCAGAAAGGACAGGCTGTCGTATCGCCTGACTCTACAGTAGGAGGAAAAGCTTCCCTGAAGCTAGAATGGGGCTTGTAATTTTCCCTTGTTGTGGTTGACCCTTAGAGTTGCTCCAATACTTAACTAGAAATGAGGAAAACAAATGTTGACAGTCAAACTGCAAGGACATACTCCGATAGTGCTTCTCTCCTATCTTTAAGCCTGTTGATTCCTAGAACCTCCCTTGGAAGTTCAAGGGCAAGTGAAATTCCCAGAGTTCTCCAAACACATCCTAGTCTCAAACTGAGCACCAGAGTTTAATGCCAGATTTGTAGTGCTTGTGGCTGCTGAGAAAGAAAACATTCTCCTCCTACCTGCACTTTTGCACTAGTATACGCAAAGAATGTCAGCTGTGTAGGGGTGAGAACTGGCTTGTTTTGCCCTGTTTGAAAGGAAGTAAACACTGCTCCCTGGCAAGGCCTACCCTGTGAGTGTTAGAATGGTGGTATAATCTAGGCTTGTTGCTGAAAGTAGATGATTTTCCAGCCTGAAGCAGCTATTTTTGAAGTAATACCTCCTCTGTAGCTGTTTAAAAAAAAAAAAAAAAGCTGGCTACATTTGGCTTTTTTGTTTCAGGATATGAAGGTGGCTCTGAGTTGTCTTTTTGCTAGGAAACTTTGCTACGATAAGCTTTAACATTCTGGTTAACCATAAAAACCTGTCATACCAGTTTCTTCCTTGAACTGATATTCTGAACAGGTGTTTCTGGCTATGCAGAAAAGAACTTCCTCCTGTAAGAATTATTCTTGAGACATTGTTGCCTCCTAGAAGAGGGCTCAACTCCTGCAACTAATAGATATACAATGTTAAAGCAAAGCAAAATTCTGCTACTGCTAATTTGCTTACAGCAAAGTACTTGAGATTCCAAGAGCTAATTCAGTACTAACAAAACATGACCTGTTGGTAGAAGATGGAATAGGCCTTCAGGTTTCTACTCTTCTAGTTGGAAATTGAAGCTAGTGGTACTAATAGGATCATAACCCTTGCTGCACTTGTATAGGAGACTTCACATTTATTCTGTACCCTTAACACTTTAACAGGGGAATCCAAGCCACTTGCTACTCTGAATGCTTCTAGTGGAAAGCTAACGACACCAAATACATAACCTATTTCTAGCTTTAAACACCAGCACCATTCCTCAGTTCACTACTTAACACCGCCCAGGCAAGTGGCTTCCTTCCTAGATTTAAAACTTAAGTTCTTCAGGCTTCTGCAGGTCTTCACTTCAAACAGAAGCAAATAGTTACTGTGAAGCCACTGTCACAGTATTTGTGTGTCGGGCAAAACCAAGAGAAGCTATAGAAATTCTGCTGGAGACCTTCTCCATGAGCCTTCCCGGTCAGAGGTTGGGTAAGAACTTGTCTGTGGCATTTAGCATTGGTCAGCAATTAGTTCTAGTCAGTCTTCTAGACTGTCTGATTCATAGCTAGCGAAACCTGATTGTGGTACTAACCCTTAACATTAACGGCAATATTTGTAACTTCTCCTTCAGGTCTGCAATGAGAACTCACTGTTTAAGAGTGAGGCTCGCTATCTGGTGCGCAGGAAGGACCCTGAGCTCTGGGCAAATGTTCTGGAAGAAAACAACCCATTCAGGCGGCAGCTTATTGACCAGGTACAGCACGAAGGCTAATCTTTCAGTATGAGGAGAACTCAGGATGTCTCAGAAACATTATGGAGCATTAAAGTAGCTGTCTTCCCCCACAAGGTGCCTTGAGGACCTATCTCAACCATACAGAAACTTCTAAGAGTTTCAGTGGCAGGTATTAACTCTGACCTTCATGGTCAGAAAACTTAGTTACCAGTAAGATGATATTGCTGTCCTGTGGAGTGACGTACCTCTAATGAATTTGCTCCCTATACAGACCCAGGTGTGACATTAATAGCTATATCTAGTATAGGGGTAGCTCTTTCTTGCTGTCTATGACAAAATACTCTCAAAGTTCTGAAGCCTTAATTTGTAGTTCACTGGAATAGGTTGGCAAATACCTCATTTGGGGAAAACGCTTAATACTTTCCTGCCTTCAAATCCAGGTTGTCCAAACAGCTTTGTCAGAGACACAGGATCCAGAGGAGGTTTCTGTAACTGTGAAAGCTTTCATGACTGCTGACCTACCTAATGAATTGATTGAGTTATTGGAAAAAATTGTCTTGGATAATTCTGTATTCAGTGAACACAGGTAAGAGGAGAGCTTTGTCCACAAGTTTAGCCTATGCAGTGCCTTTGTTTAGGTTATGAAGTGACCCAAGTTATTTGTGGGCCTCTTGGTTGCAGGACCTAAACACTCTTCAATGTGTATAATCAGGTGAAAAAGCAGAATTTAAGGTGCTCTGTGCTTTAAGAACAGGGCTAGTTCATACTATGCACTTTGCAGTCGTGTGTTGAGAGAAGAGAACACTGATATTGGTAAGTAATTTCTTTTTGAAAACAAATATCAGTGCTTCTCAATCTGGGGATGAAAAGTTGTTGCTAGTGACAGCAAGCGGGTGTATTTTTTGCATGTACAATACATGTCACTTAAGCAGGTGTTACCACGCACTGCTTATAGCCTCTGCCTTCTGTTAACCAAAGGAATCTCCAGAATCTGCTGATCCTGACTGCCATTAAGGCTGACCGCACTCGTGTGATGGAATACATCAATCGGCTGGATAACTATGATGCCCCAGATATTGCAAACATTGCCATCAGTAATGAGCTATATGAAGAAGCCTTTGCTATATTCAGAAAATTTGATGTTAATACTTCAGCGATTCAGGTGAGGCATGGTTCCTGTGTGCAGGTATGGAATGCTAGTAATAGAGAGAATGGGAAGTGTAGTGTTCTATTGATTCTCAAGGACTGATTGTCACTTAAATCATTGAGACTTAAGAGTACAGTTCCCGTATGATATCAGGTTGCAGGGAGAAGTGGGATTATGTGCGAAGAATAGCAAAACAAAGTCAAAATACTGACTTCAGAGGCTGATCTGGTCAAAGTAATCAAAAAATGTTGGGGTGTTGTACTATACGCTTGAGGCTTGTGCGCTGCGTTTGATTCAGTGTGGCTACCTTGAAGGCTCATACTTGAAAGGTGCAGAAGCAAATGCTACTAGGCATTGTCTTTAGGCCAGCATTACTCACTTCCGTAAGACAGAGGAGAAATAGCAGCAACAAGAGTCTTACTCTTGCTGCCTCTACTTCATGGGACAGAAATGGTTGTTCTAAAAGCAGTTAGCTTCATGTTGCTTACACAGAACGGCACATGCACTTGAATGAATAGTTCTGTTAGAAAAGACAATATTATAAAGCTTTGATTTTTAACTTGCAACTTCAATTTCAAACAGGTGCTGATTGAGCACATTGGCAACTTAGACCGTGCTTATGAATTTGCAGAGAGATGTAATGAACCAGCAGTATGGAGCCAGCTAGCCAGAGCACAGCTCCAGAAGGACTTGGTGAAAGAAGCCATTGACTCCTATATAAAGGCAGATGATCCATCTGCCTACATGGAAGTTGTTCAAGCAGCTAATAGAAATGGTAAAGCAAAGCATCCTCAAACTTAAGATTGTTTGGATATGAGCTAGGTTATTGCATCTGCATTGAGCAGCAGGGATTCTTGAGACTTATGAATTCTGTTTCAGAGAAAATGGGAGCAGTCAGTACATGGAATGGATGAGTCAATGTTTAGTGAGATTCCTGTCAACAAGCTTGTCTGTGTTGCTACACCAAAGATAGACCTTCATGTGGAGATAATTTGGACTGTTACCATCTAAAATATAGCCAAGTAGAATGTATGTATTTAGCTCTGTGGCAGAATAGCTTGCCTACTGGATTGTAGAATAGTTGCAAGAAGTTCAACCTTACGTGAAGGTGACTTGGTGTTTAGCAGGGAATTCCTTAACTCAAATGCAAGTGGCTTAGTATCATGGTGGAGGAGATCCTTGAGACTACTAGTGAAAACTGTTCCTAAGGTGAGCAATATAGAATGACTAAACAGAGGATCTTGAATATCTCTTCTCTCTTCAAGATAACTGGGAGGACCTAGTCAAGTTCTTACAGATGGCCAGGAAGAAGGCTAGAGAGTCTTATGTAGAGACAGAACTTATTTTTGCTTTGGCAAAAACTAATCGTCTCTCAGAACTGGAGGAGTTTATTAGTGGCCCTAATAATGCCCATATACAACAGGTATGTCTTGATCCACAATTTGCATGTATGACTTGCTGCTTAGTTGACTCCTGATTCTTGCTGTTACCCTTGTTTACCTTGGACTCCTAATCCAGGTTGGTGATCGCTGTTATGAAGAGGGGATGTATGAAGCGGCAAAACTACTCTATAACAACGTATCTAACTTTGCTCGCCTGGCATCTACCTTGGTGCACCTTGGAGAGTATCAGGCAGCAGTGGACAGCGGCCGCAAAGCCAACAGCACAAGGACTTGGAAGGAGGTAACTTAAACTGATGTTTTTTAATAGTCTGCAGAATGTGCTCTACTGTTGCTTCTGAGCATGTTGCTCTAGAGCATAATGGGACTCTTTTGCTCTGTCAGTACTGTGGGAATTAAAGAAGAGTTAATTCATAACTATCTACAATTAGCTCTGATTAGTAGCTTGCTAAGTATTTCTGGCTACAGAGTATGTTTGTAGCTTTATAAAGCTGTCCTCTTGCCCAAGATAATAAAGCTTAATTTCAAAACAGTGTAAAATGAATGGCAGAGATTTTAATTCTAGAGCAAGCATTATGGAAATACCTATTTGGAACTGTACGTAACCCTCAAATTTGGTACAGCTTTGCTAATTAACTTTCCCTTTAATATAAGGAGATTAAGTAAGCATTACAGTATTCTCCTGTTAACTGACTATTTGCTAACTCTCATTACAGGTATGCTTTGCATGTGTGGACGGAAAAGAATTCCGCTTGGCACAGATCTGTGGCTTACATATAGTCATCCATGCTGATGAACTTGAAGAGCTGATCAGTTACTATCAGGTTAGATCACTGTTAATATCCTAGAAGACTTTAGACAGCATACTTGTATCTGCTAGTAAAGTGATCACAGATAAAACCTGATACTCTGTGGGGCAGATCTTTAAATTTATTCTTCTTCCATCTCCATTTCTGAATAGCTGCATGCATTTTTTTCTGTAGTAAGTGGAAGGGTGATAGTTTTCACTGTCCCTCCCTTTACAATTCTGTTGCTTCATTGGAATCATGTCTTACAAGTCTAAGCACGCTCATTTGGAGAGAAAAGCAAAGCATGTTGAATTTAAGTAAATATGCATTTTAGCAAGCTTTAAGTGCCAGTTGGTCATGAATTTGCGATTAATCCTTATTTTCCTAACATCCAGGATCGTGGCTACTTTGAAGAACTGATTGCCCTTTTGGAAGCCGCTTTGGGCCTAGAGCGTGCTCACATGGGAATGTTTACTGAACTTGCCATCTTATACTCCAAATTCAAGCCTCAGAAAATGAGGGAACATCTGGAGCTCTTCTGGTCTAGAGTTAATATTCCAAAGGTATGCAGTAAGGTAGCTACACTGTAAGTGAAGTTGGGAAGCTGTCAGTGGATCAAACTGATTTCTTGTTTTATCAGGTGCTCAGAGCTGCAGAACAGGCTCATCTCTGGGCAGAACTTGTATTCCTCTATGACAAGTACGAGGAGTATGACAATGCAATAATTACTATGATGAATCATCCCACTGATGCCTGGAAAGAAGGACAGTTTAAAGACATAATTGCCAAGGTAAGTAACTAGTTAACTGAATCAAAGTGCTGAAAGTTTCTTTCAGAAGAGAGGCAAAAATGCACAACAGCATTGCCATTTAGAAAATGAGTTTGCTTAAGCTACTACTCAGTTTTCCTGCTGTACTTAAAACAACTTCCAGTCAGTTTAGCACAAGAATTAATCTAACGTTATACCCTTTGTTTTCTGCTGTCCAGCACATTCTGTTGCGTGGCAGCAGCTAGCACAGGATGTTTTCAGAGACTGCTCAGGATCATAGGTCACAAGCAAGAGGTGTAACCTCCTTAATACCTTTGAGCTGACTGCTGTCTTAGTCCGAGGCTGTGACTGTTCTTGAAAGTTCTCTGCAAATGTTTCCAGCTGTTTCAGTGGGAGAATTGCAGTGGGCAGTCCCATGAATGCAGCAGACAATAGTGAATTGGTGAATAGTGTAGACAAGATTTGAGACTGAACGCATTCTTACGGTCTTATGGGTTTTAAGGCAACAACTTAAAGACTGGTTAAGACTACAGCCTTTACTGGCTTTAGGAGCTCAACAAATAGTCACGTTAACTCTAGTGGGCTGCCTGTGCCAGGATCCCTTAACTGTGGATGGGTTAGAATTGGTTTGTACTACCCCTGGTAGCTTGTGACTTCACTATCTGGAAGTACATGGCACAAGAAGCAGTCCTAAGATTGAACAAGAATTCTGCGTGTAAGTGTAACACTTCTGGCCTCTAGAAGGAAACTTAAGCTTTTATTTAAGAGTCAGGTAAACCTTGTGCTGAGTTAAGTGATCCAAACTAAGCACCTTAGGCTTACTTGTGTTTGAAGTACTAACTAGTGTCTAACCATGCAGGTGGCCAATGTGGAGCTGTACTACAAAGCCTTGCAGTTCTACTTAGACTACAAGCCTCTGCTGATCAATGATCTCCTGCTTGTATTATCTCCACGACTGGATCACACCAGGACAGTCAATTTTTTCTCAAAGGTGAGTTTGGGAGATGGTAGACGAATAAGAAATCCTCTTGCTCAAGTTAAGACACTCCAGTCTCTGGCTGGAAAAAAGGGTGGACATGTGTCAGGTGGCTTTGCCTCCAGTATAAAGGACTGAGAGGCAGCCCAATCTGGTTTGATAAGGGAAACACTGGAAGAGTTAGCGTAACTGGCCTAGGAGGCTGTTTTATTTTACTTCTGGCGATACAAGATGCTTTGTCTTGAAGGGTCCTGACAGTAAGCACAAACTCTTGTAATAACAAGTGGGAGCCTGTTTCAGGAGTATGAAGTGTCAGAATGGGTATACTTAATCTTATATTGGAATCATCTTAATTCCAGGTTAATCGGCTACTTCTAGTAAAGCCTTATCTGCGTTCAGTCCAGAACCACAACAACAAAGGAGTTAATGAAGCTCTAAACAACCTTTTAACAGAGGAGGAAGATTACCAGGTGAGCCCCATAAAATAGATTGCTAGGCCTGAGGGATGCTCCTCTTCCTCCAACAAAAAGAGGCCATAGTTTGGTTGTTCCCCATATGACACAGACTAATTCCCTTGCGTAGAAGATAACTTCTGTAATGCAACAGTAGTGGGGGTGGAATCAGACCTTCTGCGGGCAGGAGTCTTGAGACACTGATGATTTGCAAATAAAGCAGATGGCACAGTTATTTCTCTCAGAACAACAGACTTCATAAAGGTCTATATTAGGTATGTACTCTACTGGGCAACACTTCTGTAAACAGATATGCTTCTGGCCCCATTGGCTGCTATTTGGAAGACATGCTTTGTCTTCTAAAGGTAATTAGCTTTTCTGTTCTGTCAAGTGAAGTCAGTATGACTGAGTTAGTGTCTTGTTTTGTTAAAAATCATCTTTTGGAGAGATGCATGAAATAAGCAGGGTAAACAAGCTGTAGCCATAGCATCAACATCCAGCTGGCAGAACCTAAATACTTGTGCACCATGCTTAGATGCTCCTCTACTCTAGTTCTTGCCTACTACCATCTGGAAGCATGTGTAACAACTCTCTCTCAAACAGGGTTTGAGAGCTTCCATTGATGCCTATGACAACTTTGATAACATAACGTTGGCTCAGCGTCTGGAAAAGCATGAACTAATTGAATTTAGGCGTATTGCAGCATACTTGTATAAGGGTAACAACCGCTGGAAACAGAGTGTGGAGCTATGCAAGAAAGACCGTCTATATAAGGTGAGTTAATGCAGCCTTTCTCCCTGGCTGTCAAAAAGAAGCCTGAGCTATGAAGCATAGATCTCCTGGATACTTAATGTGTTTCCTTAGTTTCAAATCTGGAGTTCTAATTAGTCTTAGCCCTTCACTTGAGATTTAAGGAAAGACTCTTAGAGCAGAAGTGCTTGCAATTTCAAACACACTTCTTAAATCTAATTTCATAATGTTATCCTGTACTTGGAGATATGTCTATATCAATCAATGGCATCCATACATGATGTTATCTTACTAAATGTATCTTACCAATACATTCTGTATTGGTACAGAACATCCTCCACAGAGCTGAAGACTTATGCCCTTGTTAGGGTACAAATGAAACATGATTACAATGATATAGTTTTCAAGCCTGTAGTGAGTTCACATGGGACAGTTTTTGACTATTCTGTAGGAGAGCTGGCAAAGAGTCTTCTGTCTTGATGCGTAGCAAGCAGTTGATGCAATAATCTTTTCTGCTCTGGGTAGTCCTTAGTATCTAATGGTGAGGTAGGTGGGATACCAGAAAGATTGTTGTCGTGGTTTAGCCCCAGCTGGCAACTAAGCACCACACAGCCGCTCGCTCACTCCCCCCTGGTGGGATGGGGGAGAGAATTGGAAGAGCAAAAGCAAGAAAACTCGAGGGTTGAGATAAAGACAGTTTAATAGGGAAAGCAAAAGCCGCGCATGCAAGCAAAGCAAAGCAAGGAATTCCTTCACTACTTCCCATGGGCAGGCAGGTGTTCAGCCATCTCCAGGAAAGCAGGGCTCCATCACACGTAGTGGTTACTTGGGAAGACAAACGCCATCACTCCAAATGTCCCCCCCTTCCTTCTTCTTCCGCAGCTTTATATACTGAGCATGATGTCATGTGGTATGGAATAGCCCTTTGGTCAGTTTGGATCAACTATACTGGCTGTGTCCCCTCCCAGCTTCTTGTGCACCTGGCAGAGCACGGGAAGCTGAAAAGTCCTTGACTAGTGCAACAACAACTAAAACATCTCTGTGTTATCAACACTGTTTTCAGCACAAATCCAAAACATAGCCCCACACCAGCCACTATAAAGAAAATTAACTCTATCTCAGCTGAAACCAGGACAATTGTTTATCTTCTCTGTTACAAAACTAAGGAAAATCTCATCGGGCTACTTCACGTACTTGAGGGAAGTCTATTGGATAATGTTAACGCATGTATCTGGGTTGCCTCAAAATAAGAGGACTTAACTGAGCGTACGTACTGTAGCTTGGCTCCTACAGAACATGCCTGGTGTTGTTAAAGACTAACTTCATGATACACCAAATTACCTGGCTTATCTAGCTAGCAATAACATGCACATAAGGTGTAGAGCAGCATGCTGACAGGCAAGGGTCAAGCTTAACTGTTGTTCTTTTCTGTAGGATGCTATGCAGTATGCTGCAGAGTCCAAAGATGCAGAACTAGCTGAGAAGCTGCTTCAGTGGTTCCTGGAAGAAGGCAAGCAGGAGTGCTTTGCAGCCTGCCTTTTCACGTGTTACGACTTGCTGCACCCAGATGTAGTCCTTGAGTTGGCATGGAGGCATAACATCATGGACTTTGCAATGCCTTATTTCATCCAAGTGATGAGAGAGTACCTTACCAAAGTGAGTATTACATAGGCTAAAAAGTTAAAGACTTCTAGTCTGCTGGATGATTAGCATTATGCAAACCAGAGTTCTTTGTGTGCATTTGGAATGTTGTTCCTCATAGACAAAGTCTTCTAGGAAGTTCTGGGGGTTTAATAACTTCAGACTAGCTAGCAAAATTTATAAATAGATGCCTTGGGACTTGAAAGAGGTTTAGTTAAACTTTTAACACTGGACATAAGCAACTGTGTGCTTTTCAGAGCAGCTCCATAGTTGATGAAGCTGAAGACTTAGTGAGGACAACCTGTATAACTCTACTTCGTGTAACTATGAAAGTACTCTGTTTTCTTGTTACAGAGAACATAGCTTTTGAGTAACTAATAGTACACCCTATTCCTATGTCAGCCATAGGAGGAGACTGCTGAAGATTATTTTGTTTTTAAATGGAAAATAGAAATTTATGTGTATAGTCTAGCTGTACAATACTGATACCAATAGCTAGTCCTTGATTGAAAGAAGAGACATTCTGATCATATGTGATCCTGAAATGCTTGTCTCAACCAGCTCTAAGATACTAAGCTAAGATACTTCCTTAGAAGGCTCTAGGGTTGCATGGGACATCTCAGTAAAGAGCTTCATTAAAATAAGTAATCTAAAAGTGACGACTTTGGTTTGCCTCTAATCAGTCATGTTAAGTATTCCCCTCTGAATTTTCTTGCAGGTTGATGGGCTGTTCTATAAGGTGACACTCTGATTTAAAACTTTGTGTTCATTTGTGTCCCTCAGTACCCTAGGATTCTTTTACAGGAATCTAGCTGTAGCTTCTGCCAGAAGAGCAGTGTAATTTAGCTCTAACTCATTTCCTGTTCACTTTCTAATGCTAAAAGGATAACTATTCACAAGCAACTTGAAAATCCAACCAGACTCTGCTCCTCTTCATGGGAAACACAAGCAAGTGATTGAGGAGGACTTGAGTGTTTGGGCTCCTGTTCACTGTATTACAGATACCTTGTGGCAGGGAGCATGTTGTTCATAAGTAAACAAAAGCAGTTGTCACATAACGGGATGTGCTCTAAGTGCAAATTGCTTGTTAAGCTGTAAATTACTGAAGCGTGCAATCTTTCAGGCATGGTGAGTTTGAATAGTAGCATAAAGCTTCTGTAATCTTCTTGCCTGTTAGTATGATGAAAGTACTTGCACAGATCTTAAACTCTTCCTCCTCCTCATATTCTACTGAGGAGGAACTTGCCACACAAGTTCACCTGTACTCTTCCATGTGAGTTTTAGATCTAAGATCATGGTTTTTAAACTGCTGGTTGGATTTACAAGTAATCACGTGTACTAAATACGGGATAACTTGCCAGAAGGAAAATCTGCATGGTGAAAGTGGTTTACAGTGGAACTAATTTAGTCTGAATTAACTGCAAAATGTGGAATTAGAGAATGGGCTTTATAAATGTGGTATGTCTAAAAATGTCATGTAACTAACTTCAAAAGTACAAAAGAATAGACTAGTTTATCAGCGGGGTGTGTATGTCTTCCAGAGCTTATCTTTTTTTATGCATAAAAAGGTGTTAAAGCACAGAATAGCTTATGTCCCAGAAGGGGCCAGGCACACAAAGTATCATTCAAAAGATTCCTTGTGAAAAACTTCACTTCTAGGCAGCAAATCAGATGTTTAGGCTTTCCTGGAGGGCTGCTCTTGTCCCTTCCTCAGGATGTCTGCTTTCAGCATGCTTGCTGTTTCTCCAACAGGGGGAGTAACTGCACTTTTGTTGAAAGTTGTTTACTGCTCCTAAAGCATTAAGGAGGAAAGTCTAATCCAAGAGAGTGGGAATCACAGTTCATAAGTAGAGCAATACAACTAGTTTGAAACTGGTAGCTGTCAATTGCTTTGATCCATAGTAATATGGATAGCATTTGTAACACAAATACTTAGTGTTACCCTGAAGAGCTGTTAGGCTGACAGCTATAAATGAACCAGTTAAAGACCTACTGCCACTCAAGTTACTAATTTGAGTTGCAAACTTCAAGAAGTCCGGGAAACCATTAAACGCTACATCTAGATAACATCTCTGAAGTATAATAGAGACCCCTCTTGCAGCAATTCTCAGACCAGATATGATTCTTGCAGTGGGAAAGGAGGATGAGGATCAGCTGAAATACAGCATTGGGCTAAATGTAGGTTTGCCTGTATCTGGATGTGAAGCTGTGTGATTTTTATGCCTTGTGGTCTTCGGTCTCAATGGTTCTCTTATGGAAGATATAACTTGTTAAACCTGGGAGAAGGAAGGTACTGTGCCTTCTCAGATTACTCTCCCTAACTCAGAGTTGTATTCAGGGCTCCTGCATGACTGTAGCGTTTTCACAAATGTGGTTAGCATGAACAGAGCTTTATTTGGGACAACACTGGGATCTGTATAAAGCTGATGCTACTAGACCACTCTCCATGATGGCTCTAGAGTTTCCTCTAAAAGGAGTCTGTGTGAATACTAATACAGTTAAACCAGTACTCTGCAGCCCAGGTTAGGCTGTAGTCCTAGATAAGGTCAAACTTCATGGGTCTGGAATATTTGCAAATATTTGGGCCCTCTCATTGAAGGGGAGAGGGATTGCAGGTTAGTAGATAAGTGTAGATTAGGCCCATTTGAGATGATGCTTGGAACTGCAATCTGATGGGCTTGTTTTCTGGGTCATAGAGTTAACAGTGACTAGAATAGGGCCCCAAAAAGTGCTTCACTTGAAGGTAATGATGATCTCTGCATTTGACAGCTATTGTTTATTGCAATAAACCTAAAGCAATTAGGAGGGCAGGTTTACAACATAGCTTGCTGGGAACATGCAGGCTTTTGTAGTCTTCAACTTGGACTAACAAAGGGAACACTTGATAGCTAAGGTACCAGGCATGAAAAGCCTCACATGATGGTGCAATTTCTAGACAAGGCCTTCATACATCTCCTGTTCACTTCAATGTAGGTGGATAAACTTGATGCTTCTGAAAGCCTAAGAAAAGAAGAGGAACAAGTAACTGAACCCACTCCAATAGTATTTGGTAGGTGAAAGACTTGGTTTTAATTGATTACCTATTGTCACTCTGGTCTGTCTTTGTGGAGGTAACTTAAATGACTACCTCCAGTCAAAGTAAACTGGTTTCAACTAGATAGTAAAATGGTTGTCTGTGCTAGATGAACTGCATAAGTTGTTGAAGTGACATCTCACTCTTACAGTACTTCTACTCTTCAGCTGAAGTATTGCTCCTCTTACATGGCTCAGAACTCTAGCTTAGGAATAGTCTTTCAGTATAGTAACAGGACAGGGAATACCAAGGTGTGCACAACCCCAGGAATAACTTGCAGAGCATGCAAATTCCTCCTGTTATTCCTGTCTAAGAGGAATGTGTCTGCCTTCCACTCTTCCAAGTAGAAAGGCAGACTGGCTTTCTAGCTCACCCGTTTTAAGACACGTGCAGCCAAAAAACCATGGCTGTCCTCAAGTGTGCTGCTATTTTAGAAGCCCTTCTGAAGAGGTATTCTGCTAACAAGCTCCTAGAAGTGGCTGGTAAGGGAAGGATGTGACTGGTTCACTGTCTGATGTGAATGTTAACCTGAATTTAACATATGCATGAGGCATGTGTGCTCCTAGTGATAAAGACAAATCTGTCAAGGTATGTTCGGGCCTTTTGCAGCACTCTCCAGACTGAGACCTAACAGACTTAACTATTTGCTTGAATTGCTTTACTTTTCAGTTCTGACCATGCATGGGTTAAATAGTAGTTTGTTTGGCTTTCAGTATGGTTTCTTCAAAACAAGCCAGGTTTATCATGCCCTCAAGATCAGTCAATACTCATCTTCCCTCTGAGTCCTGCCTTGCTTTTTTATTTTTCTGGTAGCAAGAGCAGATGGGCTAGGTGCCCACTCTGTGGTGCATGTTGAGTAATAGCGTGACTTGCTAGTGTATGCTTGCACTGTGGCTGATTTTTAGCTAAAGCCTCATAATCCTGTCCCATAGTACAGCTAACATTAGGGAAGCTTGGGTTCTTAAACTAACTTTGTTTTTTTTCTTATGCTTTTCTAGGCCAGCAGTTGATGTTAACAGCAGGTCCCAGTGCAGTACCTCCCCAGGCAAACTTCCCATATGGATACACAGCACCAGGATTCACCCAGCCGCCTGTTTATGGTTTCAACATGTAACTAGCTCTCTGACAGACCTTCACTGTCTCTGTTCTCTTCCTTCCCGTCCCTTTTTAACTTCTCCAAGAAGTGTACAATGGTCCTAAAGGCACAGATGACCTTCTGTTGGCTGAACACACTTGCTGCCTGGCTCAGTGAGGAGACTTCAACGGGATGCCTGTTACTGTTATTTATTGATTATTGTCCGGTTACATTTCAACCTCTGAAAGGCAGCTTTTGTTAATGACATTGTGAGACTCTTGTCTGAAGTTAAGGCACTATTTCACTAACTCATATAGCAATAACTGCTTGAGGCCAGGGGGAAGAGAGAGCATATTTTTTTTTTCTTTTGCAAAGCCCATTGAAGGCAGCTGGGAAATTGCCTGGCACCAAGTTGTTAAAGCTTTAGCCGAAGCTACTGAAGTAGCAGGGTTGTTAACAATTCAGTGAAGCATCTTGTTAATAATGAATTGTTGAAAGCTTGTGTACATCTGACTACCCCATTTTATTTGCAGTCTTACGTGCAAAAGAAAATGGGCTTTCTAATATTTGTGCTCTGAATGTTTAGAGGAATATTGGGAAAGTTTCTTTTTCTGGACAATAATGCTGTTGGGGTTCAATGCTGTTGGAGTCTGTTCTATATTTTCTGGAGTAGATCTGAGACTTGAAGAAAATAAATCTTCTCATGCCAGAGAGCAAACACTTCCCAGATCCTTTTTGTTTAACAAGAAGAGAGCATGTTACTTTTTGACGTTAAATGGTACTAAAGGAAACCTCAGCTATGTGTGGCAAGTGAACATAGGAGTGTGCATGGGCTGCCGAAGTACTAGAGATGCAAGAGCACAGTGTCAGGGTTGGGGAGGGGGACATACTGCTAAAATATTGAGGCGGTAGGGAGGGCCATAATCCTGACTTTTTATTTGCACCTTTAACTGATTCTGACATTGGCTTCCTGCCACACCATGTTCTGACCCTGTCTGGTGGGCAGAGTCAGCACCACCTGAACTAACAGGGTGCAGTGACTCAGTTCTGCTATGCTGCAGTAGTATCAACGGCGTGTCAATCACCCACCTCTTTCTTTGAGAATGCCAACAGGGATGTATTACTACTTTGTGCCACTCTTCAAATACATGTATCATTAATGTTTTATGTACTTAGATAACAATGTATAATTTATGGTTATGAATCTTGTGCTAATCTTGAATATTATAAAAGTCCAACTATAAATGTAAAACTGCAGTGTCCACTGTGTGGTTCTAGTCTTAATATCTTGGGGGTGGGGACTGGTTAGTAGTAATACACTACCACAAATAGCATCAGGTTTCTTAATCTGACAACTAAGGATGCCAGGCAGGAAAAAGGGAAACTTGTGCCAAAGCACTTAACATAGACGGCTTAGCAATTATCTTAAAAAGGAGTTACAGTCTCTTTGCTGGACACATCAGCACACTGTCACATGTGGAGGTCACGCTGCCGGAGGCAGTCACATGCTTACATGACTTCATTCACAGGACTGGAAAAGCTTCAGTCCTGTGCTGAGGGAGATGCTGCAGGTAGTATCTTTGGCACTAAAATACCTTAATATAGCAGCAGCAGTGGCAAGCTCCACCTTTTGATACTGAATTCTACTTGAACAGGGCAAAACATCTTTAAATGCCAGCCAGCAGAGACTGCCAGGGCCGTGAAATCAGTAACAGCAGACTATGCTTTGGCACAGTCCTAACTACTATATTGTCTCCCTTGGTCACTGCACTGCGATAGCCATGGCAAAGAGATGCAGTGTCTACCTTCCTGATGCTGGCCAGAGTGCTCAGAGTGTTCATGTAACGTACTAACCTCAGTTTTGTACTGATCAGCACTCAACAGCTCAGCTTGAAATACTGAGCTGCTAATGAGTTCAAGCAAATCTGCATTCTGTCCAGACTTATTCCTAGCAGGAATTAGTCAGGTAGCATGCTATTTTCCAGACAAATGGTACTTATTTTGTAACTAGTTCCTTGTGGGTCAAAAGGAATTTGGGCGAGGCAGCTGGAACTGAAGACCAGCTCTAGGATTAGTATGACTGTAGGAGTTTGTTTCCTCTCAACTTGAAAATTTACTGTGACTTCATAGCAACAATTACAAGCCAATGGTGGAATACAGTAAACTGCTAGATTAAATATTAGAAGAGCTCATGACCTGTAGAGAATTGAGCTAGCCTGGGGATCCTTAATAGCTGCAGTCTAGAAATCTAATTACAGGAATGACTTGAGTTCTCAAGGAAAGCAAAGCTGCCTTGTCTGATGAATAGTCTTGCTTTAGTTGCTGTCCTGGTATCTTAAGCTCTTGCTAAGTATAATGGCTTTTAAATTTTATGGTCTTGCATTCTAAAATGCATCCAGAAACATACTCCCTGCCATTACAGTGCAGCTGTACCTAAAATGTGGAACAAATGCTTGCATACTTCACTCTTTCTTTAACAGTTAAGTCATTCTCAGCAGGAAATAACCTCTCTTTTAGTGGGTTAAGTGGAGGACTTAACCCAGTTTATGAAGTTGTAGTGTCCATCCAAGTTTCTGAAAACTTGAATAAGATTCTTTTGTGGAAAACCTCCTTTAAAACTAAGCTTCTCACTAATTCCCACCACTTCAGTGAGATGGGGCTAGTGGTGTCACCTAGAATGATCTGTTCATGTGGAACATGCTGCAGAGTGCAGCATCTGGAGACTAACTTCTGGGCTTACGATGCTGTCAAATAGTAACTTGCTTGAACCTACATACAGGCTTTTACCAACTCATGCTCTTCCTGTGAGAAACAGTATGGATTTCCTTCTGTAATAGCTCTTGTTATTTGTCAGACCTTAAGGGGATTCTCCCCAGTCTGGCAAACTTGGGCAACTACAGGTCTGGCATCAGATATGACAAGCAATTCACAAGCATTGCTGTGCAGCTGCTTTAATGTCTTGTGAGCTAGGTGGAAACTGACCTCTCCACAAATGACTGCAAGGACATGTGCTGCTCTGGACATAAAACTCTGCCCTGTGTTCAGCTGCTCACTCTGTGCTAGCACTTGAGATCCTTACACTATCCTTTGCTCCCTTGCATCTTCAAAGGTTACTGGTTTCTTTTGGTACAAACACCAAGTGAAAGAAGAAGGGAGGAAGAATGTCTAACAAAGCTGCTGCTAGAAGCGGAATTCTGATGGAGGCTGCTGCTGTCTGCTCTGTTGGGCCAGATGAGCAAGCCCCATAAACTCGGGAGGAATTAAACTCAGGAGGAATGCATTGCTGGGGTAAGTTCTGTTTCTTATTGGCTATGTAATGTGGTATTTTACAAAACTTCTATTTCCCTTCCCCCCTTTTTAGGGCTCTCTAATTAAATGGTACCATAGTAGAAGAAAACGCTCCTAAGTCATTTTGCTCCTTAAAAAATAAAAATTATAGGCAGATGAAGCCTATTCAAATTAGTACAAATTATGGGAAAGATACAGGAAACATAGTAACTGTAAGGTCCAAACCTTAATTTTGATGTAATAGCTTCTTTTTTTAGTAACTGCAGTGCTGAGAGCTGGCACTTACAGGATGACATGGATCCCTTAGTAAGGCTGTGTGAAACAAGAAACAACTTTTTTTTTCCCTAGAAAAAACCAGCAACAGTTAGAAGCATAAAAGATTTCTTCTGGTTTTTTAACCCTAAAACTAATAAACAAATCCTTTGTTGTCTGATGCCCACTTAGATGAGTGTGGATAACTTTTGTACTTGAGCACATATGATAAACTCGGGCAAAGCTGACTGTTCAACTGCTGTATATTTAATGTTTATGCTTCAATGTGTGACATCTTAATTGGCAGGCTAGAACTTGGCCACTGAGAAACTCCTAGTGTGATTAAACCAGCATGACAGTGGATCTAATTTGTACTGAGAAAAATCAAGGCTAGAAATCTTGCAAATCTTGGACAAGTAGCACTGCATGTACCAGGTTCCCATAACAAGCAGTTCAGAAAATGTGTGTACTACCTTGTGACTGGGTGTATTTCTCATCTGTAGAACTTCTTTCAGTCTTTCTGGGTCCTTCCTGTTCTGCTGTAAATGGTTTGGCTTGTCACTTGTTTCTAAGCTGACTGTATTTCTTTTTTTGCTTTACAGAGTACCCCAAGACTGCTTCAATCTCATTTGTTCCCACAAAGTAAAATAGGGGCATCTTGAATTTGTGATAAAATGTTATGGAACATAAGGCTGGAAAACACTTAACGACATCCGAGTGCTTTGTGACACTGGTGTGTAATTAGGTTGTGGTTTGCCAAGTGAATTAACACTTGCTATAGCAACCTGCAGGTGCACCAGTCCAGCTTAATGGGTCTGGAGTCTCTTTATTCTGCTACATCTTTTACTTCACCAAGCATTCAGCCTCCAAGGAGTTTGTTGCTAGTATAGCTTTCTTGTTTTTCAATACTATGCGTTTTCTGTGGGCATCTTTCCAAACGTAATGACAGATCCTGACTCATGTTTTACTAATAAAATGCTGCAAAATTGTTAGCATAGGTAAGTGTTTCAGTCTAGATCTTTCAGTCTGGAGCCTTTGAGATCTTTCAGGAAGGTAGCAAAATCCATCCATTTTCTTCCAAGCTAAAATAGACTACAATGTTGCCAGCTTTCAAGCATTAAGATGGTGTAAATTTGAAATACAGTCAGTGAAGGGTGAGTCCTGTCTTGCTTTTATGTGTCAGAATTTAAAAATTCTGACTCAAATTCTGAGTTTATTCTTGCATTCTCCTGAATGCAGTGACTCAAGGAGAATTTTTTTTTCTGTCTGCTGTGGTTTTCAAGACTTCAAAGTATCTTCATCTAAAAATCTATATTTCTCCTTTTTCCCCTAGTGATTATGAAAGGAAGGAATTACAAAGTTATCTGGTATGTTCTTTTCCACAGTGATGAGGTCTCCAATATTATGCAGAGCACAAATTCCCAAAGTGCTGGTTATCCAGCTGGGAAGCTAGGAGTGGATTCAGGTGGGATGTGGTGGTTAGTAAATCTTTGAATTGCTTTCCTTTTGGAAGATTTTTTTTTTTTTTTCCATTAGAGGGTGGGGAAATGGTCTCATTTAGGATAAACTGCTAACAGGGTTTGTCAACTGGAGTAGGTTCTCTCAGTAATATATCGTGCTGTGAGGGAAGCGTGACCGTGGTCTGGTAGCAGAATGATAACCTGTAAATGCTGTATGCAGCGCATGGATTTCACTCGTCTTCTGAGATGAGTCAGGCCCACTCAAATGTTAATGCAGCAGGGACTTCTGCTGGGCTCTTTAGAGGCTCAGTCTTGGTAATCTCAGTGAATAATCTTGAGTATCAACAGGAGCTCTTTTTGCATGTGTGCTCAAGTGGGAATCGTGCAAGCGGCTTTGGAATAGTGTCATCTTTATTATAGTCACAGTAGCTCCTGCTGCACACACTTGAAAGCTGGAGAAATGTTGACTCAAATCTTCCATATGATCACTTCTCCTTGAAGCCCATTATGTGCAGAATCTGTTACACATAAAGGAATCGTTTGTTCTTGTCAGGGAACCTGAGAAGAAATTAATTTTCTTATTTTACCATAAGAGCCCAAGTGATGTGGATTGATAATGCACAGAATGGTTTGTAGTAGCTGATGAGTTGTAACAATTCAGATAATATAGCTGTGCAGTGAAATGAAGAGATTCTCTGATTCAGGGACACATAATATGAAGTTATCTGCCCTATATTGACCACTTATGGTCTCTGAAACTATGGTGTGCTGCCGAGTGCATCAAGCTGTGCCAATTTAAAAAAAAAAAAAAATCGTTTTGGGGAGAGGCAAGGGAAGGATAAGTTGGAACTGATCAGGCAGGGTAACTGTTTATGTGCTTTCTAGGATCCAGAAAGCCCTGTCTGCAATCGGTGTTTGTGTTTAAAAAAAAAAAAAAAAGGAAGTTGCTTTCATCTTCAGTAGTTCTCTTTTTAATTCTGATTATTAGGGCCTGGAAGGATGCCATGAGGTGTACAGGCTGCAACAGCACCTGACTATGTATTTCACAATTCATGTACCCTTCAATAGCAGCAGAAACAAGCACCAGCCACCAGCAATGGAAATGTGTTCAGATTGTCAGAGGGTTGTTTCCATGAAAATTCCTGAAGTGTGAGCATAAGATAGAGGACTCTATATCCTGTCCGTAACAGTAGCTGCTCTTTTATGCTTTGACCACCCATTTCCTAGGAGATGCTCTTGACCATGCAAGTCCGGTCAAGTCTTTACTTTCATGAAAGTCACTTACAGGATTTAAAATGCACCTTTTGCAGGCCCTGGTATTTCAGAGGTTGCTTATCTTCCTTGGATGCTTTTCTCCTTTAGGCTTTCTGCTGACAAGTATTAGCAGCTTCTTGGAGGTCAAGTTGAGATGGCTTGCAATCTGCATGTGATTAAATATGAATAATCCTTTCCCTGTTCAGCAAAGTAAGCACTGTTGTGAATCCCATTGAGGCTGATGAGAATTGAGCATGTGGTGTAGTATTTCCTTGGACAGGATGAGATTGTGCCCAAGGCCTTTCTGACTTGATTAAGGAATCCGTAAGAGCCAGTGTTTCTTGTGAAGTTAATCACGGCCTCACAGCAGTGGGTATACATGTCTACAAGCATACATAAATGTTATGGTAATTTGATGGAAAGGTAGCGAGGAGTTGCAGAGATTAATCAGAAATCCAAATGCATTTCCATTTGTTTGCCATCTTTGAAAGGATTTACCTTATTTTTGCTGTTCCAGTACTGCTAACCCGACTCTCTGCATCTGTGACCAGGACTGTGAATGTTCATTCCTTCTGTGTACCCTTCACGTGGTTTGGTTTTTTTTTTTTTCCCCCTTACTTCCCAGTGCTGGAGGTGGGTGGCCTTAGACTTGACATGGGACCCCCTCAATGGACTTGCCTCTGTGAGTGTCTTAACTCTGTTCGGAAACCACGTACAGTTCTGGCATGGTCCGGGGATGAGTTCTGCAATGCGAGTACATGTTTGTTTGCTTTTAATCCTGGCAGAATAAAGGTGCTTCAGTTTCCCAGATGGTCTTTCTGCAGTCAGTTTAGCCACGAAGCCGCAGCTGTATCACTGCGCTGTACCTGCAGAGTTCGCTTTTGGATGAGGCTGGCAGCTGGAATCCAGCTGCCTGATGGCCGAGTCTTGTTAAGCAAAAATCGTATCACAAAGCGCACAGATAACAAGTCCTGACAGGAGCATGCTCTATGCATGGCCAGGGGACATTTCTTACACAAAATGTTCCCTCTTTGGAATAGGGCGGCTGCTCCAGGGAGAGCACAGCTTCGGAGTCCAGCTTTCTGTGAACTCCCGGACGGAAAGGAGAACAGCGTTGGCTTCTCTCCCCAGCGTTCCTGTAAATACAGCTTTCAGACACAAATAGCGAAGGGCTGTCTTCCTATGTCTGCAGATAAAGCAGAAACGAGTAGGGGTGCGATTTGCAGCCTTTCAATTTGAGAATGTTTTGGCTTCTCTTCCTCTTACAATGTTAGGTGTTCACATGTACGGTGTTAGGTGCTCACGTGTGAGTACTACGCTGGGGCTTTCCTTGTCTCCCTCCTCACTGAGTGAGAAAAATGATTCAAGCAAAGGCCACGAGTGGAGCAAACCCACCCCTCTGAAGTGCACTCGGACCAGTAAAGTCTAAATCTACCTTCGTCCAGGAGCGGCGAGCGCACCCTTGTGAAAATCTTACCGACCGCGTGGTTTTCAGGGTGCTCGTTACAGCCAGTCCTGCCCCAGGCGAGGCGGGCCGGGGGTGCTCCCTGCCGCGCTGGCGGCTCCCTGCTCTCCCGGGGCGAGGCCAGCCCCAGCCCGGCCCCCGCGCCTCACGCCCGCGGCTGGCGGGGCTGCGCTCTCTCCCTCGCACCGCGCGGAGCGGCTTCCGGGAGCGGGGGAAGAAGCCGCCGCTTCCGCCTGGCGCAGCTGGCTGCGCTCTTCCTCCTTCCCCGCCGCGGGATGCGGCCCGGCCCGGCCCGGCCCGGCCCGGCCCGGCCCCGCCCCGCCCCGCCCCGCCCCGCCCCGCCCCGCCCCGCCCCGCCCCGCCCCGCCCCGCCCCGCCGCCTGAGGATGTGACGCCGCCGGGGCCGCCCCTCCGCGGGCGCGGCCCTAAATACGGCCCCGGCCGCAGCCGCCACCGCCGGGCAGCGCAGGAGCGCGGAGCAGCGCGGCCATGCCCGCCCCTGCCGCGCCCCGCCGCCTGGCCGCCGCCGCCCCCGCCGGCAAGGCCAAGCTCACCCACCCCGGCAAGGCCATCCTGGCAGGTAAGCGCCCCGGCCCCGGCGCTCCCCCGGCGGGGTGGCCCGGCCGCCGCTGCCAGCGTGGGCATCCGTGCCGGGCGGGAGGCTGCCGCGGCCCGCCCCGCGGAGGCAGCGCGCTGCCCGCAGGTGCTCCGTCCCGTCGCTGCCGCTGAGGCCGCCCCGCTGCCCGTACCGCTCGGGGTCTGCCAGCCCGTAGCACGCCCCTCGCCCGCTGCATCCCGGCGGCCGGCAGCCCCAGGGAGGCGGCCCGCGGCGAAGCGGGCTTTCCCTGCGGCGGCGGCAGCGGAGCTCCGGCAGATGCACCCCGAGCTTGGGCGCCGGCTCGCGGGGGTCCCGCTGCCCCCGGCCGGGTCGCAGCCTCGCCCCGAGGCTGTTCCTGCAACCTGTGGCCTTGCTGGAAGGTGTCGGCGGTGCCGCTGCGGTGGCGCAGGGCTGGCGGCAGTCGCGTTGTTTAGCAGGGCGGATTTTCACGTTAGCGGGAGGGAGTTGAACCGATGGAAGAGGCAGCAGCGGGGCACCTCCTTATACGCCCCCCGAAGACGTTAAGGGAAAAAGCTGAAGCGGCAGCGCCCAGGTCGTTCCTGCTCCAGCCGTGTCTTGCACGCTGCTTTGATACAGCTCCTCTTATGGCTTCTTGGTCCCTCCTTTGTGTCTCGGCACCGATCCCCGTGGATCAGGGCGTGTTTTCCCATCCAGTTCTGACCATTTCCATGGGATCTAAATAGGCTCCGAGTGTAGCAGTGACTGCAGAGTTAACACACTTCCTCCTGCTCGTGGCTGGTTTGAGCTTTGAGCTGAATAGAGTCCAAGACAGTCAGCCTTGTTAAAACTGCTTTGTAGCCATTCCCTAGCTCCCTGGTTTTTCCTGCCACTCGCAGGACAATTCCCAGAGTGGAGATTAGTGTCTTCCCTTCGAAATGAGCCATCCCAGCCTCCACATGATTGGCACGTTTAGGGCTTTTGTGTTTTCCAGCCAATTCCCCCTCCTACGATTGTGCCTTTGTTTGTCTGTCCAACTCTCTGCTCCCCTCCGAGGGCAGAGCTCCAGCCCCCTGTAGCGGGGACCCGGGAGGAGCGAGGGTCTGCCTGCCCTCTGGCTGGACGCCGGGAACTGAGCCCTTGCTGCTCTGGCTCTGCCCGCCAGCGCTGGCCCCTGCCTCGGCAGTTGGCCTCCCATCGCACAGCTCCGGAGAATTGCTGGAGACGGCAGCGCTGTGGGAAATGGATGCAAGCATTGGAGCATGCAACGGGTGACGAGGCCTCCCGGCGTCATGTCGCCTGGAGGGGTCTGTGCTGTCACCCGTCACCCAGGCTGCCTGGCCAAAGGGCTTGGGGCACGAAGAGGAGGCAGCTGAGGTCAAACGAGAGGGTGCATTCTCATTCAAATGAGACCTGTGGTGAGGCCAGGCTCCTCCAGAGCTTGGTGCTCCTCAGGGGTCTCAAGACTTGTGCTGCTACCCCCTCAAAGTGCGTTGTTAGTTCAGGCCTCCTCTTATCCCCTTTTATTTAGAGGTCTTTTAAATGGGATTTAATCTAAGCTTGGGGTGGGAAAGACAGGCGGTTTGCTCCCCATCCAGCCTTCCCAGTCTTCCCCAGCTCTCTGCATGTGTGCAGTGCGTCAGTTGTCACTGCCTGGGCCATGGTACCGGGAGACTTTCATAGCCCTTGCGTAGGTCCGTAATCGGGGATCATCAGCTGTAGATGGCTTATCGGCATACTCTGCAGGAGGCTGCAGCAGACTTGCCCTGCTCTCCCCTACCAGGAGAGTTGCCACGGGTGTGCCTGGAAGCTGTTCTGGTGTAAAGGAAGGGACGTGGTGCTTGTGCCCTCTGCTAGGTGTCAGGTTGGGCAACACAGCACAAAGCTGCACATGTCCCCGCTTGCAGGAGCCCTTCTGGGTCCACGTGAGGCTGCAGAGGTGGAAGGAGGACCCTGTTGAGATGCTAGTCTTCTCCTCGCATGCAGCAAATCAGAGTAATTGGTTAATGGGCAGAAGTCCAGCCAAGCCTCTGTGGTATCTAATTGTATTAGAGAACCACATAAATGGGAGAAAGCTGCTGTTAACTCCCCGTGTCCTGGCATGCTCAGCCCTCCAGCCCCTTGCTGGGGACATGCAGTGCTGTTTGTGGCTGTCTCTGCTGACTTTAAGGGGTTTGCTGATGCTCTCGGAGCTTCTCCTCTGACATCTCTCTGCACAACAGGGGTGTGTGCTCCAAAGCTCAACCTTCTGGAGAGCTGGAGGTGTTCAAGATGGACTATTTCTACTGTGCTGTCCTTCATCTGCCTTGTACTGGTGGAGTTAAATAAGCAGCCGTCATCTCGCCCTGGATGCATATCTGCTCCCAGACCCTGTGTGTAATTGAGATCCTCTGCCAGGGAGGCACAGCTCCCTTGCGCTGCCCAGACCTGAGCAGGCTGGGGCTGGCTCTTCGGAAGAGATGCAAGTGAAGCTCTGGCTGCCAAGGGCTCTTCTTCAGTTGTCACAAGAGACAAACGCAAAGTTAAAAATTAATTTGCTAATGGGCTCTCATTTGTCCAAGCAGTTGTTGTGTGCCAGGGCAGCGCTTCACCTTGCTGTGACCACACAGGCTGTGCTGGTGCTGTGTCCCCGTGTGTGGCCTGAGCACATGAAGGCAGCTTGGCCGACTGGCTGGTTGGGTGGGTGTCGCTGCCAGGACTTGGTCTCGGGGGTGCTGCATACAGACTGGGCTTCCAGAGAGGGCAGAGCTGAGTGGGTGTGGGTGCCTGCCGCTGTTTGACCCCTACATCCTCTTTGCAAGGGGAAGAGCCCCCCGGACTCTGAACTGATGGTACAAAGTGGGTTTGAGGGACCTGGCACTGGGTCAGAAGTGACGTGGCTGTAGGACACTTAAGGTTTGGCATAACATGGCTTAGCTTAAACTTGGTTAAAAGACTGGTAAATATGCCGGCTTTATGCTGAAATGGATATTATCTGTCTTTCTGAGTCATCTGCTGGCTCAGTTACCTGTTGTAAAGCTGGCATAATTTTCTTGTGAACTCATGAGCTAGAGTTTGAGGGCCAGCTCATGTCTCTTCTGCTGGGTAATAACCTGTTAGCAGGCAGACCTGGGAGTCCAGGCGTGTCTCCAGCCTCCCCACAGCCAGCTTTCAGTTTCTGTGCTGTGGCTTCCAGAAAAACCCTTTAGCCCACCAGGCTCCTGTCCCTCCCGCCAGCTTCCTGCAGGGATGGGTTCTGCTGGTCCACTGTGCAGCTCCCAGCATGGGGCCGTGCTGCAGCGGCCAAGCAGGGAGCTCGAAATAAAGGCAGCATGAGGTGAGACAGGAGCGCTGACTGCAGAGCTGGCAGAGGTGGTCATCCCTGTGTTTCCTCAGAGGGCTCCTTGCTGGGTTTTCGGGCACCGCAGGGCTGTTAGGTCAGCTCAAGCCAGCCTGCGGTGGACTATTTAGAGCCCAGCGCAAATGGTCCTCACCATTTTGCAGGCAAACCCCTACTCCCCTGCCCTCCTCTTGAGAACTTTGCTCCTGGTTAGCAGCAGCTGTTTGATGAAAGGCTTTGCCTGCCCTGCCCAGAGTTAAGTACAGCATTACTCTGTTTTTAGCCAGCTCTGAAGCCTGGGGTCTGCTCCCTTCCACAGAGAAGCTCCCAGCTGCCTTGCTCTGGGAGCTCGTGGTACCTCTGCTTGCCTGGGGGCTGGTGCACAGTTGCTATTCCTGCCTGCACCTAATCCTGCCTGGTCAGGGAGGCAGAACGCCTGGATGCTGTCCTACATGGTGCTTGATTTGGAAAGAGCTCGCAATGGTCGTGGCTGTTGCTCTGATGTTCGCTGCAAACGTTGAGTACTACTGGGAAATAGCAGTGATGTGCACCAAGGTCCCAGGAGGAGCGTGGGCCAGGAGGGAGAGAAACTCTGCAGGGAGAAAGAGAAGGGCCTGCAGGGTAGGGCATGAAGCACACGTTTAGCAGGGAGCCCAGGATCACATGAAAAACAAAGCAGTAATTAGAGGTTCAGTTTCCTCTTCTTTGTTCATCTCTTGATATGATCTTTCTTAGGAAATGCTGTACCTACGGAGGAGAGGAGTCAGGGACTGGGTGTGAAAGCTGCGACTTGCTTCTTGCAGAGTAGGACTCCTTTCCTAAAAGTCCCAAGTCCACCTGGGCTTCCAGGGCCATTGCCCTCCTGGGAGGGTGGGAGGGAGGTTGTGCTGCTGGGAATGGCCGTGGTCCGGCACGCTCCCTTGGCTTTTAGATGGATGCCTGGTGCTCGCAGCAGAGCAGGAGACGTTCCCCCCCCTTGATGCTGAGCCGGGGGAAGCCGGGTGGTGGGCTGAACACAGCTATGGGGGAGGATTGGTGAGCGTGGAGGGAACCAATCTTGCCAGGTCTGCTGGCCCTTGGTGCATCATGCCTGGCTGTGGTTTCCCTTGGGGTTGCCTCTTCTGGCTGTCGTCTGTTTGGGGAGTGGGGCAAAAGGAGCCCACTGGCCATGAGCGCGTCCTTGCGTGCCTGTCAGCCGTCGTGGACCGCAGGCTGCTGCGGAAACCTACAGCAGCCCTGAGGCTTCTGGTGGGAGGAGGCTGTCAGCCCCAGGACTGAGAAACCACATCAGGTGCCCAGCTTCTTCGATCTGAATGAATTCTGTGTGAGCTGGGGTTAACCCTGGGCTTTGAAATGTGAGTTTCTGAGATTTTCACGTGCCTGATGCTCTGCTTGACATTCTGCAGGCGACCACTTTCTCTGGGTTGACGTAAATGATCAGAAGGAGCCATCCGTCTTCCCAGAGGCGATGAGCACCGTGAGCTGACAGCTCAGGGATGTTGCAGCATCTCTCATCTCTGACAGCCTTGTGCAGTGCATGCCAATGCAGCCTCCCTGCTCCTGCCTGGGCAGTGGTGACCCTGTGCTTGTGCCCTGAGGTCTCGGGTCACCTCCTGACAGCAGGGGCTGATTTTTTGCTGTCTCTTCTCTGGTGCAGCAGTCATTCCCCTGTGCTGGTGGCTGGGAGACCAGAGCCTGTCCCCAGGGAAGCCTCAGTCCCAGCAGTGGCTCCTTCATCCAGCTACGGAGCTGTGCTGGGGAAGGGGTCCAGCAGCCCTGGGCTCTGACATTGGCTCCCTGTTGCCTGTCTTTAGAAAGATTTTTGGACACTTAAACAGTAGGTGTCTGAAGCGGGGTGATGGGTTGGCTGGGAGCCAGCTTACGGCAGCGGAGCCAGGGCCTCGGGGCGCACAGGGCAGCGGGGAGAAGGTGAGTTGAGCGGGGACGGGGGACTTGACAGTCCCCAAAGGTGGAGTCAGTACCAAAGGCAGGTGATGCTGTGACTGCGAGTAAAGGGAAGTGGCTTTTGCCATCACACTGACAGCCAAGAAGTTTAAAATATAGTAATGATTTATTGCAATATTGGCCCACTGAGAAGTAAATGCGAAGAGGAGATGAATGAGCGGGTTGTGAAAGGATGGCCTGTTGAAACAGGATGGTTCCAGTAAGATTAGGGACAAATTACTCCATCCCATCTACAGCATTATCTACAGTGCTGTTTGCACGGGGCTGTTTACCCACCCAATGGCACGGGGTACAGATGAGGTGTGTTTCATGTTTGTCATTCTGTGTATCCCTGTTGAGGATCAGACTTTTGCCAGCCTGGCCATAGTGTGGTCCTGTGACGAAAGCGGCCACGTGTGTATTTACCGATGGTCACTCTGAACCCCCGTGTCCCCCGCCGACCTTGCCCCTATCAGATAGGGGACCTTCCAGGGCCCCTGGCCTCAGCGCGGCTGATCAACGCTCTCAGAGAAGGGCTGGCCTGTCACAGGACATGTTTTTTTCCCTTCTAACCAAAACGCGGGTAATCCTCTGGCCATCTGGTTTGGGGAAGCGGCCGTGCCAGGCATACAGCCCTCCCCGCTCTCAGCGCTGTATAAGACCTTTCCCCGCGGAGCAGCCCTGCGTTGGTTTTCCCCCAGGATGGGGCTGCGGATAGGCGGTGAAGGGCTGTGCGCGGCAGGAGGAGGTGCCCCGGTGAGGGCTCCGGTGCCAGCCCTGCCATCGGCCGGCTCTCCGGTGCCAGCCCTGCCATCGGCCGGCTCTCCGGGAGAGCGCTGTCCCCAGCAAGGCGCCTGCCCGCGCCTTGAGCCAGGCTCTGCCCTGAGCCTGTTTCACAAGATGGCCCGTGGTGGGACTGCGTGGGGAGGGTGGAGCCCGCTAAACCCGTTTCACCACTGTGGGCATGGCAGGATTTCTCCACTGCTGCCTTTAGCTGGGTTATGCTAACGGCATGGCTCAAGAGCAGAGCAGTTGGCTGCCAGGAGGGGGTCGATCCCTAGGGAGCAGGCAGATGGAGAGGTCTGTGCTGCTGACGGGGCAGCACCTGGGCTGCAGAGAACTGTGATGAGCTGGAGGTGGGTATTTCTGCCTCCCCGATTTGTAGCACCCTGTGGTCTTTGATTATTTTTATTTATTTGGGTTTTTTATCCCCCAGCTCTGCAGGCTACCTTGGCTAACGGGGAAGGGCACCGAGTCCCCGCATGAGGGTAGGAACCGTAAGCAGGGGATCCAGGAGGCAGGCAGGATTGCGGGCTGTGCCCACAGCGCGTGGTCCATGTCACCAGTCTCGGCTGCTCAGCTCGCCCCGTACACCTGCACCTTCTGCAAGTGGGCTGGGTGCCCTCCCAACAGGGGGAACACGGGGGTCAGCTTTTGCTGGTGTTCTGGAGAGGAGTTGGAAGCCTGTTTGTGCCTTCCCACCGCCCTGAGCCGTGCCGCTGGCAGGAGGGCCAAGCTTCAGGCATGGGTCCTGGAGAGCTCTGCTGCTTTGCTTCCAGGCCCTTAAGAGTAATTTCCTCTGGCCTGAAAGGATCCTGCCAAATACAGAGTTAAAAGGAGTTTTTTGTATGGAAATCAGGTGCTTGTGTATCTGCATGTGAAATTACCCTTAAAATGGAGAGGCTGAAGTTGCTCTCCGGGTGCTCACTTCTCATCAGAGCTGCACAGAGACCTGCTGCTTCATCCGCAGGAGCAGGACGCTTTTGCAGACGCAGTCGCTTACAGGAGTGGCAGAGGGCCCGTGCCACCTCCTGCCCCTCTGTGGCTCCCAAACAGGGCAGTGGGTGCTCACTGGTGCACTTGCCCCCGGGTAGGGTTTGCAGGGGGTGGCAGTGCCAGCCCCGGCTGCGTAGCCTTGGTTTGCGTTGGCCCCCGGGGCTCTGCTCGTCTTCCCCATTGCGGCTGCATCCTCCTGCCCTTGGCACCCACCCTGTCCTGGGTGCCGGAGCTGGGTCCCCGGGACAGGCTGGCCGGGGGTGGCCGGTGGTGTCCCCAGAAGCTGCTTGCTAATGGGGTTTGAGGTCATTAGCTCTGCGTGAGCGTTGCAGGGGCAGCACCCTCTTCTTCCTGCCAACTCTCCCCGCCGTGCCCAAGGGCTGCAGCCATGTCCTTGGATAACTCTGCTGGCCCCTCCACAAAGGAGAGCTAAAATTTTTCTGGCAAAACCATGCCAAGTGGCTGACAAACAGGTGTTTTTCCCTTCTCTCCCTTCCTCGCTGGGCCTGCGGGGTCGGGATTGCTGGCAGCCAGGGCGCTTGCAGGCTCGCTGCGGGCAGGGAGCCATTCCTGGTGCTGGGAGCGGGATCCCCCCGCCGGCGGAACCTTCTCTGGGGCCGGGCAGAGCGACCTTCCCTGAAGGACGTCCTCTCTCCTCTGGCTCTGCTGCATCCAGCTAATAGCCGAGAGCCTTGGCTTGGCGTCCAGGCTGCCCCACTTGGTCTTTCACCTCCTGAGCGCTTGCTGCCGGCTGTTCCTGCTGACTCCGCGGTGTTGCAAGAGCTGAAGCTGCTGGTTAAAGTCCGGGTAAACAGGTTGCAAAGCCCTGGCGAGGGAGGGGGAGTTGGAAGGAGCTGCTGCTCGTGGGCAATGGGGTGATTTATTTGCACAGAATAAGATTTCCTCTGGAATAAAACGGCATGGGGACAGGACACTCGAAGGCAGAGCAGGACCTCTGATGAGTCTCGCTTCCAGGGAGGGAGGGGGTGCAGGTGGGCAGTTTGTGCCACCCTGTCTCTCTGCAGGCAGAGGAAAACAGGAAAAAATTGCCCCAAGTCACGAAGCGCGTCTGGAGTCCGTGCTGCGTGTCCCTTCCCAAGGGATTTGGGGCCAGAGCAACACCAGGGGGCAGGGAGGGGACCTGGCAGCACGCATCCCTGAGCAGGGCGAGGGAGAAGATCCTCCTCTGGGTGCGTTTCCCTGAACAGGCCTGTTCCCCTGCCCAGCGATTCGCGTCTGTGCAGCCGCCTGAGGAGTCTCGGAGCCGTGCAGTGGCAGGGCAGCCTTCGGGCCGGCTCCCCTCCCCTCGTCTGTCCCCAGTGAGTGGTGGCAGAGGTGTTCAGGGCACCGGTGTCCAGCCGTGCCCCTGCCACTGCGCAAGCCCTGGGGTGTCCCCTGCCGCAGCCGGGGTGACGCGCATGCTGCTGCGTGCCAGGGAGGCAGCCGCTCTCACAGCGGCTCTGGGATGGGGATGCCTTTGGCATCCAGCTCCCTGGTTTGCCGGGGAGAGCCAGCGCAGACGCCCTGTTCCTCCTTCCTCGGCTCAGGTGGCCCCAGTGTCCCAGAGGCTGCCGGTTGCCAGGAGGGGCTCGCCATCCCTCTGCAGGGGCACTTCACAGGCTCCAGGCTGCCTGTGGATGTGGCTTTGCCCACAGGATGCCAGGCAGAGCCTCCCTGCCTCCCCCACATGGACAAACATCCTTAATCCTGGAGGCTGTGGGCAGGTTGCAGGAGGTGCGGCGTCCCTCCCCGTGCCGTTTGGTGTGGCTGCCCCTGGGCTGGTGCTTGTCCCGGGTGTTTCCCTGCTGCCTGGCTCGGGGGGTGCTGGGGCAGCAGCTGGTGCTGGGGAACGGAGTGGGAACATTTACGGCTCTTAAAATGTCCAGCGCTCCAGGACTGCAGCACAGGAGGCGGGAGGAAAGTAGCCTTGGCAGCACCTGGGGCGTTCCTGTGGCAGCGGGGCTGGTGGCACAGCGCTGCGTAGCGGCACAGAAAGGTGCCAGCTGGTGCTGGGCTTTTCGGGGACTGTTACACCCCGCTGAAGGACGCTGCTTCTCATCACGCTGCTCACCGGGGACCCGCCAGCTGCTCCCGCAGGAGCTGTTTGGTTTTGCAGCAGAAATTACAGTGCTTGGCAAGCCGTGTGCCGTGGGACCGGCGGCGTCTGCCACCTCTGACGGACCTGCCAAGGCCTGGAGAGGGTCGAGGGGCAGCAGGAGAGCTCTGGGGACCCTAGGGATGGTGGCTGTCCTCCCGTGGTGCCCTGGGTGAGAGCCGGCGGCTGGCCGCCGTGGCATGAGCTGGCCTCTCTGCGGCTGCCAGCGACTTCCTCCCACGCTGCTGAAGCACGGGGTGCTGCGGAGGCGTGAAGGCCGCGGTGGTTGCCTGTCGCTGCCTCCCAGGAGGCGCCTGCCTGGCCTGGGCTGAGCGGCTCCAGCCCCTCCTGGGAACACAGAGGGAAACAAGGAGCCTTTGTGTGCTGCGGCAGAGCCGCGCTGGCCTCGCGCCCTGTCCCCGGTGCCCCGCAAGGCCGGGGTGCTGCCAGGCTGGGCTGGCGGGTCCTGCCCCGGGGATGGGGGACTGGCACTCAGTGCCACGGTGTCCCCATCCCCACCATGCCTGTGGGAGGAGGGAGATACTCTTGGAGCGTGGGGCTGGGCTTTCTCGTCATCCTGGGCCATGCTGGGCCCTGGCACGGCTTCTTGGCTACGCTGGGGAGGACGAGCGTGGCCCGCTGCTGCTTGTGCCTGGGGGGAAAAAACAGGATAAGGCTGCTTTAAGGTGGGTGCTGCCCAGCTGCTGGGGGGAGTGCAGCGAGGCTGCTTTCCTTTCCCTCCAGAAGGACGCGGAGGAGAGAAGGCAGCGGTGCCCCAGGGGATGCCAGCCTGTCTGCCGGGACGTCCCTGTGCTGGGTGAGCGGCTTCCCTGGTGGCACTGCGGGAGGGAGCTGGAGGCAGTGCCAGAGGGATTCAGGGTCTCTCTTGTAAATTTGGAGGCCGTACAGAAGAGATAAGACTATATGAGAAACTCCCCTGGGCCAAGGAGCTGGGGCTGCCTGCTGCTGTCACGGGGAGTGGCCGTGGCCCAGCTCCCCGTCCCACGGGCCCCAGTGTCCCCTATCAGCGTCCCCTCTCAGGGTACTTCGGAGGGTGCTGATAGGCAGAGCTGTGCTCTGCCGCGTGGCGCCGGGCCTGTGCTTGGCCGCAGAGCAGAACAACCCGCCGCTGCGCCCAGCCCCTGCGCTAGCCCTTCCCGCGATAGCAGCGTGTTCCCCCCCAGGAACACCGGGGTGTCCCCGGGGCCGTGGTGGAGCCGTGCCGGCGAGGCCGTGTGCCGGGGGTGGCTGTGGTGGGAGCTGCAGCGCTGCTGAGTCACGCTGAGGGACGCGGCCAGGCTGGGGGGGGGCTGGCGGAAGCGGGATGGGAGACCTGTCCCCGGCCGGGAGCTGGCAGCCAACCTGACCCCGTGCCGGGCCGTGTCCCGCGGGCTTGGGCCCGGGTCACCCTCCCCGGGCAAGGAGCCGGGAGGCCCTCGGGGGCTGCTCGGTGGGTGCCCAGCCCCAGCGGCAGCATCCCGGGGCTCCTCAGCGTTGCGTGGTGCGGCGCCCGGTCGGGGGGGTGGGGGGGTGCTGCCGGCCAGGGGCTTTGCCCTGGCACCGGCTCCTGCCCTGGCCTGGGCTGCAGCGGGGCTTGCCCCTGCGAGGCCTGGGGGAAGCTGGCTCGGCCCCGCGCTTCCTCCTTGCACCGGCACAGAGAGTTCCTGCTGCTCAGCAGGACCCAGCTGTGCTTTGGTGCAAGGAAAGGAGCTGCGCGGTCGTTCGCCAGCCGGCTGCGGTGACCCCCCGCTCCCGGGGCCTCCAGCCCGGCCGGGGTCGGCCCTGCTGCCCCGAGGCAGCTCGTGGCGGGGCCGCAGGCGCTCCAAGCAAGCCGAGGGGACCCCAACCACCGAGAGCCAGCGTTGCTCGCTGCCGGGGTGCCGGCGCGTCCCCAGGCCGTGGCAGGAAAGGCTTCAGCCAGTGTAATCGGTGCCCAGCAGCTGCCGCTGCGTGAGCCCGGGGCGGCTGGATGGGCTTGATGATAATTGTGCTTCCGCGCTGGCACGCCAGGCCTTGCAAATGGGCTCCCGCTGGCGCTGGGCGAGCGGTGCCGGGCCTCGTGCAGTGCTGTCGGGCTCTGTTGGGTTTATAAATCCCCATGCTGGCAGCTCACCGGCGGGGTGCGGGGCTCCAGAAGGAGAGAGGTGCCTTTGAGAGGGAAACAAGGCTGAATCAGCAGCCGCGGGTGTGGTGTTTTGCCCTGGTTTTCCCACCCCTTTGGCCGATCCCTCGCCAGCTCTTGCCACGGCCGGGCGGTGATGCCCGTGCAGGGTGCCAGGTTGGCGTGGGGCCCTGCTGCCGTGTGAAGTCCCCAGGGGTTTGGCGAGGACAGGGACGCCACATCCCAGCCCAGGCCTGGCTGCCAGAGGTCTCGGTCTCAGCTGTTGTGGAGCCGGCAGCAGCCATGCGGCGCTGGACAGGCACGGCGCTGCTCCCGGCCCCAGCGTCCCCTCCTCTCCCGCCCAGGTGGCCTGGCCGGAGGGATCGAGATTTGCATCACATTCCCCACCGAGTACGTGAAGACGCAGCTGCAGCTTGACGAGAAGGCGAACCCTCCCCGCTACAAGGGCATCGGTGAGCGCGCGCCCGTGCCCTGCCCCAACCCGCCGGCTGGGTTCGGAGGCTCCCAGGGGCCTGCCAGGAGCTGGGGGGCAGCGGGGTTTGGAGGGGCGGGTGGCGGGGCAGCGCGGTGGCCCTTGGCACGGCGGGTGATGGCGGCGCCGCTGTGCTCTGCCGCAGGGGACTGCGTGAAGCAGACCGTCCGGGACCATGGCATCCGGGGACTGTACCGGGGGCTCAGCTCGCTGGTGTACGGCTCCATCCCCAAGGCTGCCGTCAGGTAGGTGTCCCCCGTGGCATGGGCTGAGCGGAGGGGACGCCGGGTGGCAGCAGACAGCGGGGTGGGTTTGGCCTCGGCATCCCCAGTGGCACTTTGCCGAAGCCAGGTGTTTTCCCGGGCTGGGAGGGCCCTCTCGCAGGGTGTGTGGTTGCTGCTGGGGACGGACCCAAACAAGGGGGTGCAGCCCCCTGGCCGGGCGCCCGGGGGTTGGCACGGCGGCTCCTCCGCAGGTTCGGGATGTTCGAGTTCCTCAGCAACCAGATGAGAGACGAGCAGGGGCGGCTGGACAGCACGCGGGGCCTCATCTGCGGGCTGGGCGCCGGCGTGGCCGAGGCCGTGGTGGTGGTCTGCCCCATGGAGACCGTAAAGGTGGGAGGCAGCCGCCAGCATCCCCCTGCCCTGGCACCCCTCCGCAGGCCAGGTCAGAGGGGGCGGGAGCCGGGGATGCCCGGCTTTTGGGGAGCGGGTCTCTGCGGAGCTGAGGGCCACGTAGGTTTGCTCGAGCTGGTTTTCTAGGGGAGGAGTAGATGCTGGAAAGCTCCATGGAGAGGTCAGGCCCTGTGGCTGTCGCCCCTTCCCCACCCAGGAGCCATCCTGTCACCCATTTTTGGGCTGTAGAACCCGTGCGGTCGCTTGCAGAGGCAGTTTCCAGGGTTTTCCCCTGCAAAACACACCACCGGCCATGGGCGCAGGCTTCCCCGTGACCTCACCCATCATTGCCTGGCCACGTGGGTTGGCTCTGGTCTCAGGACCATCCCCGGAGCAAGGCAAGAGGAGGCTGGCAGCTCTTCGAGGCCGTCGCATCCCCCCTCGCCTTGACAGGACGAGCACGTTGTCTCCCCGCAGGTGAAGTTTATCCATGACCAGTGCTCCCCCAAGCCCAAATACCGCGGCTTCTTCCACGGCGTCCGGGAGATCGTTCGGGAACAGGGTGAGTCCCGCGGAAGTGTTGTCCTGTCTCCCTCCGGTACCCCCATGCTGGGGGCATGGGGCAGGAGGTGAGGGACAGGTGTGGGCTGGGACCGGCTGCCCACACGGAGGAGGTTTTTCTCTGCCTGGGTGAGGCTGGTGCTCCCCTCCGACACCCTCTCTTGCTGCAGGACTGAAGGGGACCTACCAGGGCTTAACCGCGACCGTCCTCAAGCAAGGATCGAACCAGGCCATCCGCTTCTTCGTCATGACCTCCCTCAAGAACTGGTACAAAGGTACGGTGTCCCTGTCCCTCCCGAGGACACCCCAGCTGCGCCGCTGGCTCCCTGAGCCCGTCCGTGGGAGCCAGGCTTGGGCTTTCCACCAGCGCATCCTGCGCTTCTCGTGGCTCAGCCTCTCATGATGGAGGAAGGTGAAAGCCAGGGCAAGGGGGCCCCAGCTTGCGGGGTTGAAGCATCCCAGTGCTAGAGCATCACCTCCGCTCCCACCCTGAGCTCCCCAGTGCTGCATGGGCTCTGTGGGGCTGGGGCTGCTGGACAGTCCCCGCCAAATGCCCTGGGCCCCGCACTCAGCACGGCACCAGCCCTGACCACGAGCAGCCAGACCTGGGACCTTCCCTGTGGGCTCCCCTGGGGATGCCGTGCTTCGTCCCCCACCACCACTCTGCCCTCAATCTCCCCTCCTTCCCAGGGGACAATCCCAATAAGGTCATCAACCCCTTCGTCACGGGGGTGTTTGGAGCCCTTGCTGGAGCTGCGAGCGTCTTCGGCAACACCCCCTTGGATGTGGTGAAGACCAGGATGCAGGTACGGCACCGGGGCCTGGTGCGGGACAGCTCTGCCTGCGGCGGCTGGGGTCACCCGCTGTTTGGGGGCTGTTTTGTGCAGCCCCTGGGGCAGGTGCCTGATGCTGGCAAGGTTTGGGAGATGCCTGGGGACGCTGCCCCCTCGCAGCTGGGCCACGGGGGTGCGGGGAAGCGTTTGCGTGGAGGTGGGGACGTCCCCGCTGGATTCGGTGGCCGCAGCAGCAAAGGGGGATCGGTTCCTCCTGGCGCACCCCCAGCCCTGGCTCCCTGCCCCAAAATCCTCCCCAGCTGCGCCCCTGGCTCCGGCCTCTGACCCTGCTTTTCCCGTCCCGCAGGGGCTGGAAGCGCACAAGTACAAGAGCACCTGGGACTGCGCCTACCAGATCATGAAATACGAAGGGCCCCTGGCGTAAGCCTTGCGGCGGGGGCGGGTGAGGGGCGGCGGCGGGGCCGGCCCCAGTGGGGGGCACGGGGGGCGACCAGGGGGGGAGCATGGATGGGGAGGGGGCTGTGAGCACAGCCCGGCCCCACGACCCCTTCTGTCCCCGGCAGGTTTTACAAGGGCACGGTGCCTCGCCTGGGCCGTGTCTGCCTCGACGTGGCCATCGTCTTCGTCATCTACGACGAGGTGGTCAAGTTCCTCAACAAGGTGTGGAAAACGGACTGAGGGGGGCAGGCCGGGCGGCCCCCACCTCCCTCGCCCCGCGGGGCTGCAGCTGGAGAGCCGTGACCAAGCCCGCAGCTGCCCGCAGGCACTGCCCAGGGCCAAGTCTGCCCCGCGCACACGCCCTCCCCCAAACCCGGCCACCTTTATGTTTAGGAACAGGCTCTGGAGCAGGTTAAGTTATCAGTTGTGTGCTGAAAGGAGCAGGGAGGGAGCAGCATCCCCGCATCCGCACCCCCAGTGTCCCGGTTATGCCCACCCCAGTCTCCTGGTGACGCTTCCCCCTGGTCCTGCATCCCCTGCAAGGTTATCCAGGGTGAGGTGTCCCCTGGGACGGTGGCCCTGCGCCCCCAGGGCCTCCGGCAGCCAGGAGCTGCCGGCTGTGCGGGGGCCAGCAGTTTTTGGGGGAGCTGAGAGCCCCCCGGAGCCATGTGGGTGCGAAGGCCAAGCTGCGCACCAGGCATCGCCGCTGGTGGAAGCTCTTGGGGCTGACGCTGCCGGCTGGGAGCGATGCACCGGGCCTCACGGCGGCTCCGGGGGGCCCGCCAGCCCTGCGCCCCCCCGGGACGGGAGGTCGGTGACCTGCCGGCGCAGCCCCAGCTCCCTCCTCCCTCCTTCCTGCCGGCACTGAGCCCCCCCAGGGTGCAGCATCCCGGCCCCAGATCCCACTGACCCCGGGCTGCTGAGCAGGCGCTGCCCAAAATTGGAGCCAGGCCTTTAGTTCTCCTCAGCGCAGGGCCAGGATTGGGCCGAGTTGGGTGCCCCCGTCACTTGCCATTTACAGGCGAGAGACACGTGCAAGCCAGGGCAGGGAGGCACATCCCTGTGCCGCAGACTTGGCCCCTCGGCCGGGGGTGCAAACCCCTTCTTCTGCCACATTCCCCCCATCTGCCCTCACCTTGCCGCGGCCCCGTAGGTAATCCTGTAGCTTTCAGAGCTTCACGCTGACCCACTAACACCCATGGCTGTGGGGCCGGAGCCCTGCCCAGCCCTGCCCTGCCCTGCCCCATGCTGGGCTCGGCCCTGCCGGATTTGTGCCAAACTTCCCGCAAAGGAGCCGGGGGGTCGTGGGAGCCGGGGCTCGCCCCGTTCCTCCTCCCTCCTGTCACCAGTGATGAACGCAGCCTTAACACGGGAGGGCAAAGGAGGAGAAGGAAAGCCTGGGCACGGTTTACCTGCGGCTTTCTGCTCTGAAGCCAGTGAGGGTTGGTTGGTTTTTTTTTTTTTATTATTATTCTTGTTTTACATTTGCAATTTGAATAAAATCAGTCTGGCTTTAGCAGCTGTGTTGGTGTCCGGGCAGTGCTGAGCAGGCAGCGAGCGGCTCCTGCGGTGCGGGTGGGGATCGGGGATGGGGTCCCCGATTGTGCCCCAGTCCTGCTGCCCTCCCAGGGAAGCATCAGCTTTAACCCAGCAGTGCCCCTTCACAGCCGCTCCCAGGCAGCTCCAGGGTTGCATTGTCCCATGCACAGCTTTTTATTAACCATCTCCGTTAATTTTATTAATTCCTCGCCCCGGCCACAGAGCGAAGAGCCAGGACAGCAAGGGTCGGTGGAGCAGAAGGGAATGGGCTTTGTCCCCCTGCCCAGCCCAGGGGCGGTGCGGCCGGGGCTCCAGCCCTCGCTGGTCACCCAGCGTTCCGGCGCAGGGGGAAGCCGTTGCTCAGTGGTTTGTGGGGACCTGGCACCATGTGGGGCCTGCTGCTCTGTGGTGGCTGGCTGCTGGCCGCCAGCTACCTGGCGGGTGCCACAGGCAGCTGCTGGCACCAGTGCTGCCCAGGCAGGAACAACACCTGCTGGGCTCCGGGCGCCCGCCGGGCTCGCTGCTACTGCGACTCGTACTGCGAGAGGACGGGCGACTGCTGCGAGGACTACCGTGCCGCGTGCCGCCGCGCCGGTGAGTGTCGGAATGGGCTGGCGCCGGCTGGACCCCGTGCTGGAGGGGGAGCCCCGGGCCTGGGGATGCCAGCCTGGGCTGCTGCTCTGGGTGGCAGGTGTTGGCTATCATCTGTTAGCCCCAGATGTTGAGTGGTAACAGGATGCGTCTGGGGACGCCAGCTGGGCTGGATTCGGAGCAATATCCCGATTTTCTGCTTTTTTCCATGCTGAATGTCTGGCTGCTCCCTGTACAGTAAGAGAGCCCACAGGGGTGGCCTCTGGTCTGCAGCTGCGAATAGCAGGGCGACAGCAGTGCTGTCGTTGCAAGCCTCAGAGCCGTCAGTGTGGGACCTGGGCGGGATGAGCCCCGGCATCACCCCTGCCGCTGCCACGGGTGGTGCCTCACAGGCGGACACGGGAACCGGGGCCGGGGGCTGTGCTGGGGGTGACAAACAGGGAGTGTGGGCTCGAGGGGTGCAGAGCCAGCCCACCCTGGGGACCCAAACCCAGGCGGGCGCCAGCCGCAGTCCCCTGGACAACTGCAGCAGTCAGCCCTCCCTAATCTCTGGGATATTAGCGGGGTCCCAGCTCAGCACGATGCAGAGCCATGGCAGCGGCGCGGGGATAAAGCCTGCGGAAGCGGCGCACAATGCCACCGCGCCGGTGGCTGGTGGGGCAGCCTCTGCCGGGGGGTCGGGGAGAGGGACCGCCGGGGTCACCCTGCCCCTTCTCCTGTCTCCCCTCTCCCCCCCCTCTGCGCTGCATCTCCCCTGCTCTCCTCCTTCCATCTTGCACGCCACTGAAGCTCTCTTTTCCCTCTGCCGTCCCGCCCGTGCCCCTGGCCCGCCAGCAGCGGTGGGCTGCGTGGTGGGGCCCTGGGGGCCGTGGAGCGGGTGCAGCTCCCCGTGCGGGGTCGGCAGCAAGGCCCGCAGCCGCCAGGTCACCGTCCCACCCCGGCACGGAGGGGAGCCCTGTCCCGACCTCAAGCAGCGCCGCGGCTGCCTCGGGGAGCACCCGACCTGCGGGACAGCCAAAGGTAACGTGGGTCCCGCAGGGATGCCCCCCTCCCTTGTGCGTGACCGTCCCCTGGTGCTGCTGTCCCTGCTGCCTTTCCCGGGGTGTCTTTAACCATCCGTGTGTGTCCCCCGGCTCCTCTTCTGCCAGAGGTGGCCAAGATACTACCTGACTCCTTCAGCTGGGACTTCTGGGATCCCTGGCGACGAGCTGGGCTGCTGCTGTCGGAGGAGCCATCCGGGTAGGTGTGGGGCTAGGGCCCCTCTGCACCCCCTTTGCCAGAGCCATGGCCCCTCTGCATCCCCACACAAAGCCATGGTCCCTCTGCAGCCTGTCCTAGAGCCATGGCCCCTTTGCACACCCTCCCCCAAGCTGGGGCCCCTCTGCACACCCTTCTGCAGCCGTGGCCCCTTTGCACCTCACCCAGAGCCTTGACCTCTGTGCACCCCCCTCCCAAAACCATGTCCCCTTTGCACCTCCCCAGAGCCATTATCCCCCCCCCAAACCATGGCCTCTTTGCACCCCCCAGAGCCATTATCTCCCCCCCCAAACCATGGCCCCTTTGCATACCCCCCCAAGCCATAGTCCCTTTGCACCCCCAGCAAAACCATGGCCTCCTTGCACCCCCCAGAGCCATTATCCTTTCCCTCCCCCAAACCATGGCCCCTTTGCACCCCCATACAAAGCCATCACCCTTTTGCACTCCCTCCTGGAGCTGTGGCCCCTTTGCACCCCCTCAGAACCATTACCCTTCTCACCCCTCCAACCATGGTCCCTTTGCACCCCTCAAACCCATGGTCCCTTTACCACCCCCCGTCCATCGAGAGAACATCACAACCTCTGCCGAACCCTCCAACCACCATTTTCCCACTTTCCACCCATTTCCCCCTTTTTCCCCCTCCCCAGCTCCCCCTCCCCAGCTACTGCGGCTATTTCCGCCTGACGCAGGTAGGGCCCCCCTGCCGCGGGCAGGCCTGGAGCCGCCGGCTGCACCGGGACAAGCGGGTGTGCGTCGAGTGCCGGGGGGACGCGTCCCACCGCCGTCCCCGTTGTACCGGCCACGGGCTTCAAGGAGCCAGGTAGGTGGTAATTTGGGGGCGGACACCCCTTCGGAGGCGCAACGCGCCCTCCCCATGGAGGAGCACCTCTCCGTGCCCCTAAGGCATCTTCCTTTTATATTCTTAATTATAAATATCATATATTTATATATAAAACTAATATTATATTATAATATGCCACAATGTTATAAGATATTATAGTATGCCATAGTATTATAGGATATTATCATAAACCATAATATTATAAGATAAATCAATAATACGTACTATAAACCAATAATATATACTATAAAAATAAATATATTTATATAGAATAGCATATTTCAGTTGGAAGGGACCTACGATCATCTAGTCCAACTGCCAATATATGTTATTATATATAACTATATATGATTTTTAAAAATTGTATTTAATTATTCATGGCGCGCCCTGGCTCTCACCGGCTTTCCCTTCCAGGACGTTTTGGGTGGCCGCCTCTGTGGCAGGGTGCCAGGGCTCGTGGGTGCAGGAGGGGCTGCAGGAGGGTTGTGTTTGCCCCCCGCCAGCTCTCATCTTTGTGTAGCATCCCCCTGGGAAGGTGAGCTGAGCCTCCCCCTGCCACTGCTCCTTGCTGGGGAGGCGGGGAATGAAATAAAAACATGGTGTCTTTTATAATTTCACCCCTCTGCAGGCTTGCCGCTCGCCCTTGGAGCTGACTCTCTGCGTTTTCCATTAAGTACCTTGTTGAAGAATGGGAAGAAAACCCTGCTTATAAAGATTAAAAATAAGGGAATTTCTAAAGTATGGTGATTAGTGGTGGAAGAACATCGCGCTGAGGTTACACGTGGGTGAGAAGATGATGTGGCGGTGACGTGGGAGGACAACATGATGATGTCATGCTCAGCTGTGACATCATGCTGTGCAACAAGCTGCCATTGGCGAGCAACACGAGACTGGAGACTGGCGATAGCATCCTCCCTCTGGGCGTTTGGGCTGGCCCGACTGCAGTGAGCCATTGGGCGAGGTGTGGAGGGTGGCTCGGCGGCATGCTGCGGCTTGCAGAGAGAAATTAAACATAGGCACCTGAAGTCTGCATGTGGGCGATGATGTCGGTGGGTGCCTGGGTCCAGCTGCAGGGCTCAGCAGCCCCCACTGGAGGGAGCGGGGCTGGGCTGGGTGATGCTGGGCTGCGCTGGTGCCATTTCCCGCTCCTCGCCTGGTGTGACGTGACCTCGCTGGTGAGGTCCCCGGTCCAGCCTTGGCCAGCGGTACCCACAGCTGAGACACTGTGCTGGCAGCCTGGGCACCTGCCTGCACCCCCAGACCAGCCCCTGCGTGACTTCACCCCCACCCCTGCCAGGCACAGCACTGGGCACTCGTCCCACAGAGATCACTTCTATTCAGACACGGCCACCCGCAGCAACCAGCGGTGCCCGAGCCCCACGCTGCCACGGCTGAGACAGCCGGGGAGCTCCGAGCTGTTAAACAGGCCCAGGGAAAGGAGCAAAGGGGCCGGAGGAGATGTGGGCGGCAGTGGAGGGCGGCCATGCCTGCACCATGAGCACCCACCCAAACCCTAGCCTCGGCGAGACACGGCTCCTGCGGCAGGGTGCCATGCCGTGCTGAGGCTGGCTCTCGCCGCGCTGGCCGAAGGTGTGCAGGCGGGAGGGAGCCCAAAGTGGGCACAGCCCCGGGTCTGGGAAAGGAGGTGGGAAGGAGGCAGCAGCTCATGGCACTGCCGTCCCAGCCTCATCCCGTGGCACCCTGGCTGCAGGTGGGCAGCCAGCGCCCATCCCCAGGGGGAGCAGGCTGTCCCCGTCCCCACAGTGGGGACCGTGGCCCTGGGCCACCCCGGTGCCTGCAGAGGACCCTCCGGTGCCTACCTCCCTGCAGAGTTTGATGATTTCCAGGAGGAGCTTCTTCTCCAGCAGGATCTTCTCCTGCTGCAGGGTCTCCACCTGCAGCCGGCTCTGCTTCTCCCACTACTCCCCAGCCGTGCTGACACAGCCCCAGAGGCCGGGCTGGGACCCCTCTGGCACCAAAGGGCTGCCTGAGCAGAGCAGAGAAACCCGTTAGAGCCAGTGAGGGGACGCGGAGCCGAGGGGAACCGCCGGCTCTTGCCCTTTCTCTCCTCCCAGTGCCCCTGCCATAGCTGCGTGGCCCTCCCAGCCCAGCTGCTTCGGGTCGCTGGACTGCCAGGATGGGTCGGCGATGCTGAAAGTGGACCCCAGGACCCCTTCCTGCCAGCTGTACCACAGCCTCCCAAAAGCTTAACCCTGCAGGATTCGGCCTCTCCCCCCAGCCTCCTCCACGCGCTGCAGCGGCCAGTGGGAGCAGGGCAGGGCATGGCTGCCCCAGTGCAGGCGCTGGGACCAGCAGGGACAGCGAGCAGGCTTTTCTCTTGGAAAAAAATATGGGTTTTGGACAGCCTGTCCACAGCAAAGGAAAAGCCACTGCCTGGGGAGGGCTGCTGCAGCTCTGCAACCTGCCCAGCCTCGGGATAGGGCTGGGAGCCGTGGCGAGGGTCCGGCGTGCCCGGCTCACTGGGTGCTAGGGAGGAGGGCAGAGTCCGGCAGCAACACGGGCACCTTGCCGGTCTCCTCGGGGCCGGGGCTGCTCGTCCCCCTGCTCCGCATTGCCGGGCTCGCCACCGCGCCGAGGCACAGCCACACCAGCGCTGGGGTTGGCAAGCACTTGATGTGGAAGGGCGCAGGGGGCTCGGGGGAGCTGGCCAGCAGCACCAGGGCCATCCCCGCTGCACCGTGGCCCTGCAGTGAGGTGGGACCAGGAGCTGCTGCTGGGAGCATCTCAGCCACGGGCAGGCTGGGGGCCATGCTGGGAGCCATCAGTCTCTTCTCCATGTTGGCCTGGAGTCCCGCCGGGAGCAATCTCCCCTTGGATTTGGGCTCCCCGCCGGCTGCAGCAAGAAGGCTCTCCGGCGCAGGGACGGGGACTGGCAGGGTCCCCGCGGGGCAGAGCAGCCCCTGTCCTGGGGCAGCAGTGCTGCTCTGGCCATGCCAGAGCAAGTCCAGGGTGACCTCCAGCGTCCGGGGGCCACTGGCTGCCCTCGCTCTGGAGGCCGAGGCTGAGAGCAGCAGGTCCGGCGGCCCCAGGCCAGGCTTGTTGAAGAGGGGAAAGATGCTGGGAAGAGCTTCTCCTGGGGCCGCTGGCGGAGCAGCGGGTGCTTCTCCACGGCCAGCTCCCTGCAGGCATCGATGACCATATTGTGCCACTTCTTGTGGATCTCGTCAGGTGTGCACCAGACCAAGGGGCGGAGGGAGTTGACGGCGGCTGCAATCTTCTCCCAGGCGCGCTGCCGGGGCAGCGTGTTCTTGCACTGGCCGCTCTTGGGGATCAAGACGTCCTTGCGGAGGCTGAACTCCTCCAGGATGAGGAATTTCTCCTCCTTGGAGAACTTGATGCACTTTGGCTTGGCCGTGCTCATGCTCCCTCTGTGACCCACGCTGAGCCGGGCGCTGGGTCCTCACCTGCCCGTCTGCTGCCTGCAGCCGTGAGCTGGGCTGCACCCGCAGGGCTGGGCGTTCGTGGAGGGTTTCTTGGTTTGCTTTGGGGTTTGGACCTCCCCAGCTGTGGTTGGTGGCTGCTGCCCCACGATGTGTTCGGCCGCTACCTGCCCCGCTCCCGCCACCCCTCCGGAGCGGGGAAAGTAAAAGGCTTCAATGCTGGGGACGTCCTTGGCCTCTTTATTTGGGATAAAAGCCCAGGTTGGCCACAAAAGAGGAGTTAAAACATTGGTTAAAAAAAAAGGTGGTGGGAGTCAAGCAGCGCAAGGGAGTGTGGGGGCTCCAGGGCACACGTCCCCTCCTCCCGGGGGACCCGAGGGCAGGGATGCTGCGGGCAGCACTGCAGGCACGGGCCAAGGCAATGCTGCGCTGGTGTGCTCGGGATGGAGAGTTACAAAACTCTGGGAACAAAGGGAGCGTGTCCAGCGTGGCGAGTGGGGTTCCCCTGAGTTACACCACCGAACCTGCAGTCCCGGCTGGCGGCCAGAGAGAGCACCCGGCAAATGGAGGGACGTGGCAGCGTGAACCAGGAGCCTCGTGACTGTGGGGCTCGGTGTGACGCCGCTCTGTGCCTGGAGCCATCAGGCAGACCTGGACGGTGGTCCTGGCTCCCTTGGCACATCACCCTGGCTCAGCGTGGGGGCCAGCCCACGCTGTGCCAGCAGCCCCTGCACCAGCTCAAGCTCCTGCTCCAGCTCCTGAGCACTGCAGCCCAGCCCCGGCACGGCAGCGGCACTTTCCCCCAGCACCTGCAGCGCCTGTGCCGCCAGCCGGGCCCTCACCAGCAGCACGGCCACGGCCGCGTGCAGCTTGGCACAGCCCAGCGCCTTCATCCCCCAGCGGGCAGCGGCCTCTGCGGAGAGAGTGGGCGAAGGAGCCGTGAGCATGGCAGGGTTCCCCCCAGGCAGAGCTGGCCCAGGGGACAAGGACATCGGCTTGCCTGTCCCGGGGGCTTCATGCCGCCCTGCTCCCCCATGCCGTACCTTGGCTCCAGCAGTGCTTGCAGTACTGCAGGTCACGCAGGACACCGGGGCCCGCAGCCGCCAGCCAGTGCAGAGCTGAGGCATGGAGCGGGCTGCCGGCGGGCGCCTGCTCCAGGAGCTGCAGCAGGATGGGGAGCAGCTGCCGCACCAGGACAGTTGGCTCTGCAAAAACGTTGGGTTCATCCTCCTTGTACAGGCTGGCAGCTCTGGGGGGGAGAAAGCCGAGGCGCAGGTGAAGCCGAGGGCTGGCCCCATGGCCCCCCGCGCTCCCTCGTACCCAGCCCAGGGATCTGGCAACTCACTTCTTGGCCGCCAGCTCCTCCACGATGCTCCTGAGATCTAGGAAGGGGAGATGCTGCAGCAGTAAGTCGAAGGTTTCAGGGTGCTCCCCAAACTCTGCCAGGAGGAGCTGCAGGAGGCCCAGGAGGCCCACGTTGTCCTGCACAAAAATGCAGCTGTCTCGGAGCAGCTCACCGGGGTCCTGCCGCAGGAGACTGGCAAAACCCGAGGCCTCATGCCGGACCTCCCGCTCCTCGTCTTGCAGAAGGTGAATGCCCACGTTTATCAGTCTGGGGAAAGGGAAGAGAAGGGAAGGGAAGGGAAGGCCACCGGACTCCCCAGAGCGTCCCCAGCCTGCCTGGAGGGTCGGGGGAGGAAGAGACCCCTCCAGGGCAATGCTTCCCTGAGGGACTTGGGACTTCTCTCCTGGGTTGTGAAAGGCACAGCCACCACCCAAGAGCTCACTGCTTGTCAGGGCAGGGACCACGATGGGGATTGAGGGACCCATCAATGCAGTTTATTGTTCGTAAGGACTAGCTGCTTCTACTAAAGCGCCACCCACTAATTTTTTGTAGGCTGCAAGCTCTTGGGTGCTAGTGATTTTTTAATGAGTGGGGCTTTCTTCCATGCCCTTGAATTTTTTGCAGGGGATATCGCCTTTCGCAGGATCAGCCTAATAACCTGCTGCACCCTGGGGCTGTGGGCAGTGCTGCTCCTGCAAAGACCTACCGCAGAGCCACAGGGACGAGCGAGGGACGGGCAGCGCGCAGGGATCGCTGCACCACTTGGGCACCCGCCGTCTGCAGGGAGCGGGCGGCTGCCAGCCGCAGCACCTCAGATGAAGCAGACCGGCTGCACTCCTCCAGCACCGTGCACCATCGCTTGACCAGGGTGCCAACCTCGTCCTCAAACCTGTCAGGGACCGGGGAAGGAGAGGGAATTCAGGCACACCTTCCAGCTCTATCCAGGGGTCCAAAGGCTACCGGCTGCCCTGAGACCGCGGGACCCAGGTGCAAAGCTGGCTGTGATTTACAGGTAAGAAGCTGTAGCTCTGTTTCCAGCAAGGACTAAGGAGAAATCTCCTGGAAGGGTCAGGGAGAGCCCCCCGGCAGCGGTGGGGACCTACCGGTGGGCGAGCAGCAGGCTGGCGGCACACAGCACCTGGAAGAGGAGGTCGGGGCCAGGACACTCAGCCTCCACCATGTGCAGCAGCATCTCCAGGCATGCTGCTGAGGAGCCCTGGAGCTTATGGGAAGCTTCCTGGGACCACGACGAGGGGTCTCTGTAAAGACGCAGCAAAGCCTCAAGGTACAATTTCAGGAACTCTTTGTCCCTTCTCTCTCGCAGCACCGACCCCAAGCTCTCCTAGTTGACAACGGCAAAGAAGGTACACAGTTAGTGGCCCTGGCACCACGGCGTGGCAGCCTCAGCACAGCCAGGCGAGCACCCTGCACCCGTCCACCCTCAGCCCGGGGAGCACCCTGCTTCTCAGTGAGCACCCGGGATCCTGCCTGCACGGTGCATTGGGGACCCTCTGCTCTACTTGGTGACTTTTGAGCCTCATCGTACCAGCAGCGTCAGCCTGAGAGCCTTCTCCAGCTCCTCGCACATTCCTCCCTCCCCGGCGATCACCCAGCTCAGGATGGCAAGGTGGACGTCGGGATTCGGCTGCCGGAGAAGCGAGCAGACGGCAGCAATCCGCTCGCCGTCCGCCAGCCGGGCTGCCTCGCTGCACACGAAGCAGGCCATGGTTTGGTGGAGGACGGCCAAGCCCACCTGGAGGAAAACCAGGATCCCCCTTCCAACACTCGGCCTCGAGTGGGGTGTGTGCCCCCCGAGTGGGGGGGTCCCCACCTCCCACCCCTGGGCTCGCCATCAGGGAGGCCATGGCGGCGGTACCTGCAGCTCGGCACATCCCGGCTTTCCCCCCGGTGGGAGGCTGCCCAGCTCAGCGCTGACAGCGTCGCGGATGCTCTGGGCAAAGCCGGGGCTAAAGGACGCAGGCAGGAGGGCGAGGACCTGGAGGAAGGCGGCGCGGACGAGCGGGCAGCGCTGGGCAGGGGTGAGCAGCCAGCCCCGCGCCTCCAGCTGCAGAGCCACAGGGCGCAGCACCTCGGCCGACAGCCTGCGGGGAGACGCACAGCCTCACCACGGGGCCCGCAGCACAGGGGCAGGTGCTGCTTTTCGGCCAAAAAGCTGCATCTTGGCACAGAGCAACCGCAGGGGCCGCGGGCAGGGGGATGGCGTGGGACCACTCACCCATCAGTGCCCGGGGTGGGGGCCAGCAGCGCCCGCATCTGCAGCAGGCGCCCATGGACGGCATTGTGTGAGCGGACCCGTCCGGGCGCGGTGGGGAGCTGCCGGGCCAGCTGCAGGAGGAGCCCCTGGCGCCGGGGCGGGGGGACAACCGGCACCAGCGCCTTGGCGGCCATCGCTCGCACGGCGTAGATGGGGCTCCCTGCCAGCGCCAGCAGCGGCCCCAGGAAGCGAGCAGAGGGGCTGCGGAGCAAAAAGAGCACCGCGCAGTGATGCTCCGGTTAGAGTGAACCCCCCCCTAGAGCCAGAGCCAGCCCCGGCACCGCGGGACCACCTCCTGCTGCAGGAGCCCTTGGCCGGGGCAGAGCATCCCTGCCGCCGCCTCACCTGCCGAGGCCGCCAGCGCCGGGCTGCAGCAGGGCCAGGAGGGTGAGGACGGCGTGGAGAGCGGGGTGCAGGCAGGGCCCCCCCGGTGCGGGCTCTGCGGCCGCCCCCAGCTCCCCCAGCAGCACGGCACCCAGCTGGGGGTGCTGCCCGAGGAAAGCTTGCAGGCTCACCCCCTCTGCCGGGCAGCCCTCTCCACGGCTCCGCTGCTGGCCCAGCAGCCGGGACGTGAGGGCGCCTGAAGGAACAGGGCAGAAAGCGGTGTCAGGTCCCCTCCACCCCCTGCCCGGCCCACCACGCTTCGCCCCGGCCAGGCTCCGAACCCCGGGGGCTGCACTGGTCCTGCAGGCATCTCTCGCCTCTCCCTGTTGGTACTCACTGAAGAGCTGGATGGCCGCGTTCCTCATGGCCCAGCACGGCGAGCCCAGGCCCCGCAGGGCCAGGGCCACCATAGGCGTGGCGTGCCGCAGCAGCGCACCGCCCAGCCCCGCGCCGCGGACCAGCGTCTGCAGCACATGGAGGGCACAGACCTGGGGAGAGCATGCGGGGCTCAGCAGCGCTGCGTGGGGAGGGGGCCCACGCTCCACGCAAAGGGAAGATGGTGGGAAGAGACGGGGGAGCCAAGGGGCTGCCATCTCTTGGGCTGCCAGCATGGGCAGCGTGGCCAGGGCTGTGGGTTTTTGCTCGCCCTGAGGTCTCTGTGCTAGCGCAGCCTTGTGCTGGGGTACCTGCTGTGGGTCCCTTTAGGGGACCTCGTGCAGATCACCCTGTCCCCCAAACGGGCTATAGCAGCCAGGAGCTCAGCACCCGCCACGCTCACCTGTGGGAGGTCGAGGGTCTGGTCCCAGTCCTGCGGCAGGGCCGTGGTGGCCAAGGCCAGCAGCGTCTGGACGCAGCGGGTCAGCAGCGGCCGTGCCTGTGCCGGGGCCTCCCCACTGACGATGCAGAGGAAGAGCATGGGGAAGCCAGCAGCACGGCGCGTGATCGAGCTGCTCCGGGGTCCGCTCAGCGCTTCCAAGCCCTGAGGAGCAGAACCCACGCGAGATATGTCTGGAAACCTGCCGGCTGGAGCCTGCAGCTGTTCTGCAGGGGAGAGCACTGGCTGCACCAACCCCACAGCGCGGCATCCCAGCTGCCAGGCGGGTGCTCACCCCGGGGTGGGGGGACACAGGGACATGGCCCTGGGGCTCCCCAGGGCACGCGGGGCAGAACGAGCACAGTACCTGGTCCAGCATGGTCTGTGGGATTGCCTGCAGCTCCACATCCGGGTGGTTCAACAGAGCAGCACAGAATTTGGTGAAGCCCATGCTGCAGCCCTCCACTGCTCCCTAGGGCAGAGCAGCGTCAGGCCCCCCGCGCCCCCAAGGCTGCACCCCCCAGCCCCCCCAACCCCCAGAAACCTCTTTGCAAAGGGGAAGGAGAAAGCGAGAAGACACTACGGCGTGGGGACATGATGGGGCTTGGCACCAGGATCCCAGCCGTGTCCTGCGTCCTGCCCCAGAGCAGACCCTGGCCCGCTGCGCTCACCTGCCCGGCACGCCAGCGAGAGCCCCCGGCTATTGGCCCAGGGCAGGGACGGGGCCGCAGGGGTGGGCGAGGGGCCAAGCCACCCCAGGCGGGATGTGCTCTTACCCAGTGCCGGCATCGCAGCAGGATTTCCTGGAACACCCTTGCAGCCGTCTGCAGGGTGGCGAGCGGCAGGAGGGGCCCCAGTCTGTCCGACAGTGCCGGGGCCAGCAGCAGCTCAGCCAGGCCCCCCAGGAGCAGCCCTATCTCCTGCGAAGAAGTGGAAGGTCACCGGGACTGGCAGCAGTGCTGCCCCGCTCCTGTCCTGCGCCACCATCACTGCCGCAGCGTGGCCACCATCACGCCCACGAGCAGGCACAGGCTCCGCGGCACGGCGGTTTCCCAGCCAGCTGCCAGGCGTGTGTGGCAGAGACGGCCTTCTTCCAGACAGCCACTGGAGAGGCTGCGGAGGAGAGGCCGGGACGGGCAGCTGCAGGGCTGCAAGCCGAGGAGCGTGGCTCTGCCGCAGCTGGGGTCTGTCAGCGCCTGGGAACCCGCTGGGCTACATGAAGGCAGGCAGGGAGGAGGCCGCTTTTGGGCAGGGTGGTGGTTGCACCCTCCCTGGCAGGGGGTGAGGATGGCCTGCGGCAGCTCTGAGGTAAGGGCAGAGATTCCCCCTTGCTCAGCCACAGGGAGGGTGAACGCCCCAAGGGGAGCTGCTGGGGTGGGCTGGGTGGTGGGTGCCGTGCTGGGCTGCCCCTCTCCCCAGCGCCACGGGGAGGGGTGCCTACCTTCACCGATACCCAGCAGCAGGTCAGGATCAGGCTGTGCTCCTCTGACAGCAGGACTGAGTCCTCCTCCTCTTCCTCCTGCCCCCGGCCTTTCCCCAGCACGATGAGGGAGCCGATGGCGTTCCCCATGTCTGCAAATGATGGGGCAGCAGCTGCGAAAGGGAGAAGCCTGGTCTGAGCAGGGCAGTGTGGGGCGGTGCCTGTGGGGAGCGTGGGGCAGAGGGAGGGGGACGCGGCTGGGGGGGCCAAGGGGACCCACTGTCCCCTGTTCAGAGTGCACACAAATGGCAGCGGCTCCTGCCCTGCAACGCGTCCCGCTCAGGACCGTGGTTGCGCTTTGCCCTACTGCTCTTCCCGAGCCATTGCTGTAAGGGCTCCGCCAGCCCCTTTCTCCCAGCTGCTCCAAGTGGGCAAGTGCCTCGCTGCTTCCGGAAGGCTTCGGGCTCTACTGCTGCTGCTGCTCTCACAGGCAGCTGAGAAAGGGACCCAAAACCAGGCACCAACCGCTCTGCTCCAGTGGTTTCAGGATCCTCTGCCCAACACCTCGAGCATCCGTGCCCAGGTGTCCCGCTTTGGACCTTACTCCCAGGCCAACCTCCCCTGCCTGGCCCCGCTGCTGTCCCTTCCTAGAGGCAGTGAGCCCAACGCAAGTGCCCTCCCTGCAGGCTGGAGGGCTGCTGGGTCAAGGACAGCTGTGATGGAGGTGTCAGTGGTTCCCCGGGGCTGGTCCCCCCCCGGGGACGTGCTCACCTTGCTCATCAGTGCCGGGGCCTTGCTGGCTCTGCAGAGCGCCCAGGAGGAAGGAGGTGATGTCTCTTGCTGTGGCCACAAGGCGGGTGAGGAGCTCCTGCCAGCTCTGGGCCAACTCTGCTGCCTGCATGGAGGCGGCCACCTCTGGCACCTGGAGCAGGCACCTCCGCAGGGCTGCGATGGCTCCTGCACAAACACCCGCCTCTGGTCACAGCGGTGGCTGCCGTCACCCCAGCTCTCCTGCCTGAGCCTGCAGCTGAAATGGCTCACGGGCAGGGCCCCTAGGTGACGGGCACGCTGGGCAGGTGGAGCAGTAGTACAGGGAAACTGAGGCAAGGACGTGGCATCAGCACTGAGTTGTAGCCTCAGTCCTGCCTGTACGATTCCTGCCTGCTCCAAATTCCCAGGGAGGAGACCTGCTGCAGGAGCTGCTTGCTGCCCTGCCAGGCTGGGGACGTACCATGCATCGGCGCAGTGGCTGCTGCCTGCAGCAAGTCCCGGCATGCCACAGCGTACTGGGCTTGCAGCACGCGGAGAAGGTGCTGAGCGAAGCACAGGCCTCGGTTGGGCAGCGTCAGGGCTGCTTCAGCCTCCAGGGCCAGGCTCTTCATGGTGCCGCTGTCTGACCTGGGGGAAGAGGCAGACACTGCTGCAAGGACGAGGGAGTTTTCTGCGTGACTCACGCTGTGTGGCTTCTTCCTCCCCCAGCGCAGGGTCCTGCACCCCAACCCCACCCAGCTCCCCACTGCAAGGCTATTTCAAACCCAAGCCATCACTGCCCCGAGTTGTAAACGCAGCCTCCGGCGAGACACCGGTGCTGCTGACGCTCTCGAGGGCTGCCGTGCTACCATGGGAAGGGGGAAGCCACGAGCTCGTACTTCTGCAGGATGGTTTTCATCAGCACGGCTCCAGCTTCAGCCTCCTGCACTCGCGGGCTGCCCAGGGCGTCCTGGGCCAGCTGGAAGAGAGCCAGGGCGATGGGCTCAGGGAACGCATCGGGGAAGTAGCGGACGAGCAGCTCCGAGGCCAAGTCTCTGATCTGCCAAGACAGGAGAGGTGGGGGCATTTGGGACACAAGATGGAGGGGAAAGCAGCTGGGGCAGGGCAGGAGGGGAAGCCCACCACCCTTCCCCTCTGAGCCCACTCAGGGCCAAGGCAGGCGGCTCTATGACCGTTAAGGATCACCTCGTTAGTGCTGTCCTGCAAGCAGCTCAGCAGCGCCAACAAATTGGGCTGAGAGAAGAAGTCCCAGCAGCCGCTCTGCCTGGCGTAGCTCAGCAGCGAGGCCATGGTCCCTGCGGTGGGGACACGGGGCTGTGGGACAGCGCCGGCAGGGAGCACCCCCACAGCCGAGGGGCGATGCTCCAGGCGGGCTGCCCGTACTCACGCGGGGGCTGGCCCTTCTTCCTGTTGGGGCTCCAAGTGTCTGTGCAGGTCTCCAAAACAGCGGCCAGGAGGAGCAGAGCCGTCTTCTTCCTCTGGTAGTTGGAGCCTGGGCTGAGCGAGGCGATGCTGAGCTGCAGCAGCCACTCCACAAAGCCTGTGAGCAGAGAGCGTGGCAGTAAGCGATGCCGGGCTGAGCACCCACTTCCAGTTCCCCCGGGGGCTGCGGCAGAGGTGCCGGGGCAGCCGCCTCACCTACTGCCCGGGCAAGCTGCCCCGCTCCATCGCCCGGCTCGGTGCCTCGGGGTGCCTTCCCTCGAAGCTGGGCCAGCGAGCTGTCCCGCAGCCGGACCAGCGCCTTCCTCACCGCTGCCTGCAGCAGCTGCCGGAACGAGGAGGAGTCACAGTTGAGGTTGAGGGGCAGGAACTCCTGCAGCAGCCGCACCTCGGTGCCTGAGAGGGGCTGGTTGGTGCTGGGGCTGCAGCAGAGGAGACCCAGGGCCGCCAGCCGAACACCTTCCTCGCGGGCACCCAGGCAGCAGGAGAGCCGCTCCAGCACCTCGCCCTGCAGCAGCAGGGCCCCCACCACGCTCTTCTGCGCCCTCAGCAGTGAGACCCAAGCCCGGAGCGACGCCGTGTCCCTGCCACTGAACCGGGCGGCCAGCGGTGCCTGGGCGGCTGGGAGCTGCCGCAGGGTCCAGGCGAGGAGGTGGTTGGCAGCGTTGCTCTGCAGGATGGGCAGGGGGGAGCAAAGGGCCTGGGAGAGCATGGGCAGCCAGCGCAGCGCCCACCGCTCCACCAGAGCTTCCTCCGTGCCCCGTTGCTCATCCTGCTGCTCAGCACGCTGCTGCCGCACCAGGGCTTTGTAGACCTCGGCAGCTGCGGGACACAGGTGGTTGGTGGAGAGGCAGCTCAGGAGGTGCTGTGGCAGGTCCGGGTAGGCATCCAGCACCTGGGAGAAAGCCAGATGACCCCCTCATAAGGGTCTTTTCCAATCTAAATGGTTCTATGATGTCCCTGCCAGGCTGAAGGCTCTGTACGGCAGGGGTCAGATCTGGGTACAGACCACACGCTGCAGTCACCCATGGCACTGAGCATCTCTGGCCCAAGCTGCTTTTGGCCAGATTTTGGTGGGCGTCAGCTGGCAAAGCTCCCCTCCCTGCTAGCAGTCCCCAGGGATGCATGGTTGTTGCTGCAGCTCGCTGCCCCACCAGGGATACCGTCCCTTGGGTGATGCTAAAACGGCCCCCCTGGCTGGGAAGGCTGCCTGCCCGCATGGCTGAGCTGGGCAGGGGACAGAGGCTGTGCCACCCTGGCAGCAGTGTCAGCCAGGACTGAGCCTCCCTGTCTCCCTGCCTTCCCTACCTGCTGGCTGCCCACGTAGGGGACGATGGCACACAGGGGCACGTATCTGGCTTTGATTTGCCACGGCATCGAGACCACCCTCTGCAGCATCTGTTGGTAAAGGGGCCTCTCCTGGTCCTGGAAGTGCTGGCACTCGAGGTGGTAGATCTCCAGGAGAAGTCGGAAGGAGCTGTGGATGAATTCGGACACACCTTCCACCTGCGGGGAGGAGGGCAAGCAGGAGAGGTTAGGGTGGGTTCCTCCTCCTGTCTCGCCGTGTGAGGAAAGACTCTGTGCTTTCCCGTGGCAGTGGACTTTCAGCACTGGCCGGTAACCACGGGGTTAGGAGCTGGGGATGTGAGGATGGCAGGAGGTGAGCCAGCAGGCACGGACGGGCTGGGACTGCACCCGTGGGTGCTGCCTGGGGAGGGTGAAGCACTGGGACACAACCCTGCGGAGGCCGTGTGCGGTGACTGCCCCAGCCTCAGCAGCGTGGGTGCCTCCGCCCTGCCAGAGGAAGGCAGCTGCAAGCAGCCATAGGCAAGGGGGCTGTATTTGGTCGATGGAGCCGAAACGGGTGGGGATGTGTTATGGGCAGGGAAAAGGCTGTTTCTGGTTGCTGTGGCGTGGGCTTTCAGCACCCCAGCCTTACCGGGGTCTCAGCGTTGTCCCACACCAGCTGGGTGAGCTGCCGGAGGAGCTTGGCGTCCCGGGCCAGGATGCGGCTCCCCGTCAGGCGCCAGATGGCAGGCAGGCTTTCCTGCAGGCGCTGCAGCCACAGGGCGCAGGCTGCAAAAGCAGAGAGCACCGCTGCAGCCCTTGCCCCAAGACTTGCCTGTGGCAGAGCCGGTGCGGGCTGCTGGGGGGCTCATGGACCCTGTGCACAAGGGGAGCGGTTTCCCCGTTAGGTACACAAGAGCCTGAGAGGGTTAGTGTCCATCGGGCTGGAGCAGATATTAATAGCAGTTTCCAAACCAGCCACCAAGATCCAGAAAAGCATCTTCCCCAGGAGAAGACGAAGCGCTGTGGGGGCTCTGTGTGTCACGAGCACAGTGAATCCTTCAAAACCCCCCCACCATCATCTCCTACCAGGATCATCATCTCCTACCTTGGAAGCAGTAGTAGTGGCAGTCCTGCTCCTTGGTCAGGGCACACACAGTAGCAAAGACAACATCCAGCAGCAGGCAGGCCTGCGGGAGCACAGTGGCTCAGGGAGCGGGCAGGCACGGGCTTGCCAGGGCGAGAAAACCCCACCATGAGACAGGTGAGGAGAGCGCTGCCTGGTTTTCCTGCTCTTACAGCAGCTTATTGTTAGTTTTTGCTCCCTGTCTGGAAGTCCTCAGCTCTTGAGGACTTGGGAGATGCTGGAGATGGGCAGAGCTGGAGGCTCCTGGCTAACGCGCCGCGCTCAGCAGGATGCGTGGAGCTGCTGGTGCGGAGCAGTGCAGCCTGGCTACATCCCCTGGGGACCCACAGCCCCCGCCGGCGGCTGCCACCCCTGCACAAGGGGCTCTCCAAATCCCCGGCCGTTGGGTTTGTGCTCTCCTACCTTGTGGGTGAAGCTCTCCAGCTGGCAGCAGAGGATGTCCGTCTTGCAGCACGTCAGCAAACCTCTGGTGACCACCAGCTTCTCCAGCCCGTCTGGCTCCAGGACGGGGGGGGCCTCCACCGCCAGCTCCCCTAACTTCAGCTCCCCCATGCCTGGTTGGAAATGGCTGCATTAGATGGCAGAAAGATGGCAAACCCAAATGCTGCTCTGAGAGTGAACCGCCCTGGCTCATCCCAGAATGACCGCAGGAGGTGGCCAGTGGCAGCTGGGGCTCCTGCACCCTGAGAGCAGGACACAGCAGCAGAGTCTGGCTTGGACTACTGGTGATTGGCACTGGCCTCTGCCCCCTTGCACCCAAACATGCCTGTCCCCGCTGTCCCCTTTGCCAGAGGCCGTCCCCGGCTTGAGATGGAGCACACACCTTGGTCAAGGAGCTGGAAGAGGGCCAGCGTGGCGCTGGCCCCGCGCTCAGGCTGCGGGGCTGTGTTCACCAGCATGCTCAGGGCCGTACCTGCCAGCAGCCGTGTGTCCTTGTTCAGGGCCTGGACTCGCAGGGGAGGCAAAGGCACAGCTCAAAACACCATTTGAAAACCAGACCCCATTTAACCCTCCCTCTGTGACCATGCAGGCAACTATGCAGGGTCCCTTGGACGCCCCAGGCGTTGGGGCTGCCTCTGCAGGCTCCTCTCGGGGAGGGGAATGGGGAAAGCACCCAGGAAGGATGGCAGTGCTCTGCTCCTCGGGACAGGCAGCACCATCCCTCCCCGGGGCCACACACACCTTCCCCCACGCCACCTCCAGCAGCAGCCCCAGGAGGCTCTGCAGGGCTTCGCTCTTCCCCGCCACGCTCCACACCAGGGGGGCCACGTCCTTCGGCAGCACCTGGAAGAGCTGGAGGCAGGCCTGGAGGAGAAGGAGGGATGGGGGTCGCGGGGATGGCTGTCAGCATCCCTCACTTCTCAAAAAGCAGCGATTCCCCAGGGACGGCCATTCGAAATGGCACCGTGTGCCACATCCCTCCTGGACATCACTGCCACTGCCCAGCTGGGAGGAGGCTCCAGCGGGTCCCTGTCCTTCCAGGGACTGATCCTTCCCTCCTCCTCTGAAATTCGGCTCTTACCTTGACAGCCAGGTAGCCCCACGTGCCGCCGGGTGCAGGCTGGCTCTGCAGCACCCAGCGCAAGGTGGTGGCCAGGCGCTGCAGCAGCGGGGCCAGGTTCTGCCGCCAGTGCTGCCGGCCCAGGCTGCTCTCCTCCATGAACACGCACACTGCGGGCAAGGGAACAGCATCAGTCCCCGGCCCTCCTGGCAGCGTGCCCGCAGCTGGCCCTGCTCCCAGTTAAGCCAAGGGCTGCACTGCTGGTAAGCAGGGTAAGAACGGGGCTGGGATGCAGGGGATGCTTTGGCTTCTCCAGTTTCCAGCTGCCCTGGGGGGGTGGGCAGAGCCATTGGGTGCTGCTGGGACCTCTGCAGAAATCCCGTGGATCCGGCTGATCCCTGCTCCCCCTCCCACGAGTGCAGAGGACTCGGTCTGGGTGGGCAGGGGGTGTCCCATGCATTGGTGGTGTGGGCTGGGAGAAGCCCCTGAAGAGGAAGGAGCAGAGACTGACCTGACTGAAGGTCCCCAGGAGACAGCACCTGCAGGGGCAGAAGGACAGTTTGTCCCGCGTGACAACACAGTGGGGCTCGGTGCCTTGGGCAGGAGGGTCCTGCCTGCGCCAGAAGCTGTCCCAGCGATGAGCAAAGGGCTGGTGTGACGGGCAGCCACGTGTCGCCAGCTGCAAGCAAGGGCGAGCCCCCAGCATGGTAGGAAGAGAAGCAAAGGACCCCGGGCAGCCCAAACCAGGAGGTCCCTGTCGCACATGGGCTCCAGCCAAGCCCCTGTGAAAGACGGTGCCACCGCACAACTGGGGTGCTCTCACCTCTCCCTGCGGCGCCAGGCCGGCCAGCAGCGCGCCCACCTCCTGGGCCAGCAGAGCTTCCTTCCCCACCGCCAGCTGGGTCACGATCTGCCGAGAGACACCCCGAGTCAGCCGGTCTGCCTGGACACCCGAGAGATACCAGCTGCAATGCGCTTTTAGGGGAGCTCTGCGGCATCACCGTGGCCCCTTTACCGGTAAGGACGCACCACACCAGGGCTGTGCCGGTGGCAGGCAGAGCCGGGCGAGACCATCGCTTACGCTTGTGGCTAATAGAGCTCTGAAGCCGCAGCCCAACCAGTTGCATTTACGGACCTGTTCCAGTTTCTGGAAAGAGCTGGAGCTGCCGGTTGCCTCCATCTGGAAAGCCAGGACGCAGCGGAGCAGGGGCCGTACCTCCGCCTCACCCAGCGCCCGTAGACCCTCACTCAGCGCCCGCGACAGCAGGAGAGCCTCCTCCAGGTGCTTGTCTTTGCATCTCTTGGCAGTGCTCCTGAAGCGGAATGGGGATGGAGGTGAGGATCGCTTGGCTTGGTGGGGGTGATACCCCAGCTTGGTGGGGATTAGGGTTGCGGTGCCCCAGTTCAATGTGGGTTGGAGTGGGGGTACCCCAGCTCAATTTGGATCAGGGTAGGGGTGCCCCAGCTTGACAGGGGTTAGGGTTGGGGTGCCCCAGCTTGCGATGCCGCTCTCTCCCAACTGCACTCAGCATTGCGGGGGGGAAGGGGGAAGGGAACTCCTCAAAGCCCAGAGCCCACGAGCCAGCCTGTTCTGGCAAAGGCAAGCCCGGGGGGGGGGGGGGGCGAAAAAACCCTAAAACTTGCTGCCCTGCTGCTGCAGAGCGGGCTGGATGGGGATGGGGGCAAGTGGGGGGTGGCTCGGTCCCCACGCCGGGCACCGAGCCGAGCCTGCCGACCCGCGCCCGGGGCTGCTCGGGGGCTCCCCGCCGCGCGATGCCCGGGGGACCCGCGCCCGGGGGATGCCGGGGCCGCTCCTCTTACCCCGCGAAGTGCCGCAGGCAGCGCAGGCAGGAGAGCACTGGCGCCGCCGCGCCCAGCGCCCCGTAGAAGGCGGCGCAGGCCCGCGCCTCCCGCTCGGCGCCCATGGCCGCGGCCGCCACCACCATAGAGCGCGGCCGCGCTCCCGCCGGCTCAGCGGCGCCCCCTAGCGGCGCTCCCCGCGCGGGCGGCGGGCAGCGGGCAGCGCGCGGCCGCGCTGAAGGCCGCGGGCGGAGGCCGCAGCGGGACGGGGGGACGGGCGGGGCTCGGCCGCGGCCCTGACCGCGACGGCGGAGCTCAGCGCAGGCCGCGAGTCAGGGGTGAAAAAGCAGGGTCATCGACGCTGCTGCCGTAGTCGGTGGAGAGCGAGAGCCCCCAGAAGGGCTGAAAACCGGGGAGGCGGTGCTCGCTGCCGGAGGAAGGCGGGCAGCGCGAGATGGCGGCTGTAAGGTCTCTGAAATACCAAGGGAAGTGCTTCGCCGTGAAATCGCTGTCTCTCTCCACCGCGCCTCATGGCGTCAGCGGAGGTTTGGTCCCCCCCAGTCTTCCCGCTACGCCACAGGCACCGTCCCTGTTAGTAGCCAGCATCCCTGTTACCACCCCCGTTATTCGCCACCATCCCTATTAACACCGACAGCCAGCGGAGGGACTCGGCTTCTTCCTGCGGGATGCAATGGCCTTTGGAGAGAGAAACAGATTTATGACAGTTGATGTTAATTGTCGTTAAATCCAAATTATTTTACCTGGGTTCTTTTTGTCACTTGGCACAGGGTCGAACTGTTTTAACAGGCGTGATTTGGGGGTTGGCCTAGATGACCTTTAAAGGTCCCTTCCAACCCAAACCGTTCTATGATTTCTGTGTCTTTATTAAACATAGTTATAACTCCTGTCTAATGCATGCCACTGAACTTCCCCCAGCAGCTATCACGAAAGTGCTCCTGGCTGGTTTTGACCTTGAGGGATTGTTTTTCCCCTGGGTTGTTTCTCACAGTGGCACTGGGGCGAGCGATGGGCATCGGCCGCTTGGGCGAATCAGCGTCACGGGCAGCCCAGGAAAGAGCAGCTGGGGCAGGCTAGCGTCTGCACTGGGTGACCAGGAGGATGCTGAGATGTGGCTCTCTGGGTGAGTGCTGTGCTTGGGGACAGAAAGGCCCCAGCCTGTAGTTTTAGGCGACGTTTGCCAGCAGTGTCCCTCTCTGTTCCGCTTTGGAAATCAACCTGGATGCCCAAATCCAGCCACGGGTCCAGGTTTGCCCTGACTGCTGCTAATATCAACCAGTGAAACAGCCCAGGATTTTTACCCCAGGTAAGGCAGAGCAGTGCAGGAGGACGGTCACGTCCCTCGGACCTGCTCCTCCACTCCCTGAGCCCTCCAGCCACCCCACGTGGGGGGGCGGGGGGGAGGCACTGCCAAACCAGAGCTCCCACGGGTGCCAGCGCCCAGGCCGGGGCAAGGCGAGGGAGGGTGCTCCTGTGTTTTAGGGTCTCTGAAGCTCCCGTTCCCATCCCCTTGTGCTGCCTGCAGAAGGGAGGGGCAGGGGAGGAAGAGGGGGATTTTTTTCTGGTTTCACTATAGGAAGGATTTTCAAACCCTATAAATTCACTTTTGACAAGTGAACGGCTAAAGCAGATTAACCTTTTTGCTAATCCTCTATAATGGCTTTGGAATCTCCTTAACCAATAAGAAAATGATAAGAGCCTGTTTCTTTTATTTTTATCTATATCTATATTGTCCTCCCTTGTCTGCATTTTTTTTCTTTCTTGTTTTATTTTCCTTTCCTTTTCTAATATGAAATAGGCCAGCGATCCTATCTGCTGGAGGCTCAGTAAACAGAACATCAATAATCCCTTTCCTTTATTCCTCTCCGGTAACAGGGTGCAGAGAAGTGTCTACCGATTGGGATTTGATTACCAGCAGCTATCAAAAGTCTCTTTGTAAGATCTGGGTCCTAAATCCCATAATTCTTTGATAAAAGAAGTATTACCAGTCCATTTTCTGAAGTGAAAGGTACAGGGGGAATGAAAGAAAGCAATCAGCGGAGATCCTAATAGGCTAAGTGCATGTGCGGTGGGAAGGCAGGGACGGGCAGGGGAGGCCAGGGAAAGGCGTCCTTTGTTAAGGATGGGGAAGGAGAATTAATCCGCTTCGGGCCTATGATTATCACAGCCGAGAGCAGAAAGGGCCAGATCCTGCGCCTGCCCACGGCACATCCCAGCTCGCCTGCCCTGCCGTCGCTCTGGACCAGCATGGTGTGGGGAGCGGAACCTGGCCCCACATCCCTCTCCTGTGTCAGCGTTCGGGTACATGCGTAATAAAAGCTGGGAGCAGTTTCGATGATCCCCGGCGTTAGTGCATCCCCAGTGCCTCTCTGGAGCGCTGACACCTTGGCAGGGCAGCAGTGCACGTGTCCAGACTGGGCGGCCACAAAGGCGTCTTCCTCTCAAGCCTACAGCAAATATGTAAAGATTCATAGAACATGGTTATAATCTATGTTACACCACTGGAATAGCTGAAGGAGAGGCAAATAAAGGGATGGAAGAAAAAATAGTGGTTTGGTTTTCAGTGAGATTTTACAGAGATTTGAGGATCCCAGGTGGAGCGGCTATGGGGCCTCTCTTCCCGGCAGGGAGGGCCACGAGGGCCTTTGATGCACAGTGGTTTCACAGCACTCACCTATGTGTCTCCTTGGTGTACCATGAGTGGGACCGGTATCTTCTCTCCCCTGCAAAGAAGCACCAAGCGGGAGAGCGTTCCCCATGTGAGCTCCTGAAGCCTTGCTACTCACCTCAGCTTAAACCACACTGAGGGCAAGAAAACTTGGGTTTAAACTTTCCTAAGCAACCTGAGCTCAACCACACCTTCTCTATTTTAACCCCAGCTACTCGTTTCAGTTATAAACCCAAGATGGAAGATGTCCTCTCTCCTCCTGTGGATCGCATGTGCCAGGCCTTGCTGTTTGCCCTCGGGAAGGTTGGTGCCAGGCGTCCCCTCCCGTCCTGAGTCACCGTTCTCGGCCGTAGCCTCATCCCAGTTTCTCTCGCTGGACAGAAGAAGTTGGGAATCGAACTGACAAAGCTTTGGGGAAGCCTGGCTGCCCCAGGCAGCCACGCTGGCTGCTCTGGGCTCACTGAACCACCATCAGCTGTGGCACCGAGACCACGCTCCTGCCCAAGCTGCTGCGGGACCCCGCTGCCTGCCTGGCTGGACACGGAGGCAGCAGGCAGCAATCCTCCCTTTCCTTTCCTGATGCCGAGCAGGGGTACAGCTTAGCTGTACAGGAGGTGGCTACATGCCACTAAGCTATGCCACAGAACTGCCACGAGCTGCCAGTAATCTAATTTATTAAGGGCTTTGAATGCTTGCAAAAAGTATGTTGGATACATGTAAAGCATCTGCATTATCACTATGATTAGGGCAGCAGAGGTGGGGGAAAGGGGAAGGAGGGAAAATACAATTTTTCTGCTGTCAGCAGAAAATAAATCAACTTTCACAGAGAGTTCTGGCGCAGCCAAAGGCTGTGCTATCATTAAAAATGATTTTTTATTAAGCTGAACTCTCTCCTCTCTCATATTGTATGATATGACAGCTCTCTTTTGATGGGAAACCTTTCATTTGGCCAGAGAAAGGGATAATTTGCTTCTTTTAAGGAGTTAATCCTCTGGTCCATTTCCGGGCGGGGAACAGCTATCCTCCCCCTTCCTTGGATCGGAGGCGGCAGCACAATGGAGATCATAACCGCCTCAAATCTACACCCGAGATGGAGAAATCAGATTTCCTTCTCCAGTCATTTTTGTGGGATTAGCTAAATCTTAGATCCACACTAACCCTTCACAAAGCTGCCAAGATTAGTTAGAATTTATTTTATTCACAGGGGGGTTTACGGTTTTCTTTCCAAAGGGATTGCATCTCTCTCTCTATATATATATATTTAGGGTGGCTTCAGTCATAAAGCTGCTAGGTTAGAAGGAGAAAAAGTGCATGTGTGTATAAAATAAAAACTTGGCTACGAGAATGACAGTCACTTGAAATGCCAAGACAAAGCAGCGATTCTGGATGGCTTCGCCGGTCCATTTTAAAAGCTACATAAGCTGTCTTTTTCCTTGCGAGACCCCACTCCAGAGTTACCGCTCGGAGAGCAAACCCCGCTCAGCCTGAGCTGCCTGTTCCCGCAGCCACTGCTGCCAGCAGAGGATGTCTTCGGAGCCAGCACCGGACGCCGACGCCGGCAGGAGAGGCCTCAAGAAGCCGTGTTCGTTCAGCATCGAGGACATCCTCTCCAGCCCGGCAGAGAAGAGCCCCCAGGTCCTGGTCCCGCTGTGCCTGCGGGGCATCTTGGACTGTGCACCCAAGGGGCTGTGTGAGCTGGAGACCATCCTGGCCAGCTCCCTGCAGGAGGAGGAGGAGGAGGAGGAGGAGGAGCTGGAAGGTGCAGGCTGCAACTGCTGCTGCTGTTCTCACACGAGCGCCCATTCCCGGCAGGACTTGCCACGTTGGCTGGGTGAGTGTTTGGGTTTGTTTCTTGGTGTAGGGCTCATGGACGGGCTGGTGCCAGCGCTGGGTGGAGGGGAAAACCTGGGCGTTGAGTGACAATATAGCGCCTGGCCTGCCACCGCAGTGGTCTTCTCAGGCCCCAGCTCCAGCAAGGGGCAGCAGGATCCATTCTCAGCATAGGTCCTAAGAGCAGGCACTTTTATCTGCAACGCTACTGGGTTTTTAAAAGCAGCAGGAGTATTTATTACTGTATATTACTGTTTTATTGTAAAACACTTGAGAGGACGATGGTTCTAGGGGTGGAAGTTCTCTGTGGAGTGTGGGGCCCCATGGTCATGCTGCTCATGTGCAGAGCTCTGCCTGTGCTTGCTGGCAACACCGGCCCTGGGGAACCTCACTTGTCCTTTAAGGAAAAGAGTTTTTGGCTAGCGCCTAGCAAAATTACTGCATCTAGGGGAAAAAAAAAAAGTAGCAAACCCTTAAAAATGCATTTCAAGAGCATCCTGAAAGTTGTGAAATCCCCCATGTCAGGAATGAAACACAGCTCCTAGCCGGGCTGTGAGTTTCCATCCATTTTCTGGAGCTGGCCATAGTGCAACTGGTAAGTAAACAAGGAAAACCCAGCCAGTGCTCCCTGCCTGCATGCTTCTCCCGAAGTGATGCCCTAAGCCCTTCTCTCACTTGCATGGTGGTCATGCAGCTCGTCACCCACGCCAGCTGGCTGGCTGCCTCCTTCCAAGCCACGTGCGTGGATGCAACTTGTGTCTTAACCGCCTTGAGCGAGATGGGTGTTTCAGCCCCTCGCCCCTAATGCTGCCATTGTACCTCTCCCCCTGCAGACGCCCGGTTCCCCTGGCCCATGCAGCTCTTCCACTCGACGGTCAGGGTCTGCAAGAGTCCCCAGGGGAGCCCGGGCAAGCTGCAGACTTTCCACCAGATCCAGCGCCGGACACGCCGGCATCGCACCATATTCACCGAGGACCAGCTGCAGGCCCTGGAGACGCTTTTCCATCAGAACCAGTACCCGGACGTCATCACCCGCGAGCACCTGGCAAACCGCATTCACTTGAAGGAGGAGAGGGTAGAGGTGAGATCCTGCCACTCGGTGAGGTGCTGTTTGCTGCAACGCCCCGAGAACACAGACTGCAAAGACAGCACTGTCTTTTTTGGGAGCTGCAGACCCAGGGCCTCATTTTAAAAACCATTCTTGGGTATTCGACAAAACACAGTTTAGGTGTGGCAAGCAATGGAAGAATATAAAACAGTTCTGCTGGGCTGATTTGTTCTGGTATCCAGTCCCGTAAACTCACTCCGTCTCTCCTAGATTCCCCTATATAAACACAGACATGCCCAGTTCTGCTCATCCCCTGCACCCGAGCGTATATTCCTTATTTATGTGATCTGCGTGACTTCTGAATTTGCCGTGGGGGTGTCCCAGCTCCCTTGTGCCCCTTACATGTATTTGAGCAGGATCGCAGGGGAGGGACTGATTAAATTTTGTAACAAACTTTTATATTGAGAAATATATTGCCGTATCCTAAAGCTTACGCCATACAGCCCAGGAGCGTAACTGTCTGCCCTCCTCCAAGTAACACATGAAATGCAAAAGTTCTTCTTTTCTTGTTTTATACTTTCTAGGTTTGGTTTAAAAATCGGCGGGCCAAGTGGCGGCATCAGAAGAGGGCGTCTGCTTCAGCGCTGATCCTTCAAGGCACCAAGATGCCCTCTGAGGAGAGCTGTTAGTGGTCGCAGGCTGCATCTCAGCAGATGAACGCCAAGAGCATCAATTTCCCATAGCTGACAGGTTCTGTAGGGCAGTAGCCCAAGGGGGACTAATGAAGCAAAGGGGAATCTCTATGATTCCCAGAGGAGGAGGACGGGTGAAAGCAGGCATGGTACTTCCACATCCCAGTTTCTCTTCCCAACCTAGTTCACATGGCAAATAACTCGCCAGGCATGACCCTCAGATGCTTAAGCAGAAACCACTGCCAAAAGCCCGTGCAGGGGACAGAGCTGTACCAGTGTTAAATGTGTGTGCTTCGGGAGAAGGGGAGACTTCCCTTCTTGTCTTTGCTCTGTGCGGGTAGTGTTCGTGCTTGTTTTGCTACCGTAGCTTTGCAAAATACCCTGCAAATGAATGTTCCCTATTTTCAGCACCTCGACGGCATCTAGAGTTGCTTTTGGGGTTGAGCTCACCGCACAGGCGATTTGCTCCTTGACCAAGGAACAGGGATTTCTCCCCGCAGCCCGCGGGACCCAGCTGCTGTGCGGAGAGCGGCTGGCGCCGGGCGCGGGCAGCTCGCTCCGGGGCCAGCCCGTGCCGGCTCCCGGCCAGTGCAAGCGCTGCCCGCGTCCCGGCAGGGCCGAAGAGAAACCGCGTCTGTAAAGCAGCGACATAAATAAATAAAGCTGTCCCCGCCACCTCCGTGCGTGCTGGGGGGAGCGGGCGCTGGGGGGCCCTGGCCGCGCCCGCCAGCGGTGCCTGCTCCCCGCAGGGCCGTCGCTTGCCCCACGGCCGCGGGGAGGCCTTCCACAGCCCTCCGGCACCCGGCGGCCTCCCCCGGGGAGCCCGGGGCGAGGGCGGCGGGGGTGGCGCCGGGGGGGGGGCCAACGCGCGGCCTGAGGGTGCCAAAGGCCTCGCCCCGGCCGCGGCCCGCACCGGCGGGGACAGGCTGCGCCCGCCGCGGCTGCCCCCGGGCCGGGGCCCGCTCTCCCGGCCGCAGACCCCGCGGCCCGGCAAGCGCCCGGGCGCAGGTCGCGCCGCTGCCACGGGCCGGGAGCGGGCGGGTCCTCCCGGCCGGCAGGGGGCGCGCTGGCCGCCGCGCGCAGGGCGCCGTGCGTCTCTCCTGGGCGGGGCGGCGGGACGTTCGGCTCCCGGTGGCGCGGCGGCGTGACGTCACGGCGCGTCGCGTTCGCGAGGGCTGCTGAGGAGGGTCCGGGCCCCTCGCCGGTCGCCCGGGCGCCGGCGCGATGGAGGGGACGGCGGTTCCGGCGGCCTCCCCCGGGGCCTTGGTGTCCGCTGCCGCCGCGGGCACCGCCGCGGGCACCGCCGCGGCGACGGGGAAGGAGGCGACCCCGAGGCACCCGAAGAAGATCCTGGACGAGGAGGCCTACATCGAGGTAGGCCGCGCTTCCTGGCCCTCGGGCCGAGCGGCCTCCGGCGCGGCGGGGTCCGGCGCGCGGCCGCTGCCCGCCGTAGCCCCGGCTGCGGGTCGGGCCTGGGGACGAGGCAGCTCTGGGGCCGCCCCTTGGGCTCCTGCTCCTCCTGCGGCGGCAGCTGTCGGCGCGCTGCCACCGGCCCAGCCTCGGCTCGAAGCGCCCGTGGGCTGCCCGTCCTTCCCGCGCGCTGTGCGCGGCTGGCCCCGAGCTGAGCCGGCGCTCCGAGGTGTCCCGGCACGGCCTTGTAGTTGTCTCTCTGTTTGTAGAGTTTAGAGAAAATCATTCAGCGAGACTTCTTTCCTGATGTGGAGAAGTTGCGAGCGCAGAAGGAGTATCTGGAGGCTGAAGAAAACGGTGACTTGGAGAAAATGAGACAAATTGCTATCAAGTTTGGTTCCTCGTTGGGTAAATCATCGAGGGACACACCGGCACCCTGTAAGAACTGGCTCACTGGGGCATGAGGGCTTTACATCTAATATTATGGCTCTGGTTTATCTAATTTGTGCGGGCAGTGCTTGTCTTAAAGAATGAAGGTTTACACTGCATGGGAATTAGTATTCTGGATGGGGCAGAAACCAGTATCTGATGGCTGATGGTGAATTCCTCTTTGACGGTGTCTAATAATTTCTTCTTGAGGGAATGGTTTTGGAAAAACAGCTGTTGAATAACCATTCCTCGTAGGCATCTTTTGCAAAGTTCCTGCTCCCTAGGGAATGTTACATGCTCTAATGTGCAATATTATACTATCAGAAACTCTAAGCTATGTTTTGAATCCTTATTATAGTTTTAGGGGTTCTTGTTGCATCTACAGATGTGTAAGATTTTTATATATTGGGGACGGAAGGTGTTGGAAGCTCATGATTATCAGAGGTTCACCTAGCAGGCATCCAACATCCTGTTGTATGTTTGCTTTCACTTCAAGTTCAGGTGTTTCTTATACTGAAGCCCAGTCCCTGGCTGAGCTCTCACGGTGGGGTTTAGGTAACTGGCTTTCTTGTGGCAAAAGGCACGTGTCACCAAGTGATTTTCCTTCCTCCCCTACTGTAGGTGCTGGCCCTGGCCTAGGTTAGGATCGTTATGCTGCTGCTTGCTTCTGTTGGCTAAAGCTGTAGATAGAGTGGCAAATATACCGGGCTGTGGCTCCCTTGTGAATTTTTCACAGCAGGAGAAAAATGTCTTGGATGAGAGCAAAATCTTGTTCAGTGGTTGGGACAGAATTGAATAGAATATTTAGAGTCTTTTCACGACTTTTAAATTAAATTCTTCTTCTCTTGATATGTCTTCTGTGACTTGTTTGGCACATGACCCTTGCTATGGTGGGAGATGTCACAGCAAGTGTCCTGTTCCGTGCTCTAGTAACCATGTGAGCCTTTTTTTTTTTTTCTGTCACAGATGTTACTCCAGCCACGTTTGAAACCCCAGAAGTGCATCCAGGTAGTCTTCCACCAGGGAATAAATCCAAAGCTGGCATCAAAGCTGCAGAGGAAGGTAGGAGAACGATGGTTCTCTAGCTGAATTCTTCAGGAGCAGGAAAATACTCTTGTGAGCCCTGTCTCCTGTAAGGGTTTTGGGTATTTAGCAGATGTTTAAGCAATTTCCTTTAACCTTCTAGTAGGTGAAAATGATCACTCTGAAGTTGACTTTGTTGTAATGTTTTACATCATGTGTGTGAATTCTCAATTATGGGTCTCTTTATGGCTGCCTAAATTCTTAACTCCGTTGATCTCTTTGAAGGCAGTAAATTTTTCCTGTGCATCATGGTTTAACCCCAGCCGGCAACTAAGCACCACACAGCCGCTCGCTCACTCCCCTGCAGTGGGAGAGAATTGGAAGAGTAAAAATGAGAAAACTCATGGGTTGAGATAAAGACAGTTTAATAGGGAAAGCAAAAGCTGCGCACGCAAGCAAAGCAAAACAAGGAATTCCTTCACTCCTTCCCATGGGCAGGCAGGTGTTCAGCCATCTCCAGGAAAGCAGGGCCCCATCATGCGTAACGGTGACTTGGGAAGACAAACACCATCACTCTGAACGTGCGCCTCTTCCTTCTTCTTCCCCCAGCTTTATATACTGAGCATGACACCATATGGTGTGGGATATCCCTTTGGTCAGTTGGGGTCAGCTGTCCCGGCTGTGTTGCCTCACAACTCCTTGTGCCCCCCCAGCCCACTTGCTGGAAGGGCGGTGTGAGGAGCAGAAAAGGCCTTGACTGTGTGTGTAAGCACTGCTCAGCAATAACGGAAACATCCCTGCGTTACCAATACTGTTTCCAGCACAAATCCAAAGCATAGCCCCATACTAGCTACTGTGAAGAAAAGTAACTCTACCCCAGCCCAAACCAGCACACTGTGTCACCTGACATTGATTCTGTAAGTAAACAAAGATTGTAGGGGCAGAGCTATTCATATAGTATATTGAAAACGTCTGCTAGCAGCTGGCCACTTGTGCATTTTCCCTTTAGAACAAATAGCTATAAATGCCATAAAAGGTTTTATGTGCAAGTTGGTTATATGTCTTCCAAAAAATAATTTATTATTGTACCACTCTGCGTGAATGTATCTTTTTTTCACCAAGCTTCATGTTAATTATTAGTGGGTCTGTAGAAGGCTCACTGTCAGAAGGGATTAAGAGTTATGTATAGCACTCTCATAGAAAGGGACATATTAACCTTTCTCAGCCTTCTTCCCTCCTCTTGTTAGGAGAAGCAGAAAAAGATGATAAAGATGCACTTCCCAGTCTGGACAGCTTCTTAGCAAAACACACAAGTGAAGATAATGCTTCGTTTGAGCAGATCATGGAAGTGGCCAAAGAGAAGGAGAAAGTCAAGCATGCTTGGCTGTACGGTGCAGAAGAGGAGTATGCCCAGGTAGGGAGGTGGCTCAGCTGTATCTCTGCTCTTCCAAAGTGACACAACAGGGAAATACCATTTTACTGTATTTCTTTCTTGTTTGATTAAACAGAATATTATCTGACATTTTGTTTTCAAATCCTGCTTATAGATATGGACGAAAATTCGTTGGCTCTGAGCATGGGGCTATTGCATTAGACTGTTGAATTACTCATATTATTGAATAAGAATAGAAAGGTCTTGATTTTGAATAGTAGGTGCATGGGGTGGTCACATCTAAATCTGAGCTAAGCCTGAGTTTCCTGTGTCCTGTGACAGCTCATTGCTTCCTTTTGCAGTCCTGTTTTTTTCCCCATCTGTAACTCAAGAACAGTGTTGACACAGTTGCTGAGGATCTGTCTCTTCCTAAAGCTGTGAGACAGTGAAGCATTGCACTAAGTGCAAGTATTCCTGTTCCTGGCAGTCTCTTCCATAAGCAGCAATACCAAGGAGAGCAGCTGAGAACAGTTCCTGTTGTTTTGTCCGTCAGCCCTTTATTATTCACAGTTAGGTTGTCTTTCTTATTTCAGTTTTCTGTTTCTATTATCAGTAATAATCCATTCAGCTGCCAAATAAAAGTACTGTACGCAGTACGGCTGGCTGTGCTATCTTCCTCAGCTAGCTTCATGGGAGGTTCAGGAGCTGTTCTGGGGCTGGCATGTCAATCTTTCTCCATCGGCAGTGGGCAGCTGGCACTGTTGCCAGATGTATTGGTGATGGATGTGAGCTGCAGTGCCTTTTAATGGAGTTTGGCACTGACGCATGAGTGTTTGCTGCTGCTGTTGTGAGTGGGTGTTATGTTTTTATCCCAGCTAATGTAAACCCTTGAAGTCTGTTACAATACGAATGTCCTCTGTGGCTCCTTATGCATCTTCTTTGCTGAAATGCTTTCATCCAGAATTAAAAGGCAGGCAACAAGAGAACATGCCCAAAGCACAGGGTTTGTTTCAGGTCAAGGTGAAGTTGCTGGAGCCGGTCTTGTGCTGATGTTGTGTGTCTTCCTGTCAGCCAGCACTCTGTTCAGACCTTGCATTTCCTCACACAGCATGCCTATTTGTGTAGCAGACAACTTCGCTATGCCTCATTTAACGTATTCAGTGACAATACTGCTATTTAAATGTATATGGGCGATACCTATTAAAGACAACATCAGTTGATGTCTTTAATATATAGCTTCTGGTAGTAACTGTCTAGTTTAATTAGCGTGAGAATTTTAAAATGGAGTAACTTACCAGTGGCTGACTGCATTCTGTTAGTTTCTTTTTGGTATCAGTGATACTAGCATGCTGGTAACAGCATGCAAGTAATCGTGTGAATATGTCAAATGCTTCCATACCTGTACTGCCTATGGAAATGTTTGAAAACTCTCTGACTAAGTATTGAAGAAGTGTCTGTTCTTTTGTTACTGCTGGCTTCAGCTGATGCAGTTTGCACGAGACTAGGATGGTACAAATATTCTCCCAAGGTTACATGCCAAAGCCTTGTAGACTGCCTTTATATTAGATATGTGTCATACGTTGTTCTTCCCTTACTTAGCAATGAATGCTTCATTTGAATTTTGATGAGTAGATAGAGAAAAAAACAGAAAAAGTTTGAACCATCACAAGTGTTGTCACAAGACGTAATAAACAAAACCATAAACATAATCTTTCTGAGAAGTTAATTCTGTAGTTCTCACTTGATTTTATACTAGAACTTCATGTGGAGCTGTTGTTTGCAAGCTCACCTGGGATCAGGATTGTTTCTAAAATGCCACTTGCCAGACAGTGTTTGTGCCATGCCAGATGCAAAGTGTGCTAGGGCTGAGCTCGTGACTGAGCTCTCCAAGTTGTGTATGCCTGATTAAAAGATTGTAGGAGTCTGTTTCAGACTTGATTTTTTTTTTTCTTTTTTAAACTTTTTTTCCATTGCCCTTTCAGCGACGAAATGAGAACCTGGCACTTCCTTCAGCAGAGCAGCAAGCTCTGGAGAATGTGAAGGCCGGATTGGAGACCTGGGAGTACACAGCTCGAAACACCCTCATGTATTATCCGACAGGTGAGGTGCGCAGGTTTCTTAGCAGAGGCATTGGTTCTAGGTAGGTTGACTCCAAACAGTGCTTACAGCACTTCTGTAGATGACTGATAAAGTTGTTTAAAAAGCCTTTTTTTTTTTTCTTTTTTTTTCCTCCTTTTCTTTCTTTGGACCTTGCCTCTGATGGCAAAGTTTGATCATGTTCTATTTGTCATTGAGAAGCTCATTATCTGTATTACAGAAGCACTTGTTTTCAGGAGCCAAAGCTCTTTCCAGTTTGGTCTGTCTTATTTATGAGCACTTTCTTGTCATCTTTATTCATTCTTTGCTTCTGCTTGAAGAGTGCTCCTTGGGCTTGTTGGTCCCTTGGTTGCTATAGAAAACTACATCATTTTGTAAATGCAGTTTTCTTTTTGGCTATAAATGTAAAACTGATAATTTCTGCAAACCAGTGAAGTAGAGAAAAGAAAGTCTTGTTGACTGTTTTCTTAAAAAAAAAAAAAATCTTAATTTATAGATTTGAGGTGTTACAAAGCATATATCTAGTGGAAATTTTGTTTGAAATTGCTAGAGATACACACTGCAATTGATGATGGATTGTGTGTTGTGTAGGAATGTGTGGCAAGTGTCATGTTGGTCGGGAGCTTTAGAGCACACTGCCTAGTGTTACCCGAGTCCTTTCTTAAAAGACGTTTTGCTTTTCAAGGTGTACCTGATGAGGATGACGTATTTAAGAAGCCCAGGGAAGTTGTCCATCGAAACACTCGTTTTGTGAAGGACCCTTTTAGCCAAGCCGTGAGCAAGTCACAGCTCCAGCAAGCGGCCGCCCTCAATGCTCAGGTTGGATAATTTTACTTCTTCTGACTAAACCTTTGTTAGACTCTGCCCTCTGGTGGTGTTTGTCAACCAGGAGAACTCTGTGTGTGCTAGATGCAGCTGACTCACACCTTTCTCCACATGAATAGCATTGTCTTTTTTTATTTCAGTACAAACAGGGCAAAGTGGGACCAGATGGGAAAGAACTGATACCCCAAGAGTCTCCAAAAGTGAATGGATATGGATTTGTGGCTACCCCTTCTCCTGCCCCTGGTAAGAGGGTTTTCTTATTTTTTCTGACGTAAGAGGACTGCTACTGCACCTATTTTGATGCTCTGTTTGTTCAACACTGGGGTATCATTGTTGGTTTAGACAAGGAGGTAGGCTTTCTATCTGTATGTGTCTCATGAGCTGGTGACTTTCTTGTGTACCGTGTACGCCAGCTCGATGCAGTGCTTAAATCCTAGTCCAATACACTGGCAAGAGAAGTCATGCTGGACCTGAGAGGTCCTGAACAAGCTGCCATGCCATTGCTTAGGAATCATATAGAGCCTTCCTAGGCAACTGTGGTGCTGTGGCTGCTTGTTTTATCCCTGGGTGATGCTTCTCTAGAGCTTAAAGGTAAGAATTCAAACATTTCACAAACATGAACCTTCCAACGAGTTCAGGTGCTCATTTTTCAAAATGAGGAGCATTCATGTCTGTGTGTCCAGTAGTTTGCCGACTGATGGTTCAGCCTGGCTCATAAGGATGTGGCATATCTCACTTCCTTCACAGTCTAACCTACTGTTTTCCTCCAGGTCTACTGCTTTCTAGGTTCTTCCTTTGTCTGAATACACTTGTGTCTTCCAGATTCCTTTTGTTCAGATGTATTAGCCACAGGATACTTTCAGTTAGAACAGATTATTTTTCTTCCAGTTGAAATGTGGTATCTGAATTTTTAGCTGTTCTTCACCAGCCATTATGTTTCCCTGTCTTTTGTTATGCTAAAAGGCGAACATACTGAGGCTTTTCCTCCGGAAAGCCTGTAGGTGGCATTTGGCACTTCTTTCTCCATTGTAAGTGCCTTTTACAAACGCTGGACAGCAGGATTTTTTAGCCAGTGACTTAATCGGGCTCTTAAAATCTGTTCTGCAGTTGTAGCTGTTAGACAAGGTGCAGTCACTGGTACAGGCTAGCCTCAAGATGAATTGAGGGTACGTTTGGCTATTACACGTATCCTAAGTCCTCTGCCCGTTTCTCTGCTTTTAAACAGTTCCCTGTGTTCAGGGAGTTTTCATACAATAGCAGAGGGGTAGACTAGTACTGTAGAGGAAAAAATGAAAGTGTCGCTAAGCAAAAGCTCACCAAATGCAAAAATAAACACATGGAAAGGACAGTGCTTGGGTGTTGCAACCTAGAGGGTGACACAGCCACAGGCAATCCTGTGAGTTTAAGGTCATGCCCTTTTAATGGGAACCACATGTTACTGTTCACCATTGGCTGTGATTTCCTCTGCAGTGGAGGGGCTCCTTTGTGTGTTGATATATTTGCTGCATCTCATAATTTGCTTCTCTGGATTTTTTGTGGTGAATGAATAGTCAAATGTCTTGCATGAGCATGACTTTTTAAATTTGTTTTTAGGTGTGAACGAGTCTCCTTTTATGACATGGGGTGAAATCGAAAGCACCCCTTTGCGTCTAGAAGGGTCAGAAACGCCGTATGTGGACAGAACACCTGGACCAGCCTTCAAGGTATTTCATGTCAGGAGTTAGCATGTCATTCTTTTGTGGGGGGGAAGGACTAAGAAGGGAAAGGCAAGTAACTAATAGATTAACATTGTTGTGGGAGTGTGACACATCTCTGGGCTCTGTTCCCAGTCCTTGAGACTAATAATCTAGGTTCTGCTTGGAGGGTGGAGGTGGACATGGCTCCACATGAAAGCTACTTGATGGAGATACCTGAGGTGGAACACACACTGTTGGCAGGAAAGTGAGGCTCAATATTTGATGATGGGTCCAGACAGAGGGGCTTTCAGAGGAAGCTGAAGAGATGCCCGATTTCTCTGATTTTGATGTATGAGTGGGTAGAAATTGTAGGATTTCCCTCTGCCTTGATCTTCTGGCTGTCACAGCCTGAGGCAGGTGTATCACTTGAGAGTAGAAAAGGCGCTCTGGCTTTTCTAATGGCATCTGACCCTGCATGCTGCCTGTCTCCTGCTGGTGTCATTGAATGTGAGCTGTCTGAGACTCTTAGTTTAAGAAAGGTGTAATTTGCTGTATGTGCCTCTGTTTTGTCAGAGTCCAAAGCCCTTGACTGGTTCTCCTGCTGTTTAGCAATGTCTGTGTTTGCCTGAGAGCTGGCTGGCTACGGGCCTGGCTGGGCAAGACACAGGTGACATTGTTTGTCTAGGAGAGACAGCAGGAGGAAATGCCAGAGGTAATGGCTGCTTCCTTGACTGAACTGGTTTTACCATTTTTGTTACTTGCTAAGGCAGGTTGAAGGTCTTGCTGTGTCCTCTCTGGCTTTTATATAGTAGCAGAGGGGTGTGGGCTGACCCCAGTTCTCCCCAGTTTAGATCCTTGTAGGCTGGAATCCAACTGTGAAGGCGCTTTGACTCATTTATGCAGCACTTATGTGAGTGCCTTGGTGAGTGAACTGTGTGATGCATTTATAGATCCTGGAGCCTGGGCGCCGTGAGAGGTTAGGACTCAAGATGGCAAATGAAGTGGCAGCTAAAAACCGAGCGAAGAAGCAGGAGGCACTTCGAAAAGTGACGGAAAACTTGGCCAGGTGAGAATTCTGTTCTGACAGCAGAACTGGGGATGGGTATTTTCTGATGAGATTTAAATCAACATATGTAGAAAGGGAGGAATGATAAGAGTACTGGAAGCAGGAAGAGGTGCAGTCAAACTAAAAGTTTTTAGAAATTAAAAAACTTAATTCCTGAGGGAAGGTGGCTGGTGGCTGTTCCTGATACTCCCTCTTGTCAGCATTACTGTTCTTCCCTACAGCCACCCAGCCATGCATCTGGATTGGTGTCTTGCCTCATTGCAAAGAGGAGACATGATAAGGCTTGCTTGGCTGGGATGGAATAGGCTCAAAGGAAAAAGGCAGGCAGTGCCACTCAGGTTTGGGAGGGATGTAGGAGGTTCCTCTGTCACTTGTATCTCTAGAGAAACAGGCTGCATTTACCTGCAGGCAGAATGACTTCTGCAGCCAGTGGGTCTGGTCTGTGGGGGGAGTGGACACTGAGCTCGCCTGTGGAAGCATTGATCCTCTTCCTGATAAATGGCAGATTTTTACTGTAAAATCTTCTAAAACTGTTTATTCTATTCCAGCCTCACTCCGAAAGGACTAAGCCCAGCAATGTCACCAGCTTTGCAAAGACTAGTAAACAGGACTGCAAGTAAATATACCGACAAAGCCCTGCGAGCCAGCTATACTCCTTCCCCAGCCCACACAGGAACTCCTGGTTACAAGACCCCAGCAAGTGGGCATCATACACCCACAAGCACCCCACAATCTAGGACAGTATCTCAGACACCGGTATCTCAGGATACTACATCGATCACAGACAATTTACTGCAGCTTCCTAAAAGAAGGAAGGCATCTGATTTCTTCTGAATATTCCAGTCACCAGCAAGGCGATACTGACCTGGCTGTGCTCAGCTGTCTGCAAACTGGATGTTGTGAGCCATCGGTAGTAAGGGGTGTCTAGATACAGCTGCCAGAATGGAAGCCAGCGGTTACAAGATCTGGGACCAGTGCTACGTTAGACTATATAGCTAAAATAGCCTGGGATGTGCTTTTTGGAAGCAGAGTATCTCCTGCTGTGGTATAACTTCCCTTTGAACTGCATGGGTGGGATGCACAGGACTGCTGTAGCAAAAGGATGCTTCCTGCAATGGCAGAGAAGATTCTGGACTCTTGGAAAACTACATAATTTTTTAAAGATATATTTCTTTTTAAGATGGCCATGCATTTAAATACGTTTCTGTACAGACATGTCTATTTATAAAATGCGGTAAGCCTTCCTAAAAGGTTGAACTGGACATTCTTCCAGCTTGTCAAACTTCTTTGGTTTTGTACTTTGCAGAAGAGGGGATACAACCAGGTATATATTGAGACATGACCCAGAATTTGAGAGGGCTTCTCTTTAATTTAAGTGGACGTTAAACTGATGCTCTTGAACGTACAGTGGGCCTGTCAAGAGAGTTGGTACGTTATGGAAACAGTATGCATACAGTTTCAGACATCAGTTCACACTTCCTAATAACCTGCCCTCTTACTTACTGAATCCAAAACGTGGTTGATGTGCATGTGAATTCTGCAGCCGGTGTAGTCAGGAACTTGAGAAACATGAGCGTAAGAGCTGTTAAGTGTCAGCAGCACTGAAAGAAGCTTTCCAATGTGTTTTGACAGTAACTTCTCATCCCCACAAACCATATCAGAGACAGGTCTTTTGAGAATAATGGTGTTAAGCTGTTCATTCACCTCAGCAAATGTACTGTGTCTTCTGTTGCTATACTTTGTAAAGCAAAAGATGAAGACTATTGGTGAAAGGGTCCAGAGAAGCTGAAGTTGAGAGCCAGCAGTTCACAAGTTAGACCAACTTTGTGATATTGTTAAAACCAGCCATCCTTAAGAGGATCCCGTTGCCTTCTCTCCTTTCCCTTCTGCAGAATGGGATTTGGCTTGTTGCTTGTGCTCAGGCTTTCCTTCACGCAGGTTTTGGGAGCACTCACCCTCTTCTGCAGCTGGCAGAGGGGAAGGGATCGTGGCTTTTGGGGTCTGCAACCATGAGTGTTTCAAAACTTCATCTATGCACAACCTCTGAGACACATTGGGCTGGAGCAAGTGGTGAATGAGGTCCTTGCACTCTGCAGTCAGGTATTTTGAGTTGGGGAAGGGAATCCTGTGTTGTTTCTGAATACAGATCATTTTCCTGACATTGGAATCGTCAAATGGCATGAAAGCGTAGACCATTGTATACAGGATGACACCCAGGCTCCATATGTCAGAAATCCTGGGGTCACAAGGAATGCCCTGTAGCACTTCAGGGGCTGCGTATGCAGCAGACCCGCAGAAGGTTTTGCTGAGAATAGTTCTTCCATTTTCATCCCGAGACAAAGATTTGGAAAAGCCAAAGTCTGACAGCTTGATGTTGAGGTCTTCATCGAGAAGGATGTTCTCACATTTCAGGTCCCTGTGAGCAAAGTCTGAGTCGTGGCAATGCTTGATGGCAGAAGCCAACTGCTGAAACTTGATGCGAGCGATGTCCTCTTTCATAGCTCCCGTGATCTTGATGTAGTCTAGGAGGTCTCCCTTCTCCCCCAGCTCCATCACGATGTACACTTTCCCAGCTGATGTCTCAAAAATCTCATAGGTTTTGATGATTGAGGGGTGGTGCAAACGTCTCAAAGCCTCTATTTCCCTGGGGAGAAATCTTTCCAGGAAGTCCCGAGGAGTTTTCCTCTTGTCGATTATCTTGACAGCCACATTACGTTTCAGCCGGTCGCAGTAGGCGGATTTCACTTTGCCATAAGAGCCTTCTCCTAGCGTGTTGCTCAGGCTATAGCCTTTCTTTCCAAGCACCACAGCGTCATCCATGGTGGGTGAGCTGGGGGGACCTGCATGAGTTGGTGCTGGTGTGCATCATGCGTGGTGGCAGGTGGCGTGCCCATGCACCATGGTGGCTGCCCTGGTGCAGTGGGTGGGTGGGCACCCCAGCGCTGGCCACTGTGTGATGTCACAGGCAGCCGCCCCCACACAGGGCGCTTGGAAGGACCTTTTAGCCCTTTTATAAAGCTACTGGATGATGTCATCCAGGGCAAAACTTAACATCAAGTCACTGAGAGACATTGGTTGTGCTCTGCCTTCTTCATAAAATGATCTTTATCCTTAATTTCACTAACAGGATGGAAGTAGCTTAAATGTTTTTCTTTTTCTTTCCTAAAATGTACCTGTCTTTATTCACATTTTAGGTGAAATTTTGTCTGTTGTCTTTTTCTATGTCTTGGATGACCTTTCAAGTCCCATGTGGGCTTGCTTTGGTGCATGGTGGCCTTGCTCCTTTGTTGGCCAGCTTTCCTCAAAAGGGATGGGATGCTGGATGCTGCTTTTCTTGTCTTCACCGGGGCTGTGTTCAGGACCTGGGGGTTTTTTTGGTTTGTGTTTTATGGTTTTTTTTTTTTCCCTTATGGGCTTGTTAGGGAGAGGAGGTGGCTTCTCTTAAGTTCGTTGTTGTTCATCCAGCCCCTCCATTTTGTAGCTCTGATGATTGGCTGCTTTTGTGGGCTTTGCAGCTGACTTTTTCTTAAACCCTTACTCAGTGGGGGAGTTGGGTTTTGACTTCCGGCTTCTGGTATTCTTGAGAAAGGATCACACCAACACCTTCCTCAAAAAGGTTCTGAGGATTACTGTTTTGCATGTTGATTGCTTCACTGTAATCAGCCTCTGGGGCTTTTTGCTTTGTGTTGATTTCAGCTTTTTGAAATCTATTTTTACAGCTGCTATGTGTGTGACTCCAAAGACTTGATGATGTTGATGATCACAACACAGGGGCTAGGGACAATGCTGCTGCATCCACCAGAATGGACGACAGTGTCATTCTGAAGAACAGAAGTGGTAGTTCTGACAGCCACATTGGGGCTTTTCTTTGTTTTTTCCTCCCATTCTTTGAAACTTTTGGCTAATTTTTATAATTAGCCAAAAAAATGAAGAGCAGTTTTAACCATACATAGCCTGCACTCAGAGGTGTGGTTGCTCCAGTATGAGCTGACCTTTGAGTGTGGGATGAGCACTCGTGTGGTGTGATCCAGCCTGGAGAAGCACTGAGCACCTTTTAGCAGGAAGCCGGCGTAGCCTTATGTGTACGCTTCTTGCACCACGCCTGAGTACAAGACAGCCTGTGTAACATGTGGCAGTCTTGACATTTGCTATAATCAGGTGATGTTTTACCAAGAGAACATCCATGGAAAATCTTGTGCAGCTCTTTGAGCGGTGCCTGCAGCCTTCTGTAAGGTCTGGGGTGTTTGATGTTGTGTTTGTCTTGGTGGAGAGCTTCCTCTTGCGCAGTTTCCACTGTCACTTCCAAAATTCATGTCCCTGACTGTGGAAAAACTCTTCCAGGGGGCTCAATTTTTATAGTGCACCTTGTAAAAATCAATTGATTCGTGATTGCAAGAAATTAGTAATTTTTGCTTTTTTTAGTTCAGAAATAATTGAAGGCTAAGTTTTTTTTTGTTAAGCAAAAAAATTATTCTCAGGTACTCATGAATGAATGTAAAGGGAATCCATTTACTAATGTTTCCATGCTTTCAGAGATGTTCTTTAAGGACTGAATTGGCTAAATAACAATTAAGTTCTTAGGTAATTTTAAAAACTAGTTATCTATTTCATAATGATCACATGATCTGCTTATCTCCATGAGATGTAGGACCTCTTTGTTAGGGTACGCAGGCAGATGGGCAGGCCCTGGCCTGCAGTTTGGGTCACTGAACAGACCAGGAGAAAGGAGTAGACGTGACACGAGAGTTGGCCGGATGCAGCAGGTAACAGGTAGCTGCTGGACTGCTACAGAGAGCACCCGGGGAAATGGCTGAGCTTCACAGTCGATTGAGGAGGAGCACAGGGACCACCTGGGGTGTGGAACATGGCGAGGTGGAGGTGCTGCAGTGAGAGGTATCAGAAACCCGAAATTTGGCTACAAATGTAGCAAGACTGGGCCCCATGGGAAAAAGTAGTTAGAGGAGGATTATTTTAGGAGGAGATGAGGGTTAGAGAAAGGGAGGGATTAGATAAGAACGAGCATGGGAACACAGAGAGAAGTTGGGATATGGGCTGGATGTGCAGAAGCAGGCTGTGATCAGCGTGTGTGTCTCAAGCCCGGTGCCTGATCTCCATCTTCTTGTTAGATGATTCCTACCCATTTGCTGAGTGTGGGAGCTCTCTCTTCTGGGCATGGGATGCACGTAAAGGCTGGGCAGTGTTCGAGGGATCGTGGATGGGGTGTACGCGTGGGTCAGGAGCGGGATGGGGCATGCAGCTTCCACGGCATTTCAAACTAGTCGTGCTCGTACCAAGATGTAGCTGGAGTAACAGAGAGAGGAAGATGATATCTGAGAATTACTAGTTCCATGTTGTGCAATTCATGCTTAAAAATGTATTGCATTAAATATCCTGTGGGACAGTGTTGGCTTTGTGTTTGCCCTCAAGTGAATTAAGCTAGACAGCCCTACTAAAATCACAGTCTCAATTCTGCCAGACTGAAGGGCCTTCACATGTATGCTGGAATGTAATTTATTTTCAAGGAAATGCTATAAAACTGGATCTCTTGAAGGGGCTGTAGTGCTCTTCAGATGGGCTATTCCTGTAACGCCTGCTGTAACATCTGGTCTCTGCCTCCTGCTGCAGTTCAGCTCCTGCTATCTCTAATTAGGGCATCAGTAAACTCTTTGTTGCCAGCAAACTCTATGTTTGCTGCTGTAGCCCTAGTAGATAATGTGCCTTACAGGGCCAAATCCAGTATGAAAAACCATCTTGGTCTTGATGACTTGTGACTTTTTTTTTCCCCTCCTGTTTTTCAGAGTGTTATTTTCCTTTTGCTGTTCCTGTATATCTGCATTTTCTTACGTGCAAGGCCCAAGCCTTGCCAAAATAGCACCCGGAGCTCTCCTAATGCTGCAGAGGTGACTGGCAGTGAGTGGCAGCAGCAGTGGAGCTCTCCTGGGTGTCAGGGCTGGCTGCGGTGGGTTACCGGCTGCTTGCAAGAAATCATGGGAGCCCCAGTGGACCTGGGGCCGTGCAGTGTGATGTGGGGCTGTAACATTATCATGTGCAGAGTCTGTGGGTGCTTGCATGTGCAGTTTGGGGCTTGGCTCCTTGCTCCATGTGGGAAAGAAGATAAGGGACCACAAGGGATTCTTGTTCTTAGAAGTGGATGGGAAAGAGGGGGGATTATGGCTGATTTGGGGAACAGCAGGATGTAATTCTTAGAGAGAAAGTTGCAAGAACTGTTAGTGAAGAGCCAGTGAGGACGAGGGATGAGTTCCTGTAACCTGGACGGAGAAGGGAGGCTCAGATGCCTTAAAGAATCAAAACATGGATTACACCAGGGATGACTGCTGCTCTTTTCTTTGTGGGGCACAGGTAAGAAAATGCTGAGCAGCAGACAAGCAGCAACACAGGGTTTGGTGAGACGAGTAAGTGAGAAGATAAACTCTCACAGTCACCCGATGCCATACTTTGAGCAAACAGCCAGGCCGGAGCGGCCAGGTGAGTGGTGGGGGTTGCCCTCCAACTTAGTTTTGCTGATCCCTTGTGGCCCATGTGAGCCGTGTCTTGTGGCAGGGAGCTGAGTCTGCAACAGGACTTCCCAAAGGCACCGAGCCCCAAGCTGGTTCCCTCTGCCCTTCACCTTCAGGGCCAAGAGCCTTTCCATGGGGCAGAGGTAGCCACCCCTGCTGTGGTGCAGGGGCTGTGCAGGGGCTGCAGCTTTGCACCCACCTGAAAGCAGGAGTTCCAGTAAGGGCTGGGGCTCTGTGCTGCTTTCTACTTCTCAGATTATTTAGCTCAGAAGGGAAGCTGTGGTTGGAGATACTTTGTTGTTTTGGAGGACTGGGCTATTTTTCTGCAAAAATAAAGGAAATGGATCCGCTCACTCAGAGGAGGGGGAGATGGAGCAATTCCTGCTTCCTCATATTTGTATTTGTTGCCTCAATCCCAGCTTGCTGCAGCTGGCCCCACAGCAGCCAGCTGCAAACCCCTGCTCAGAGTCAGGCCAGGGTGAGAGCTGGGTTTGGCTGCTGTCCCCATTAGCCCCTTCCCTCTGCTCCTCCCGGGCATGGCAGCCGTTCCCTGCCACGTTTTGGGCACGGATCTGCACTCACTGGTTAGAGAAACACTTGTTCCCAGTAGGAAACTGGGAGTGCCTGGGACGTGCAGCTCTTGCACGCCCCGGGCAGAGGTGCTCGGCGTGCTTTTGCCAGCACGCTCTGTCCTCACCCCTCCTGCCTGGGGCACTGGGCTGCCCCTGCCTCCCCCCCAGCGCAGCCCCCGGTGCCCCAGCCTCCTACCTGGGGGCTGGGGCCGGTGCGGCTGCCTGGGGTGGCCCTGCCTTGCACATGCCTGTGGCTCGGCCAGGGTGTTGGCAATCGGGTAACGATAGAGTCGTTTAGGTTGGAAAAGACCTTTAAGATCATAGAGTCCAACCGTTAACCCAGCACTGCCAAGCCCACCACTACACCGTGTCCCTAAGCACCACATCCACACGGCTTTTAAATACCCCCAGGGATGGCAACTCAACCACTTCCCTGGGCAGCCTGGTCCAGTGCTGGACAACCCTTTTGGTGAAGACGTTTTTCCTAATGTCCAATCTAAACCTCCCCTGGTGCAACTTGAGGCCATTTCCTCTTGTCCTGTTGCTTGTTGCTTGGGAGAAGAGACCGACCCCACCTCTCGACAACCTCCTTTGAGGCAGTTGTAGAGAGCGATTGAAGTCTCCCCTCAGCCTCCTTTTCTCCCGGCTGAACAACCCCAGGTCCCATCAGCCTTGTGCTCCAGACCCTTCCCCAGCTCCGTTGCCCTTCTCTGGACACACTCCAGCCCCTCAATGTCTCTCTTGTAGCGAGGGGCCCAACACTGAAGACAGCATTCGAGGTGTGGCCTCGCCAGTGCCGTAACGTTGGTCTGCCGCTGTTACAGTGCTCGGCACAGCCCGGGGAAATGGGTGCCTCTTACCCTTCACCTCTGTGCTCCTGTGTGGCCAGGCCATTTATTGCCTGTTTACTCAGAGGTGCTGTGTGGGTTGTGGTGCTTGCCTGGCACACGTGCTTGCTCCAGACCCGCCTCTGTTGAGAGCTGGCTGGGCGCCGTGGGCTGCAGCGTGGGGAAATGAGGTCTGTGTTCTCTTGGGTCAAAAGCCAGGGAGAAGCAGCCTGTGCCCTGCCTGCGAGGGGAGTGCTGCTCTCATGCCAGGGGCATCGCAGGGCATTTGCTTGTATGTGGGTGATGGGGTGTCATGGGCTTGGGGTGGATAAGGAATGTCCTCGGTCAAGCTGGGGTCTGCCTGTGCGGCTGGGCTGAGAACAGCCTCTCCCCACAGCGTCCCTTGGGAGGGACAAAGCCGGGGAGTTTGACACTCGTGCCTTCGTGCTGGGGGACGTTGTTACGCTTCAGGTCCCCACGGACACTCAGATCGTGGCAGTATTTGGCAGCACATGAGAGCTAGCAAAATGGATTTTGGCCTAAATCTTCAGGCAACCGTCTGCTGCTTGTGGCGCACTCCAGCAGGTCCCCCAGCACGCGTGTCCCCTGCCACGCAGCCCTGCTGGGGCCCCGCAGGGCTCGGCTCCAGGCGATGGAGCCACGGCTCACGCTTGCTGCTATCCCAGCTCTGGGGTCTTTGTGGGCACCGATTTCCACTGCCACGTTAAACTTTACATTTAGCTTTGGAAATAGGGTCTCCCTGACGCGGCTGACCTGAGCATGGCAACAGTTCCCGTGGGGCTGGAGGTGGAGGGTGCCCAGGAAAACCCGCAGAAGCCCCTGTCCCCCTGCCTGCGGGTCAGCAGCCGGGGCCCGGCCTTAGTAAGTCCCACAGGTATGGGGACTCCCTTACTAATGTGAGAGCAGAGGCAGCCGTACATCCATGGCAATACCCCTGAGGGAGGTTTGCCACTGGATATAGTGAGTAATTGGTATTAACAGGGAAACGAGGAGTGTATGATTGGGTTAAAATAGTCCTTACTGGAATTTCCATGTTTTATTTGAAAACTCAAATTGTAGCATAAAAGTGGAAAGCACTTTGTTGTAAGATACTTCCAGATACTTTAGTTCAACAAAATTAAAGGAATATAAAAACTTCCCAGGCAGCTTCCCACCTTTTGGCTTTTACTGAGTAGGGTTTTACTGCAAAGCTGGGATTCCCTGCAGAGGAAGGTGCTGGTTCCCTATGACCCCCGCAGCCGCCGTGGGTTGGCCGCCATGCCCTGGTGCTGCCCGAACACTGCTCCTTTGCTTCCCATCATCGGAGGAAATTCCAGCTCAATCTGGACAGTGGGTGTTGAAGGTAAAACTGCCTTTTGATCCTAAATGCCACCCGGGCTGACTCCCACCACCAAGAGAGTTGTGGCACCGGGGATGGTGCTACCTCCCCAGGCTGGGCTCCCTGGCAGGGACAGCCACCACCCTGCCCGGCCTGACGGTGCAGCAACACCCAGGGTCAAATTCCGAAAGGCACCTGTCATTTGCAGGGCTATTAGCAATGTTCTGAGCCACGCAATTAGTTTTCTTGATGAGTTTCCTCTCTGGCTGGGCCTGGGAACCCGGGCCACAGTGTTTCCACGAGGTATGGAAACACCGACTGGCACCGGGGCCCTGGCCGCGGTGACGTCCCAGCACCAGGTGCCGCTTGTCGGTGTCACCCCTGCAGACATGTGAAAACGGGGACCCTCTCACCCCGCGGCGGGCAGGTGGGAGCAGATTAACGAAGCAGGCAAATGGTGGTCAACCAGCAGCCCGCCGGGGCTGGGAAAGGCCGGCACTTGGTGCCTGCGCAGCAGGGACAGGCAGGGTGACGGGGGCCGGGCAGTCCCCGCAGTGGCAGGGAAAGGCCGTCGCGGCGGGATGGAGGGGCCTGGGAAAGGCCGCCCCGGGGGGCAGAGGAGGCTGGCTGAGGCTGCTAGGGAGGGGACGGGGAAAGGCCGTCTGGGGGTGACTGAGTGAGCGGGAAAGGCCGCCCCAGCTGGGGACAGGGAAAGGCTGTCCCGGGGGGACAGAGGGGACCTGTGGAGGCCATCGCGGTGGGGACGGAGGGAACGGGGCAAAGCCATCCCGGGGGGATGGAGGGAGTGGCATTGCCATCCTGGTGAGGACAGAGGGGAGCGGTAGAGGCCATCCCGGGGGGGTGGTGGTGGCTGGCGATGGCCGTCCCGGGGGGACAGGGGGGACCGGTGGGAGCTGTCCCGGGGGCGGGGGCCGCCGGTGACCGGCCCCTCCCGGGCGAAGCCGCCGCCGCCTCCTCCCCCGCCCCGCCCCCCAGCGTCGCTCGGCCCCGCCCCGTCCCCGTAGGTGGGCGGGGCGTGTGCGGACACGGGCGCTCGGCCCCGCCCCCGCTCCGCCGATTCGCCGGGCGGCGCGCGGTGGGGAGGGGGGCGTGGCGGCGCGGGGGAAGACGGCGGGGAGGTGCGGCCGCCATCTTGTGCGTCGCCGGAGCCAGGCGAGCGGCCCGCAGCGTGGCGCCGCCCGACCCCCGCGCTGCCGCCGCAGCCGCCGCCGCAGCCAGGGCCGCTGGCTCCCGCCCGGGGGCGGCGGCGGACGGGGGAGGGGAAGAGCTCGGTGCGGACGGGGGCCCCCCCGCGGGCCCGGCGGCGGCGGCGGCCCCTCCTCCTCCCGCCGCTCCTCCCGCCTCTCTTCGCGTCCCTCCCCGCGGGTTTGTGGCGCTGCGCCGGGGGAGGATGAACGGAGGATAAATGGTGCCCAAGGCGGACAGCGGCACCTTCCTCCTCCTCCTGGTGCTGAGCATCACCGAGCCGCTTCGGCCAGGTAGGGGCGGCGGGGCCGGGGGTGCCGGTCCTCCTCAGCCTGCGGGCGGGTCCTTGGCCCAGAGCCGGGCGGGCGCGGGGGGCGCCGGGGCTCCCCCAGGGCGGGAGGGCGAGCGGCGGGCCCGGGCGAGAGCCGCCCGCGGGCGCGGGAGGCCGGCTGGGTTAGCCTGCGGTGAGCGGCGTCCCCGGGAGGTCGGTGCGGAGGGGCGCCCGTGCCCTTCCCGTGCCGGGGCGCCGGGAGGAGTCCAGCTCCGGGGTCGCCGTGGCCCAAAGCCGGCCTCGGGCTCGGTTAGGGCTCTGCCGGCGGCGTCTCCGCTGCTTCGGTGCGCTGCTTAGAAGAGACGTGACCTGGCCGAGTCGTGGGGTGAGACGTGGGTCCCCCGTGCTGGCTGGCTGGGTCTTGAGAGGGCTGCGAGTTAGGGTAAAAAGATTCATTTGAACTTTGAAAGCTTAGGTAGGAAACTGCATGACCCTACAGTTAACGAGCAGTGGAAATGTGGCGGCATGACTAAGTTTTCAGGTGCTTCTTCCTTACCCGCTTTTATGTTGTGGGCCTTGGGTGCCAACAAAGCAAGACAAAACCCTCACTTTCGAAGTGCCATATGATCATGCCAAAAAGAGAAAAAAACCCCTGTTGCATCTCAGTTTGTACGTCACCTTCCTAGTTCTGTTTTTGCTTCTTTTAGGGAAATAATTTAGTGATGGAGTTTGTGTGGTAGCTGCTAGGCATGGTGCTTTAAAGTGTTAAGATAATTAACTTTCAAGAAATGGCTGGTGTTTGCTAGTTGAAAACTACTGCTTTTCTAGCTACGTCGCTCAGTTGGAGTTTCTTTTAGGGCGTTGAACTCTCTTGGAGCTTGGCAGAGCCCTTGCGCATCTCGGGCTGCTCTTGCCAAAGAGCATCAATAGCCAAAGCATGAGGCTGCCTGGAGTGGCTTTGCAGGTTTGGAAACCGTCTTCCCATCACACAGCGCGACTGCTCCTGCGTGATGCTCGCCTCTTTGTAAATAGGAGAGTAAGAACGACGGTGCTGTTATTTAACTTTGAAATCCCCTTGTTCTTTCTCTTCAAAATAGTTTTTACAACCCAGACTAATAAAACGTAACAGTATTAGTGAACTGCATTTAAGCAAGTTCCCAGTACAGCTGAAACACAATTGGGTCGGTGTAGGCAGTCTTATTGAAATGACTTATATGTTGAAACTGCTCTGTGTGTGCCTTGTTTTGTTTTAGCTTGTTTTTTTGGCAGTGCAGTGTGTATATATAGGGCTTATGATATGCTCTTAAGTAGCAAAAAAAAAAAATTCATGGAGTTGCTAACCTAGTATTATTACACCTAGAGGCTTTTATGTGGGAGAAGATACTACGTAAAACTGATTTCAAGCAACTTCCTTTGTAGCTGGCACAAAGTGCTACAGACAGCTGAATTCCTGGTTGAAAAGGTTCAGCAAGATTCATAGCTGTGTACTTTTACAGGTGGGTAGATTTGACTCTGAACTCTGGTGTTGAGCGTTGTAGTCTCCTAGAAATTAGAAAATGGCATTTTCCGTATTGTGTCAGAACATTTGTCGCTCCAGTTTGATATCAAATCTCTGTCAGCAGCTGATGCTTGATGGGTGAAGACAAGTTTTTCACTGAGGTTTGCTTCTTTATGGCAAATGGATTTTTTTCACTGGTGCTCTAATGTATCTGCTTTAGAGATTTGTGGTGCTGTAGCCACACTGGCAGAAGCATCCTTCTTGTGAACAAACCCTAACTCTCATCTGCTCAGGTTATACACCACTGGCTTTGAGACCTGTAGCATTGGGATTCCTCTATGGCAACTCCATATGCATTCCTCGAACTTTGCTTGAACCATATGCATTCCTGAACCTTAACGTGAAGTAATCCAACTGGATGTAGTGTTGCAGCTGGAATTCCTTGCTGTATGAGGAATTCCATTCCATTTGGAATACGCTCATCTCTCCTGTTTACTTGGATGCTCCGGATGAGTGTGGTGGCTGAGCTGTCCATGGTGATGCCTTTCCTTCCTTCTCAGAAGAGAGCCCATCACTTCAGGGTGGCCTCACATCTTTTTGCCAATGTCGTTTGCTTTTAGCTTGCTTCATTTAATATCTCGAATCTACTTTCTCAAATAGATCACCCGTTTAGTAGATTAAATACTATATGGGTTGATCCTGAAACAAAAGGTGCAAATAGGGAAAATCTGGTTCATGCAAGTACAGAGGATATACAGAGCCAAATTTATCCTTTTAATCAGTGGTGAAGGAGAGGTCTTTTTTGGAGAGGTGCATGGATTTCCTCAGAAAGAGAAGAGTATTGGGACTTAGAATTTATTTTCCTAGTGGTGTTTGTTTTTCTTTTTGCTTCTTTAAACCTGTGTATTGTAGCAACTGTCTTACTGGTTTAGAAAGGATGCCTGCAGCTTGCTTAGCTTAAATCTGTACTTGGAGCTATCAAATGAGTGCTGCAGAGTGATGGGAGGTTTTATGTACTCTGAGATGAATGTGTAGTCCCTTCATAATTCAGTCCCAGCGAATCAGGCACCTCTTTGTACTTCCATGTTAATTTGACACTAGCTCTGTATCCATGTTCTTGCTGTGCTCTTCAGATAAATAAAACCTTCTTTTAAGCCTCCTCAACTGTAGTATCTTTTCAGGCAATCTGAAAGGCAGTGATTTTACGTGGACCTGTTTTTTCTGCATTTAGGGTGAGATGGGTTTTAGTAAATTAGGAGAGAAATTAATTAAAATTTCCTTTTTTTTCCTGATTTTTTCCGTCTTGGTTACACAAGTCTGTTTTACACTACTGCCATTGCTAACAGTGTCAGATACATCCAACATACCATGACATCAGCCCTAGCTGTGGAGACTTGGGTTCCTGAAGGTACTGTGGGCAGTTAGGTTTTTCTGAGCCTGTGGACTTTTAATGGTAATTTTGTGCCTTTGAGAATCTCTGCTTTGATTTTTTTTTTGTCCCAGTGTTTCCCTCTTTCCCTTTCTAACTATTTTGACCATAAGCTGCTTGTTTTGACTAGTTGCCTGCTTTATAATGCATTGTTGAAAGAGTTGTGTGTTTTTTTTTTTTTTAAAGTAAGGCATTTCTCCTTGAGTTGTATTACTCATTATGTGTTTGGAAGCTGCTAATGTGAATTGAAACTGAATGTATTGGACTTTTCCAACTATATGGGTGTACAGTGAAGGACTAGTTTAATATTTCCTTTAAACACTTACTGAATTGATTATATCTGGTGTTCAGACACTTGCTTTCGGGGTTATTTACCACAGTAGGGCTTGTCTTAATAATATCTTTTCCAGGACAACTCAAAACATCTGCTTCAGGTTATCTGACTAGCTGGCTGAGAGCTCTTGTCTTTATGTGAAGAAATATTTCAGCGATGTGTTAAATGAGTCATAATAATCTGTACTGGTGCTAGCTTGGATTTAGACTGAGTTTCTGAACACTAGTACATTTCTGTCGGTTGTCAAAAGAGCATCAGAGATGTAAACTGTTATGAATTCAGTTTTGCAGCACAGTATGAGAATATGTAATAAATTCCTGTTTCTGTTAATATCCCGTTGCACAATTGAAAAACAAAGGTTTCAGTAACGTTGGGAACTTAAACAGTCTGGAATGATCAGGACGGCATGTTTCAGAATAGTGCTTAGAGGATTAATTAAGATCATCATTGCTAAAGACAATAAGATGTTTTCATATTTCTCTAACAAGATACTGCTGCTTGCTAATGGAAAACACTTAAACACGGTCAGGCTTTATATTGGATTTTGTAATAGTGGTTTAGTACAGAGCCTTGTGAATGTAGGTCATCGGGCTTTCTTATTAGAGCGTTTGCCAGGCAGCTAAAAACCAATTGAGTTCTCGTTCTTGCAGCTTTTTTCCTCCACTTCAAAGCTAGCTAGAGGAAGTAATTTTATTACCCAAGTTCTGTTTTTAAAAATTTTATGCAACTTACCTAATTGGCAATGCTTAGAAAGACTTGCCAGTGCAAGTGGTCTAATTAAAAAGCCCCACAACTTTAAGCTAAAGTTTGAACTTCTCATACACTTTGCTTGCTTGCATGCAGCTGGCGGTTATGCTCGTACTGGTGGGGTGTTGGTATCTTGACACAATACAATTTACAAGTGTGTTTAAATCGCCAACTCTTTCTTATCACTTAGTCAAAACTTGTAGGTCTTAAATGCAAGGCAGAGCTCCTCGGAGTAGATAGAAGTCTAAACAAACCCACAGTCAACATCGTTTCAAGGTGATCCACTTGTGAGCTGTGACTGAATGTGTCTGGTTTTGGCTAGTTGAATTGTAGCGGTTAATTCAATTGGAGACCCAAATATATCAGTCAAAATGTGACCTGGGCCCAGCGTTCCTCTGCTCTAAAGGGAGTTTGTTGATAGCCAAATAGAAGCCCTTATTTTGCTTTTTGTTCACTGTCTCTACCTTAGCGAGAGCTGTGGTGAGTAATATTTATTCTGTTCCATGTCGTTGCTAATTACAGTCCCTGTCTTTGTATTTAGCTGAATTCCCAAGTGAGGGCTTCTAGGTGTGAGGGGCAGAAGGGTTTTTATCACACCTCCTCTGTTAGTTTTGCTGAAAGTAGGGTTGGCCTGTCTTCCAGTCTTATGTTCCCCCTCTGATCCCCTTCTTAATCTACTGGGTTTAGGGTTTTTTTTCTTCCTACTGTTACATATTGGTGTGCTCTTCCTGGTGTTCCTGTGCTCTGCTGTTTGCTGCTGTTACGTGCTGCGAAGCGAGGCTGATGGATTTGAAAAAGCTTTCTTGCGGCTGCTATCGGTGTAGCAGAGAGACAAGGCAGAAGGTATCAGACCTTATTAGCAGGTCTGATACTTTAAGACTGGTAATCCCTGATGTTAATTATAAGGCAAAGTTTTTGAGGTGCGAGTGGGTTTGCTACTAGCCGTGGCTACAAAGTACAGGAGAGGAGTCAGTAGGCAGAGGGCTGTTTGCATGCATTGCTCTGGTTCTGAGAAGTAATAAAACAGAAGGGGAACTTGGGGGTTTGCAAACACCCGACTTCTGTGTCCCCACGGTAGGTTTGGGAGTAGAGGAAGATTAGGCCAGAACAGCAGAAGTGATGGAGAGGCGAGCACTGCTGCAGCCGCTCTGTAGCAGGAGGCGGCAGCTGTGGAAGTGCTTCTTTCTCAGTAGTTAGGGGGAAAGGCACAGCTTGCTTGAAGAGAGAAGAATTTTAGATACTAAGTATGAAAGATGTAAAATCCCCCAGTGAATGTCAGAAAACCAGCCAAGACTTCAACGAATTATTCTGTCCCCTGGAATTAGCTTTGTTAGGGCTCATTTTGATGTTGAATTGTAATGCAAGAGTAGTAACTACCTTCAGAATCTGTCTTTGAGTAATGCCTGGCTCTCTGGGTTTTTACATGGTGATTTCTTGCAACTTTTATCAGGTTTCGTTTCATCCTATGGGATGCATATAAGTAGCTTCTTTCATGATTAGCAGAATTTCCTGTTGTGCTTGCATGCATTGCACCGCAGCAGAGCCAGCGTACCCCGAATCGAACTTCTGGTACCTGAAGCGTGGCCAGAGCAGAACCTGGAAGCAGCTCAGTGGCATTGCTGCTCCTGCCCTTCAGGGGTTAACATGGGTGCTCGAGTTTGTTTTGTATTTTGAAATGAAATAAGTGTGTGAGGGGTTCTTGCACTGATAGCGCGAACAAGGAAGTCCTTGAGATGGAAAAGAAACAGATGATGCCTAATGGCAGTCTCGATGAGAAGCTCTACTGATCTTTGCCTGTGTGATCTCCAGGGCTAACCTGGGATGGGAAGAGGCTTGCTAATATTTTGTTCTGTGTAGACTGATAGAAAGTTAAGGCTAGAAGGAGTACTAAGAGACTGGGTTGTCCGCCTTCCTGTCCCAAAACAAAATCTGGTAAACTGAGGCAATTCTTGAAGCATATTTGTCTAGCACACTTTTAATGTTTTCCTGTGACAGAGACTCCAAACACCAGATTCTTTTGGTAAGCCTAGTTGCCAGTCTGTTGCTCGTTCTGCAGTTGTTCTTCCTGTCTAAATACAGTGTCGTGCACGTGTCCATCTCATGCTACAGTTACAAAGAACAGTTTGCTGGTTTCCCAAGACCGTTCGGGTGCCAGGACCCACCAGGTTTTCACCAGTGGTAAGTGTGGGTAGGTTCTTGGCAATGCCACTTGCTTCCTGGCTTTTCACTCTCTGGAAGGGTTTATGGACCATTCAAGATCCTTGCATGGCGGGCTCACACCTTCGTGTTGTACTTCCAGTGGTGGTTTTGTAGAGAACCTCTTGAGTCAGGAGAAATCACAGACCCAATTGGTGAAGTCATTGGTTAGCTGTAGCAAAACTGTAGCAACGGAGTCGCTTAAAAACGTGAGTTCGGGATTAATCTTTAATCTGCATTCTCCAAACTGTGAAATCCTCTGGCATCTTGTGGTTTCCTGTGAAACTTTTAGTTTTGTCTTTGTATTAAAGAGTCAGCCTGCTAATTCTGGATTTGATGAATAGCGTTTTAATGGTGTTTGCTATATGGAACTCCTAAGGAAGTTATTAGTGTTTGATGCCTACCATTTAGATTATTTAGGAATACAATTTTAAGTTTAATGGAAATTGATAGTTGCCTCATTAACTATAGCTAAACAAAATAACATTCATCTTCCTAGTTAATTAAGATTAAAATTGGTTGATCTAACCATTATGTTTAGCTTCTGTTTATTGATTAGTGCTTGACAATTGTCAGCCAGCTCAGTGGGTGGAAATGCAGAATTATCTTTTGGTGGCTGCTTTTGGGACATTCCCTGCTTTTTTGTCCTTTAACTTACTGATTTTTCTTTGTCATGTTTTTATTTGTGTAACTTTTTTTCCTGTGTTGTCTTCTTTCATATACCTCCTCTGCTGTGCTTCCTTGTACCTTTCCCACTATGAGACCAGTTATTTGAGGTACCCAGTGAAATTCTTTGGGAACCAAAGCTAGGAGAAAAATGGGATTAAGTGCCCTTTCTGGTGGAATGATGCTCGGTGTTCTGGGCTGGCTGCAACTGTGTTTTCTTGAGGGAGCATCAGATGTCACTTTGAAATGCTGAAGCCTCCATCGGTTTGTGTTTTGACACTCAAATCTGCATTGCAGAGTGGGCAATACCACAGCAGCTGACGTTTGAAGTGGGTGAGTGCAGCCCTCAGATCTGTATGGAGGGAGGTCAGCTCCAGCCTGGAGCGTGGCTCTCACAGCCCAGCTCTGCCCTCAGATCTCTGTAGGAAGGTAGATGGGGTGATACAAGGGTAGGTGTCAAGCATTGCCTTTGCATGAGTGAGAAGAATTTTACATAAAACTGAGTTAGTGTTCTCCTTCAGTATCTGTATGTTTCATCTGTGCTAATGTTTCTTTAGCAATTTAAATAAAAAGGTTTCTTCTGACTTAAAAGTAACATCTCTTCTTCTGTACACTTTAAAAGAAAACAAATAATCCTGCTTCTAACAGCTGCTTGGTTTGAGTTTGTGCCCAAGTAGCATTTTGCCTTGTGTATGCTAAACTTTGAAAACATGTTACAACTTCTTTTAATCCAGGGGTGGTCAAAATTGCATTTGTGTTTTTCTCTCTGTTGAATTTGTGAAATTATTTGTTACGCTTAAATTACTCTTTACTGATTAAAATACAGTAACATAAATGTACTCTATTAATGAGATCTTGGAAAAATCTTTATGAAAAGTCGGGGGTCTTGCAGGAGTGAGATCCAAGTGCAAAGACTTAATCAGAAGCATCGTCCCCCCTCAATTCTGGTAGTAAGCAGGTTGGTGGGAAATGGTTCAAGGATGCTATAGTATATGAGTGCACATCTGTGTCTTCCTGAGCAATGATGGAGTTGAATGCAATTTTTCTGTTGATGTGACAGCCAAAAAATGGGAAAGATCAAGTTTCATGGTATAGTACCCGACACACGTGCATAATAGAAGCTGGTTGAAGAGCGCCAGTGGTACCTGAGCTGTTAGAAGGTGTGGGGAATGAGAAAACTACTCTTAAAAAGTTAAGTGGCTTCTTATAAATGGGTTGGACTCTTATTTGCTGACTTCTGATAAAACTATTAAACTTAAGGGCTTGATATATGAAATTTCTGTTCAGGTATTTGCTTTACCATGGAAGAAGAAAGCACAGCATCTTGTACAATGTGGGCAAACGCAGCAGTGACTAACATTGGCTGCATTCCTGCCATGTTCGGCTTCAGTTGAGCGGGGGAATGCTATTCAAAGCATGAGCCATTTGCTCCAGTACACGACAGCCACTGCACCAGCTACTGTGCAAAGGATAAAATGGGTTTTCTGTATTCAAGGTCAGAATATTTCTGTATATTGAAGTTTTGTTTTTAAGTGTTCTAGGTGCTTGCTCATCAAGCCTTGTACAAGATGTGAAGAAAAAAATGAAACAGGAGCAAAGGTTTTTTTAGTGTGACCTGCATTTGAATAGTGCTTGTGTGCAGGTTTCCTGTCTCCCTGAATTGTTAGATTCTTGTTTAAGACCATGTTTCTTGTTTAAGACCATGAACTTCCATAGGGCCCTGTAGAGAGCTTCTTCCATGTTCATTTGGTTTTGAAATTAAGAAATGGTGTTAGTTTTTGGAGAGTGGAGTGGTTAAAAATACTGATTTCATAGGTAGGATTTTGTCACCTGTTTGGCATTAAAGACTCTTGCAGTTCCTTGTGTTTTAATTCAGTAAGGTATTCTAAAGACATACTTGGCCTTAAATTGTGTATTTTCATTAGATTTGTTTGGATGCTCACGTGCTGAAAGTTTAAGGATATGCTTAAATACTATTGAATCCTGTACTGAAAAAAAAAGAGATTAACTTTTTTGTTTTCCTGCAAAGTAGGATCATGTGTCGTCTTGTTGAAAGCAAATGGGCTTGCTAACTAATACTGCTGAAATCTGGCAATTCCTACTTCCAATTTAATGGTGACTACAAATTAGCCTTGATTGCTCTGACAGTTCTTGAATTGCTGTTATCGTGTTTCATCTGAATACTCTTCTTGTTGAAACCTGATCTAAAGAAAATACTAATGCAGTTCATGTGAAATTTTGGATTTAAATTTCTCTTCCTCTGTGGAAAACTCTGTAGAGTATTTGTTGGTTTTTAGCTTTTTTTTTTACACCTACAGTTTATTTGGTCAAAGGGAATATAGCTTCTTTCCCTGGTGATCCTTCTTAAGTGAAAACTGTTTTGCATAGGAACAAATATTGGTCCAAACTGACTTGATAGAATGTGTACTTTTCTAATCCTGAGAATACAGTTGGTTGGAAGAGGAGAGGAACTATCTCGCATGCTTAGATTTTTTCTTAGGACCCATGAGCATGTTTCTTAAGTAGAGGGGTTTAATGAAACCTGGACTCCAGTGGGCTTGTCTCCTGTGTCCCTGTACTTCCTCCACTGTAGCACCTTTGCCTGACACCACGGATTTGATAAGGCTGTGTCTTCCCCATGTCCCCTCTGTCTGTCCACAATACATCCTCTGGCATGAGGAACCTGGGAGTCCTGCAAGGTCTCGTGCCAGGGTTCGGTTACCCCAGCTCACCGCTTCCCTCCGTCGCCAGCTGGGAAGCCACCCCGCCGCAGTGACAGTGCGAGGCACGGATGCGCTGGCGGGCTTCACCTGCTGAACAGCGCAAACCACGTGGGGGTTTCCCGCCCTCTGAAGTTCAAGGCGGTCATCATTTCCTTGCCTTATGCTGGCTCTGGGCTTTCTAAAACTTGCGCTGCACACTGTATTTTTCTGGTCTTGGCTTCATTCTCAAGCTTGCTTAAAATTGGTTAGTGAATTTAATTGTGAGGTGCGATTGGCACTTTCACTGAGCCACTTACTGCTCGGGCTTTCTTTAGGGAAAGGGTCAAAAATTTGGTGCTGCACAGGTTTAGGTCACTTGCCACTGTTGTACTAAAACACTTAAGTCCCACCTAAGACTGTACAAAGCATGTGAAGTCCTAAACAAGGTTGTTAGTATAGAGGAACTGTAGGCTTTAATTTTGAGCCATATTAAAGGGTTCTCAAGTACCCATGGCTTTGGTTTTGTTTGTACTGAGTACTCTTTGTGCCAGTGATGTATTTTGCTTTTCCCTTCTGCCTATTTACTTACTATCATAATATAACAGTTTCTTGGGCGGGGGGGAAGCAAGCCTGTTGCTTAGCTGGTATCCTCACTGCTATGAGAAGAAACTGTTCTTCAGTCTGGAATGCTGCATTGCCTCACTCGCAGTATTCTTTCACCTTAGTTCAAGTAGTAAGTTTTGTTTTCTGTTTGGTTTTAGCAGTACTGAGGAATGGGGATTTTTTTTTTTTTTCTGTTTCAGTCTTAGGAATAAGTGTCCACATTCATAAAGCATAAAGTCTGTATTTTCTAAGTCTTAGGAAGTCATAGTCAGGGTTCCCATTCTGGAAGCTCTGATGTTGCTTTGACTGAATGCTGGCTCTCTTGCACTGCCTTAGCTTTTTTTTGTTTTGATTTTTCTTTTTTTTTTTTAATCCTTACTGGCATTGAGTCTGCCCTCCAGACAAAGAGCAGACAATGAATTGGCAGTGAATGACACTTGTAAGCAAGGAGAAACTGGGTCAGTTCCAAGCTCATGCAGAGTGTAGGTATAATATCGATGAGATGGGATGAGGGGAAGGAGACTGCCAGTGTTCCTTACTGTGCTGTAAAATCTTTTGATGGATGTTGGGGCCATCTAGCATAACTTACTATGACAGAACACTGAGTAATACAGAATGTTCATTAGAGTTATTCATTAAAGCTTTTCAGTTTTCAGCTGGAGTGCTGTCGTAATTTTAATTACTTCATGAAACTGCATGCTGAGGTCATGCAGAAAATGCTGATGCCTCTAACATATATTATTTATTTTTTGAACTGATGTGTTCCTACCAAATGGGATTGTAACTACAGAATCTCTAATTTTCAGGAGCTGGAATTAAGTTTGAGAATAGGTGTGGGTTGTTTGGCTCTGTGCATAGCCCAGGGCCCTCTTGGTTTCCTGGGCTCTGTGCCGTTGTGCTTTCATACCCTCCTGCGCACACTCGGGCCATGACGAACAAAAGCTACCTGACCTAAGGATCATGCGTAGGCACATTTTCAGTAGCACAGGTGAACGGCTGAGCATTGTATCTGGTGTGGAACTGAATGTGAAAATAGAGTGCTCTGTTCTTCTGTAGGCTTTTAATTTGAACAGTAAACAGAACCTATTTTATTGAGAAACTTTAACAAACTTAGCCTATGGAATGGATGATTGTCTGATGGTGACTTGTGAGCTTGACAAATAGTTTTCTTCTCTGAAAATAAGGTGGTGTTATCATAGTCTGCTTTTCTCCTACTGTGGCTTTGTTATAAAGTACTGTATGTGCTCACTCTGCTACACTGAATGCAGCGATTGGTGGGGTAAAGATAAATCTAAAAATATGTAATGGAAGTAAGATTCACCAAGTTACATAAAGAAACCTTCTCAGAGATGAATGAATCATGAAAATTTCTCTGCAATCTGGAGCTGAGGGGAAATACCACTTAGGTATGGCTTCACTTGCCTGAAAGCAGAGCCTTTGTGTGGGATCAGTGATGCCTCAGAGACAAGCTAAAACCAAGAAAACCCTGTTCAAAGGCTGCGTGAGAACATCCTCAAGTTTGTAGTCAGCTTCTCTGTCATTGAAAACGCCTTGTTCAGCAGTGGACTTCTGGCCACCAGGAGCAGAGGCCGGGCAGGACTGCCGTGCTGTGTACAAGCGGGCAGGTTGTCAGCCGTTTTGTGAGGTATGGTACCTGCTCTGGTGACCCTCAGCAGTGGACTCGAGACAAGGCCAAGTTATGAAAACTGCTTTTCAAGTGCAGAGGACTAGCTTATGGACAGTTTTTTCACATCTCTGCTGAGGATTAAATTCAGAGAACCATTGCGGTATTGTTGTATTTGGAATATTAAGAATATTTAAAAATTTCTGTTACTTCAGTAAATAGGAGTCTGGAGAAATATTGGTTATGCTATGCTTCCTCTTGAGCGTAAATATTAGATATGGAGCGGTATGTGTGTTTGATGGTTAGGGCATGGTGTTCCTTTGTTGCTGTTTTGTTTCTGATGCTTGTTTGCAGGCATTTATTAAGCACTGATAGAGTAAAATCTCCAGGAGCCAAGGAGTTAGGGGGTTAGGCTTCTTGCCGGAGATGCTAGGATCTGATCATGCCTGTACAGTTTAGCATGGGGCAGGATATGTAGAAACAGTGATTTAAGAAAAAAACCAAATTTTAATCTTAGTAAACTTATTCTTAAATGTGTTAAAATATGAGATGATAGTGCAACATGTAGGTACAGGTCTTAACTTAAGTATGTAAGTTTAGTATTATAAAATATAAGAAAGACCTGTTGGACAAGTTTAAATTCTGAATAAGAAGAGTTACTGGTCTAAGCACCTGTAGTTAGAGTTTTTGTTAATGCTTAATTGGCTTTTGATAGCTGTAATTGCCTCTCCTCTTGAAATTTGAACAGAATATTTTCTTACAGGTTGGTTCCTCTGGTTTGGGACAATGAGTGACTTACACTGAGAAAGCAGGAAGGTTTTTTTGTCTTCTGTTTTCCTTCAGTCTATAAATAAAAATGATGCCAGAGGATCTACCAGATCAAGTCTTGAGAAGTGTGACCAAAATAAGTGAAGTACATGTGAGGTACTCACAAAACTGCCATTGTTTGTTAAAAGCTTACGTATAAAACCAAACCATGTACTTCAAGCTTATCTTTTCCAATACATGTGTTTCAGTTAGAGTAATAGCTTATAATTGAAATAACATTAAATGCTGGGTTTGTGCATTTAATCAAATTTCAATTTCCACACAAATGAAGCTCAGCAGACAAGAACAAACAATTAGTGTAGCAAATAAAAAGTGGCATTTCTTTGTATTAAAAACTAAAATAGATTCAAATCTGTACTAGCTATGTAAATGCTAAAACTTAACATGCATCCGTAGTCTTAGTTACCAAAAGAATATCTTAATGTATCAGACTTTACTGACTGGTGAATCTCTTAATTAAAGAGAAATTAAGTCATTGCAACTACAAGAACCCGAACTTTAATAATCAGCGATTGCAGTCACTGAGTGTAATCTTTGTATCAAAGCACACTCCTGAATTGAGACTGATATTTTTAGAGGCTTTAGTTTAGAGCTCTGGCCCCTCATCTGTATTATTTCATGCCTTTACCCACCTCTTAAATTTGTGAAATGACAAGGCATTGAGTTTTTTGTACCACTAGCAGTTTATGTATCAGAGTTAGGAACGCATGGTTTATAAGTAAGGGGAATCTTCTGTCTGTCAGGGATACGTTTCTACCTTAGAAGAGATTGGTCTTTCTAGTCTTCCTTTTTCCACTGTTTCCTGTAATGGTGAACTTCAGTGTCTTGGAAATACAAGGCTGAAATTTAGATTTTTGAAAACTTTGATGTGTTCACCTGATGCTTTACAGGAGGTCTTTATTATATGTTCCTGAGACAGGGCCTCTGGCATTTTTATTGGTTGTAGCATTTCTTCAGGCTGAATTCCTTTTATATCTCTGTCTTGAATTGAGGGAGGATAAATAATCCTGTGAGCAGTATCAAAGCATTCTCATTCACCCACCAGCTTATCTTCGCAGAACTGTTTTGATGAGTAAATAGTGCTTGTAGACTAGAGAGGTGCTTTTTTAAGATTCATGGGCAGTTGGCTTCTGTCACTTGGCAGAAGTTTTTACAGCTTGCTGGTTTTTGCCCATTCCTGAGAGCTGTTTCCACCCCTGCTGCTTCTCTTACCCCTGTGGTGGTGTGACCTGGTACAGCTCCTTGTGAGTCAGAGCTGTGACTCTGGCCAGGAATCAGAGCTTTTCTTACGGTATGGAGGTGCAGGTCCCAGCTCTGTTCACGGGGCAGCTTTGGGTAGCACAGGGCTGAAACAAACTGTTCTGCCTCTGAGATGTGTGTAATCCCAGTGTGTCAGAAAACGTCTCCTATTAGAGCTACTATTTAAACAAATGAATTAAACACATTAGTAGATGTTCTAGCTTCATTGGCAGACAACTATTATGAGGCCCCAATTCCACATTAATTGATACTGGATCTGTACAATTGTATTTATGCTGAATCAGTCGGAGCGTGCGATCTTTCTGGTTGCGGGGGGACAAACCATAGCTGATCTGACTTAAAATTAATGTGGGCAGACAATAGCTTCATTTGATCTGAAGCTTGCTGTTTCAAAGCCCACTCATCAAATTAATTCAGAAAACTGAACTAGCAAGGTGAACTTGTATTGAATCAACACTTTGTCTCATGTGCCTATTACAGTCTTGATTTGATATTGGAAGCTCTAAAATGAGATTTAATGTGTTGAAAAGTAGTCTCAGATACTGGATATAGATCCTCTCTGCCTTTCTTTCAAATAAAACAATTATTTTGAGTAACTAATTATCCCTTATCTCTTGCATAAAAAAGGGGAAGATGAATAAGAAATTAGTTCTGGTTTGAATGCAAGCAGGAGGTGTCCTAGTCCAAATGCACCTCTGAAAGACTTAAAATGAAGCAGAACATACGGGTTGCAGGTAGTGTAACGCCCAGGGCAGCACGCTGACCAAGTGTGCATCTGCTGCAGGAAGGGTGCACTGTGACTTCCCAGCGCTCGGGCTCCAGAAGGAAAACACTCTCAATTACACGGAAAGCTTACATGAGATGGTTAAACCTGAAAGGGCTTCCTGGATCGTCTTACAATGGCAAAAAGGTGTTTGTTTTATGAAACATGTGAAGCTGGCTGGAAATTAAAGCAGGGTGGGTGTTTTATTCATCTGTCATGAAGACCTTCCTATGGATAATGCTTGTTGTAAATGTCTATTTTGAGTACTTAGCAGAAAAATCTGGAAGTTAGTGTGCTGTAAAGAAAATTTAAAGAGCTGGTTGAGCCCTATGTTGAAATACATGATGAGTGCTGTGCAACACCTGGCATTCAACATGTAATTGGGAAAATCTTTGGAACAAAAGCTTTCTGCAAGAGTGTAAGCAACCACCTAGAGAACTCATTTTTTTCCTGTATGAAATCTAGATTTTTCTGTTAGTCAAAAATCTTGTCTGTTTTGTCACTGACTGACTTAGAAAAATAGTATTTGGCAGCTAAAGGAGACGAAGACTTCTTGTTTGTATGACACTGTTTAAATTTATTTATAATCTTGCCTGTTACTTCTGGTGTCTGATTAATTAAGTTTCCAACTGTTTTGTAAGTTTTCTTTTACATTTCAAATTACAGGTCCACGACTAGCTTTGGCAAGACTTCTTTCAGGTGAGTGACTCATGGGCAGGTTATATTATCTGCTAAGGTGTCCCAACAAATTGGTATTGGGTTTTTTGGCCTTCACTTGACAGGAAGTTTTATCCTGGGCTATATATTAAGCTTGTGGAACTGATACATGGTCTGAACTTGATTTCAATTTTTCTTCTCTTTTTATATACAGTTAAGGAATTTCTTGCTCCCTCTGGCCAATTTGTAGCTCTTAATAAACTGTTGCTTCAGAGAGAGAAAAGGTGAAGTGTTACCAGAGAATGCATTGTTAATAACTGTTGGTATTTCCGAAAGACAAATGTTCGTTCGGGTAGGAGTGTGCTGGTGAACCGTCAGGTGGCTTGCGTTTTAGGGAAGAAACATGGTGGTGTCATGAAAGCATGGAAGTGCAGTCAGGACAGCTGACTTCTGCTTGTAGGCTCATCTCATCTGTAGCCTTTGGCAAGCTATGTAATTTTTCTGTACTTTGTTGTAACCACTGGCAGAAGGATGCAGTGGTTGGCAAGACTGTTGAGGGTTAACATTGTAGAAGTGCTTTGAGATGATAAAGTGAAGAGACTGTATAATGACACTTTGCTGCTTGAAGTGTTTTCATGTTCTCGCACTGCTAGAACTTCGTGATGTTTTTTAAGTTTATGTATAGTGCAAAAACTACAATTGCTGCTATTTCCAGTGTTTGATATGCCTCCCTTCTTCCCAGTGAATGCCAGATGAATATAATTGCTCTAAAATGAGATTTCAGTCTACTAAATTTTGTGCTGTAGCATAGCAAAGACTGCATCCGATCCTTAAAAGAAAATAAGCCTTTTATGTTAGAATTTCATATGTGAATCATAATACTGCTGATGTAACTTGTTGCATCGTATATGGGCGCTGGAGGTGGTTGCATTTCCATTTTTTCACTTCTAGGCAGTTGTTGATGCCGTTAGCTGATGTTGTACTGGTGCCTCTGCTGCAGCAGCTGCTTGCTTGTAGCTGAACTTGTGCCATTACATGTTTTCTGACAATATTGAAAATACAAAATATTTCTGCTTTAACAGCTGGTGGAAAATATGTGGTTTTAGTGCTGCTAGGAGGTGATAGTTTAAGGTACTTTTCTTTCTCATCCTTTCTTGCTGTGAGTTACCATTGATAGCTATGAACAGTGTGGGATATCTGACTTTAGGGATAGAAGTGGGACTGGTATTTTTGAAACTTTGCTATTCTTCTGAAGAACTGGAAATCTTGTATGGGTGAAGAGACAGTTTTTAGTTACCATGCTTCTCAAAGGTACAAAGTCTGAGTGTGTGTTAAGTAATCACATTTCAGGAAAGATGGATGATTACATTGTTGTACTCTTGTTTGCTAGGGCTCATATGTCTTCAGAGCTGCACGTGAATCCTGTTCTGCTGCTGGCAGCATGACTTGCCTTTTCCGTGGTAAAGAGGCAGGCTTGAAATGTGTTCATTTTTCTGCTGTTTTGACTTAAAAATAGGCTACTGAAATGAAATGCTTGGTAGGGTTGTGGAGACTAGTACCTATCCTGTGCATCCTTGCCTCTCCCAAATTTCTCTGTTCCTTGGCTGAGTATCCCCCAGGTTCATTATAGGCTTCCGTTTATTTTCATGCCTGTATTTTACCTCTGAAGGCGACTGCGGTGGCTAGCTGATGTGCTCTGCTTTGGGAGTGTCGAGCCCGGCGTGCAGGGCTGTGTGGGGCACACGGGGGCTGAGGGGAGGGTGTCGGCAGGCGGCCCACTGCCATGTCTTGTCCAGATGACAGCCCACTGCTATGCGTATGGTGGGGCCTTAGTGGGCATCTGTACTCCGTCAACGGCAAGGTGTTTCCGAAAGACCTGATCCTAAGCATTGGTTCTCAAGGAGGCCATCGGGTATGTCCAAACCCACCCTGAGCACAAGTGAGAGATGCGGTTAGATTTTCTCAGGTGATTGCATCTTGTTTCTCTTTGTGCTGAACTGCAATAGGCAGCATGTAGAAGCAAAACAATTCAGATGAGACTCTTCAAGAAACTGCATGATGATTTAGGTAGTTCAGTAACGTGTGGGGATACAGGCCCTGGGTTAGGATGGCTCAGGAGGTGTTATTGGCAGTGTTTGCAGAATATGGAGATTTTCATTTTGCAGCATTTCTTTTAGTGTCACTTTTTTCCCCTCCACAGTAGAATTGCGTAGCAGTTCGTGTTCCTTGGTCTGAAATAATTAGTGCATCTGACATAGCGTGGTTTCCATTGGGAACAATTGTTCAGCTGGTTTGAGTGGTGTTTTAATAGAAATGTTTTGTACTCTTCCACGTAGCCACATTCTTCAGGGAGGAGTGTCTGTAATACAGGAAGTAATGACATTACAGCATGTAACTGGCATTTTTTTAATGCCCATAATATTGGGAAGGAGTCATCCTTTTATCTGAACCAGTCATATGTAATTGTATGTAAAATAGTAATAGCATGTATGAAATTGAGGAGAGAGAAAAGTATTCTTTACTGTTTTTCCCAGGTGCACGTTGGCTTGTAGTGCTTTCCTGGAGGATGCCTGTGAAACCAGAGGGCTGCAGAATAACTTTCTTCGCAGGCTGTGTGCATGACTTCCATTAAAATCAAGCAGTAAAAAAATTAGAAGTTTATGTAAAGTATTGAATTTTGAATTGAAATTTGCCATAACTGCAGGTGGGTGCAACGGAAACGTGGAGCTGGGCTGAGGATAGTCTTTCACGTGTTAAAATATCTACCGCAGGCTCCAGTGTAAATTCCATACTTGAAACTGATGATAGACTTTCTAAGAAACCTTCCGCTGTTTGCTGACGTGCAAAAGTGGTGAAAAAGGCTGCAGTGATTTTACTGAAGTGTTAATGCTTTTCTGTGAACTTGAAATGTGAATAGTTTTAATTTCAGCTTGAGGTTTTGTGTTTGTTTTGTGTCGTCCCCCTCCCAAATTAAAGGTATATTTAAAATTTTCTCTCTGGCTACACTGGGCAAGTGAAGCTTACCCTTTTATTCCCCCACCCGCTTCCCTCTTTGGGCTAAATAACTTACTTCAGTTTTTGTTCTGGGGGGCAGGGGGGGAATCATTACGACATAAGCTGGTAGATTTTTTTTTTTCTTCATTTCCCCTGTGCTCATTCACTGTTAGCTGTTTGGACTGAGTAAAACTACATGGGTGAGAACACTCTTGTCTTGCTGTAAGGTCTGTCGTTGCCATCAGTAGTCTGGCAGGTCTGCGTGAGTTCTTAGCCATTTTGTGACCTGAATGTTTGCTCTGAGTAGGTGGTTGCTAAGAGGATGTGCCCGCTTTTATTTTTCTAGGAGAGCAGGTCTGTGCTTTGAAGAGAAACCAGTACTAGAACTGGATTTTAGTCTAACATCAAATTAGAAGCCTGTTATCAATATCCTATGCCAATTACTAGATGTACGGGTACAGCTTTTATTGAGAGTGCATGATGACTGGTTTTATTACGCCTGGTCATATTGTCTGAACACTTAAATGTGACCTCTGTCTTGATGTAGTTTAGATGTGTTTCAAGAAGGTAACAACTGCAATTACAGCTCTTTTCTTGGGTTGTAAACTGTGGATGAGAGAATACATATCTGTATTTTAAATTTTCTTTTAGAGGTTTCTCCCTGCAAAACAGTTACCTACCTGATTCTTTCAAAATCAAGGATGAGTGGGTTTTACTTTAAAACACTTTTTTTTTTTTTAAAAGGTGCCCGTTCTCTAGGCATAGTTTACCTGGGATTATTGTAGCACACTGAGGGGAAAATGTGCTAAATTGTTCAGAAACATTGGTTGGAAAATTGACAGCCACCACCCAGAAGAAAGATGGATGGTGATGGCCTGGTGTGAAGGTGAACCCGTGGATGCTGATGGTGACTTGCAGACCTGCCTTCTGTAAACAAGCGCTGATGGTGACTTGCAGACCTGCCTTCTGTAAACAAGCTTAGAATTGTTCACTTGTCTAGACAGATATTCTGCCCCCCCCCCCCCGCAAAACGTTTTGAGGGACACAAAATGAAGCTGAATTATTAGGTTCTGGCATTTGATAGATGGAATTGATATAAAAAAGCTTTGAAAAAAATTATACTTCTTATAATGCTAATTAGGTCTGACAGAATAATGATGGCAAGTAGGCAGTACTCTTGCAGAAGCAGGAACTACATGTTTGCAGATACTGACAGTTTCTTGTAAAGGTTGTGTATGTATGGAGAAATTCTACAAAAGAGCTTAAGCTAGAAAGTGAAAACAGATTAATGGATATAGAAATTGTTTTACAAATAGTTCTATGAAATGGCTCTGAATCAGGCTGGACATTTGCGCAAGTCTAGCGGGTCCTGGCATACTTAGTGACTGCAAGGGAAATAGGATTCTGAATTTATTGGGTAATCTAGCACTTAACTACCTTAGCCTATTTTTGTTGAACTTTGGTTCTGAGAAGTGAACAAGTAGTCCTCAATGCCCCACATGAAGTAAATGGGTAATGCTATGGTGATAGCTGCTCACATGGTATCTTTATCAGGAAGTTTTTACTATGGATGTCTGAGAGAATTATTTCCTAAGCACTGGAAGCTGGCACTCCAGTCTATAAAAACCACAAACATGCAGTTTAAAACATGGAAGTGATTTGAAATTAAGTGGTTTTTAACAGGCTGAATTATCCGGAGGTTTTGTCCATTACGCTTCAGTGATACGTTATGTGACGGATGATTAATATAGGTATAGACTTGCAAGAATAACACTTCGAACAAAGCACAACTTTCTTCTTCTTTCCTAGAGCTCCGCTGCATCCCAGGGCAGTTTGCGTGTCGGAGTGGTACCATCCAGTGCATCCCTTCAAATTGGCAGTGTGATGGATGGCCCACCTGCGAGGATGAGAGTGATGAAGTTGACTGTCCAGGTAAGTAAAGCTGAGAATACTGCTTATCCCAGTGTCTGCTTGTTTTGTAGCAGTACTTTGACTCTTTAAGATCACTTGCTTATTTTTATTTGAAAGTGGAGATTGTTTGGTAGAACTGTACCCATTATTAACAAATTTTGAGTTGGCTTCTCTTCATTTTGTGCAGCTAATGCTACAAGCGGTTTTTTGCTTGTCTGAATTATCCTTCCATTCTTACAGTCTGAGTAGGTATCCTGGAGATGAGGAGAGTTTGTAGTCTAAAAAGAGACTTTAACGACAAGGAAAAAATCATGTTGCAATTACACCAAAATGATACATAGGCCTGTGGTTAACATCGGAATTACTGTGTTGGTTGTATGAGTATATCGCGCAAACTGTGCTGGGTGACACTGTTGGACTTAGGTAGAGACCTTGTTTTATTGCTCCCTGTTGTGATTATGCTTCTTGTGCTTAAGTGGAGAACTTTGTTCTGCCAAACAAGCTGGTATATTTGCTCTTCATAAACTCTTGTGATCTTATGCTTTGAGGAGCCTATCACTAGCAGTGGTTCTCTGCTAAAGCTACTGGATACTGAGCTGTCTTTAAAAAACAAGCAAATAAAAATTTTTGATTGTGAATATATAATCACGATTTTGAACATTTTCATTTGTTCTTGGCGAACAGGCCAGTGCAACTCTCTTTCTGTGTGTCTTAAGTGAAGGGACCTGTAATTTCTTTTTGCGAAGAACAATGAAGCAGGAATCTGAAAGCATGAATTCAACTGTGGCATAATTCAAAACTTTTGTCTCTACAGTATGACTAAGTTACATTCAAAAACTATTTTCAGAAGTTCTTTGCTATTTAATTTGCTTGGGAGAGAATCACGTTAACTTTGTGGCATTGTCATCACAGCATTCAGTCTGTTCTGAGCTTTGAACTATTTTAGAGAGGTGCTACAAAATAGTAACATTGGTATTTTACAGCAACAAGCTCTTCTAAATATTCATATTTTCTAGTGGAATTAGAGAAGTAAATCTAACACTCAAACTTTGAAACTGCACTATAGTTAGCCGTCTCCCCAGTGTGTGCTACGCACAAATAATTAAAAGAATGTATTCAGTGCTCTTTTAGAAAGCTTTTGGCTAGTTTGTGTGAGTGTATATATTTGCAGCACGGGGGAAAAAACTGTTGGTAGTTTCTTCTGACATTGAAAATTAAGCTGTGCCATTGATATTCTGTTTAAGGATATTCTTTATGATGTGGATGTCCTGAAGAAAGATGCTTTTATAGTTGTGCTGTTATTCTTTGTCCTTTTTAGCTAACTTTGGCCAAGTGTGGAAAAACTATGGACCTAATAAAATTCTGGAGGTTAACGGAAGTCAATGGCTAGGGGAAAGCAGAGTCATGTTAATGTTTGGATTTACTCAAAAAGCACTGAAGGCTTCACTTGTGGGAATATTGGAACATCCACATTAGTAGAAAACAGTATTTTTACCTTCTCTTGTTGCCTAGTGTGTTAGTCAGCAATTGTTGAATGAAGTTGTTGCATGGAGGATGCGACAGGATGATGTTGACTCAAGGACTGGAGTCACAAAGAATATTTGGTATATGGCTAGGAAGAGGATTTTATGAAAGTAACATTTCTCAGTGGATAGACTCTGCTTTTGTGTTTGGGGTGTATGTCTTGCTGGACTGTCTGGCCTGACATGATGAGAAGAACTTTAAGTTAAGAAATGAAAGGAGATGTGTGGGAGAGACTTGATTCATCGCCATGTCTGTATGCAGGAAGAGGAGAATAACCTGAACAGGAAATACCTGAAGAGTACTAGAGGGGAAGATGATGGACAGCATAGGGAAGGAAAGTATTCCACTTGATGAGAAGAGTAATTGGATAAGTAATTGGTGAAAAGGCTGTGCTCAGTAAAACAGCCAGAAAGCTGGGTGTGGCGTTTATGAAAGAACCGAGATATTTGCACAGTAATGCACGGAGTATAGCCAGCAAACCAGAGGAACAAGAACTACTGGTGTAGGATGTAAAAACTCTATTATACCTGTAACAAAAAATTGGTGGGATAGCATTGTGACCTGAAATGGGTGTTGAAGGGCATGTGTTACTCAGAACTGTCAAGAATAAAGACAGGTTGGTGTGCTGGTGTGCATGTGAATTGCATGCTGTAGTATAAAAAGGAATAGCATGAATGAAAGTAAAACTGAGGCCAGAATAAGTTTGGAAGAGCACGGTTTTCTTATGTTGGGGAAAGCAATACATATGTGACCAGTCACAGGAGAGACTGAGTCCTGGGACGTTGATTGGGGAGCTAATGCTACTAATAATAGTAGCACATTGACATACTCAGGAGTGCTAACTTTCTTCTTTGGCCACTGAATTAACAAGAAATGATGTAGCTTTAAGTTTAGAAAATACCTTTGGATTTAGATGAGCAATTGTGAGATGATTCAGCTAAGTTTAAATACTTTTTAATTAAGGTTCTTAATTTCAATAAAGGCAGACTGAACACTAAAAGAACTAGTTAGTGAAGCCACCTGGACTTGTGAAACTTGGAGAATTAAAATATCTGTAAATTAAAAGGTATGAAATCTCTCTGAAGCATATGAAGAGAAAGCTTGCAAGAAAGGGCTCTGAATCTGGTTGGGAAGCTTGTTGCTTTTCAGCCTTTGAGCTACTAATGGCACGCTCCAATGTGGGCAACTTGGAAAAGATCAATGGCAGTGAATTAGGCTTTTGTGGTGGTGATGAAGGTGTGTTCCAATGACAGCTTAGTCATGTTGGTATTTTCAGAGGTTTATTACAAAGCCATTGTAAGTTATTTGGCATTGTTGGTTTAGTTCACCTTTTTTAGGCGTGATTTCATTCCTGTTAGTGACAAATCTCCTATTAAAATAAGAGGATCATTAATTAATAAATGTTTGGTAATCATGTGTTGTCTGAAGTACAAGAAAGACCCCAAACCCTAAGACTTTTTTGTTAGAATAATTTCTTCTGGCATTTTTTTCAGAACACAATTAGGTCAGACATTAATTCATTGACAATCTGAATAAGTGTATGAAATGCCTACTTTTGCTAGACCATATATTTCTCTGAAGATAGTCATCATAGCTGTTTTTATTCTTACTGCCTCTCTTCAGAATGACCATTTTCCTTTAAAACATGGAATTCCTTTCAGTCCCAAACTTGTGATGTGTAAAGTGCTATTCCCCCTGCCCTTCCCACTAGGCATGCAAATGTTAGTGGAATCTGCAGCAGTGATTACCCGCAATTCATCTCTCTGGTAACTAAAACTGTTGGCTGCTTGCTCTTGTGAGCATACTAAAAATTGTTTGGTTTATGTAGCACATGCCTGTAACTCTCTTCTACTTAAGCAGTGGAGACTCATGAAATTCAGGTACTGTTCCATATCAACAGTAACTGATCCTAAAAATAGTTTGTCCCAAAGTGGTGTGTTCTGTGAAATAGTAGAAACAGGCATTAATATCTTAAACAGGGACTTTTACAAATGGGAATTTATTGTTTCTACTCACTTCCTCTTACATTTCTATACAAGTAATCAAAGTAATGTAACTTTTCCACCTTTATAAAAGTTCTGTATTTAAACCCCTAAGAAGGAAGGGCTCTGCAGTTTGCCTTTTACTCATTGTTGGATTTCCAGCTTTGCTTCTACCAGAATATCAGATCAGCTTCTCCAAATATCCTACCTTCTTTGCAGGCCTTTTGGTCAAAACTCGTTTTCAGCAGGACAAGTGGAGCAGGGTTTAGTATAGCTCTGGCTGTCTACCTGTGTTTTGTTCTTATGCTACAGGCTCAATGTTTGTTTCTGTTAATGTATGAACAGAGAATTGATGTCTTTAAATTCCAGTGCCTTTCATAAATCCTATTCATACCAGCTTGCAATTTTTCAGCTTGCAATTATATTGGTGATCGTTCTGTTTCCTTTGATTCATTTATTTATTTTTTTTAAAAATAGAATTCTTCCCAGGAATAAGTGATCAGATTGTGCCATCAGCTGTCCTTCGGCTTTTCCCAGCATCTGAATTTGAAAACCTTCTGCTTGCCCTGTAGTGCACGCCCTTGCCTAATGCCACATTCTTCCTTTATAAGGTATTTCTCAGTACTGTTTTCTAGACCTGCTTGGTCAGAAACAAGTACACTGGAAAGTTTCAGTGAGATGAATTCTTAGGGGTTTTTCTCCCCCCTGAGCCCACAATCAGCACTGGACAGCTGGCCATCCTGGCGGTGGTGGTGGCCCTGGGGCAGCAGTTGCAAGCAGTGGCTAGCAGTAGTATGAGCTGCCCTGCAGTTCCATGGCAAACAGTACAATTTTACATGTTTTTATGTTGGATTTCATACAGAAACAATCTTGCTAGGAAGCTAACTGTAAATGCTGATCTTGAGCAATGTCATCTTGTATGCTGTTCTTAAGGACTTCCCCAGATACTGTATCAGGAAGAAATGTGCAGATGTGGAGGTCACTTGCCCCAGCACATACACACGATATCATCTTTGAGTCTGCAGTCTCCTTTGTGGAGCTAGCAGAAGGTACGGCCATTAACTGATAAAGCAGCAGCTGCAGCACGCTGTTTTGCAGTGATCATAAACAGCATTGTGTTTTGTTTCGCCAAGGTTATTGTGTTTGGTTGAAGTGACTGTTGACAGTCGTGCACTTTTAGTACATGTCCTTTTTTTAAAGCCAGATAATGATAAAAACGCCTGATCATTTCCACACGTTTTCTGAGCCCTTGTGGAATTCCTGTATGATGCATCCTTTTTACCCTACTTCGTGGTGTTTAAATTATAAGCTCTTTACTGTCAGTCTATTACTTCGAATAGTGCTCAGCACAGCAGGATGCTGTTCTTGGTTGGCATTTATTTCCTAGCATAATACAATTGATAACGCAAAGTGTGGAGCCGCTTGATCTGAGAAGAATCACTCCTCTCTGGGGACTTCTGAACTGTATTTCCAAATCTTAGGCACAAAATTTGATCCTGAAGTTCTCTCACCTCTCAAATTACCAGAGGGAATTAAAAGCTTTCCAAGCTTTTAGTAGGCAATATGCTGGACAGAAAATTTGAGGCTTAGGGGACAAGGCAGCTTTTTATGTAAATTTTGAGAACCTATGTGTTTAAACAGGAGCAACTCAAATCTTGGAACAAATAAGATATGACAAGACCTGGTTGCTTCACCAACAGTTTAATTTTGATGTAATTTGACATAGTACATCCATCCTTGTGAGGGTTTTGGCTTGAGTGACTTGTCGTCTGTGACGCAGTAACTCTGGGAACTAGTTCAACTCCCCAAAATCCAATATTCACCCCTTTAAGTCCTGACCCTACAAAGACCTCTCCATTACAGTCAATGTCTTCTGTCTGCCCGTCCTTTTTTTGGTGTGTGGCAGATCGCAGTTTCTCTTCTAGCTCCTCCGAACACAGTTTTCCATTTGGTGTCGTGTTGGTTCCCCCATGCAGTGCTGCTCGGCACATGTACTTTCTAGCCTGTTCCCGTCTCAGCTGGTGCCAGCACTCACTTTTGTGTGGTCTCAGCTCATGTTCCATTTCCACTACTTGGGTTTTTGCTTCCTTTTACTTGGTCTGAGTGATGGAGGCACTGAGGGGGGTAAAAAAGGAGCTTTCTGCTCTGCTTGTGTGCTTGGCTTCCCTTAATGAGACAACATGTGCAAATAAAGTGTTGCTGAGATCCTGTGGATAAATGCTGCAGAGTAATCTCCATGGCTGTACATGGAAGAGTATGGACAACGTAACTGAATTCTTTCCAGCCTCTATGAATAATGGGCAAGCTCATATTTCTTTCAGACTTAAACTTGACTGCATTAGTCCCCTCCCGTTTTTTCTGTGTCCCCAACAGGAACAGCAAAACTTGTACACATGGCATAAAGCTTTTTCTGTGAGTTAGCAGGGATGTGTTTTGCAGGCTGCAGTGACAGCACTTGTTCAACTAAAAGGTAGTTAGAAATGTAAGCAAAATTTCTTCCCCTTCCAATCTCTTAATTTTTGTTTTGAACAACTCTTGAACTGTTTTGATTCAGATCTGAAAAAGTTTACCAGTATAAAATGTAGTAGGAGCCATCCAGCATGGCAAACTTCAATTCTGAATTTGTAGCTTGAAGTTTTAAACAACTGAAAATAGGCATGGAATCAGCAGTGTTGGGCAACTTTCTTGATGTACAGCACTATATTTAGACTGTAATTGTGCTAGAGTTAATTAGATAGCAACCGTAAATTGGAAGGAGCTGGGTGAATGCTAATCATGACATGATCCATTGGAAACAGATTGTCTGTTTTGTGTCTACCATGCCATAGTATTCGAGGGGAGAAAAAAATTGTTCCCCATGAATTTTTCCTTGAACCCATTTTTCCCTTTTCCTCACCAACTAACAAGCAAATTACATTTCTGGTATAATTGTATGAAGTCAAAGGAAACAGAACTATCTGTCTTGCCTAGTAAAACTACTGCTGTTGCTGTTACTGTTGGTGGTTGTAGTATCTAGAAGAATAAAGGTTTTGGAAAATAGCTGATCTTCAAAATTTGATAGTTTTCAGAATATTAGGTATGCACGTAAGCATTAAAAATGATGGCTTTTCCGAAACACTCAAACATGGTTAGGTTGTGATCTTCTGGCTTAGGTTGTTATCTTAAAGCTTAGACCATGGGCTATTAATTTATTTTTAAAGATAAAAATATTTTTATAAAGGAAGCAGGAACAGCAAAGTACATAGAAAATTCTTCTGCAGAGTATTGACAAAGTACAATAGAAAACCAGTCCAATTACACCTTTGCCACCAGAATCTGCAGTGGCTTTTCATGGCAGTCAAGTGACTGAGAGGCATCTCTTTCTTAGCATCTCTTTCTTTATTGCCCTGGAAAAACTTGTCATCGTTGCTTTTCTCAGAAACTGAAAATTCAGGTCAAATAGAAGCAATTTAATATTTGAAGAGCACTGGTTTATTAAGCAGCTGACAGTGTTGGGTTTGAAGGAGAAATGACTTGTGGTGACTGCTTTCTTCCTCTTCAGTCCTGCCTGGTTTCAGTGGCAAGTCTGCTGACACAGGCAGATGCTGAGGAAGGAATGAGTGTCCTGCTTCCTGGGTGAGGACTGATTGAACTCACTTTGGTGGGATCTATGTAGCTATTTTTCAAAGCATCTGGCAGAAATTCTGTCAATATAAGATGTTAGCCCAGGTAACCCTTTCTTAACCTCGCACGTTAAAACCTGTGAACTTCTGTTTTATTCCCGGTGGAGGTAAATTGTTAAGTCCTCGTGGGCGTTCTCTTTAGCCGTGGAGGGTCAGCCATATGGTGTTGCATCTGCTCTCGCTTCTGAAAGGGAACTAATTCTTTGTGCGTTTGGTTCTTACTGGTTCTTTGGGTTTAGTTGTTACCATTTAATGCCATGGGAAAATGGAGTTGAGCTCAGTTCATCTTTGATAAAGCATTCTACATTAGTTAGCGTTATTTTTAAAGTCTTACTATAATTAAAGATTTGCTTTTTTAGTGTCTCAGTATCGCTCTGAAAATCATAGTGTAAATACTGCTACTGAACTGTTAGGATTAAGAACAGTCAAATTCCAAAACTAAAAATACATTGTCCTTTAAAGTAATAAAAAATAATCAGTGATCTTCACTGTCAAATTATTTTACCATTTTGTGTCCTTTGGAATGTGCGCTAACTGAATTTCTTGGCACTAACTTCTTGCCTGTGATAAATAGCGTATTCTAATATTGAACAGTAGAATTATTACTTTATTCCTGTAAGGCCATGTGAGTGTATCATGCACAGCCATTTCTTAATGGGTGATCTCTATAGACATGTAATTCCTAGGATAACGTGATAATTAAATATCCCTTGCTTACCCCGTTAACCCAGGGCAAACTCAGTATGCTAGAGCCAGATGAATGCAAAGCCAGTCTCCTGTTCCTGGGCTCCAGCTAGTGATTTTTTTTTTTCCCCCCTCATTGGTGCTAACATTTATTCTAAGGAGTGTGTTGTTTGATGGTGGGTCTTCTGGAGGTCTTTCCCCCCAGGTAATACATCAGGGTCTCCAACTCTGGGTTTAAATTATCGTGAAATTGCTGTTGACCTCTTGCTTTTTAAAGATAGTCTGAAAGGAGAAAGTTTTATTGACATAGTTTTGAATATATTTCAAACAAATGTAGTTAAACCTGTTGAAGAAGACTATGTAGCTCCTCTTTATTTGGGACCATGACTGGTTTATTTGGTTTAGCTAGGCTAAATAGAGCTAATCAGCTTTAAAGGAAAATAAGCTGACTTTTCATATAGAAACAAATGTCTGCATAGCTCTTTGTGCTGGTTAAACTCTATTACCTTTAAAAACATCTAGTAGTATTAAATAATATACTAGTAGATATTTCTAATGCTTACATTCTTGGGTTCTTAATTTTTTCTCATTTTAAGGTTAATCCCTTGTTTCCAGATTAATCTTTCTCGGTGCTCATCTCCATCTTTCTCAAAGGTTTCTCCCCACCACTGTGCCAGCCTTCCTACTTGCTAGTTTTGCTGGCTACATCCTGCAGCGGCTCCACCTGAACTGTGTGCTCCTTATTTACTCCTGGTAGGCATGTGGAGCCCCTCAGCCCCTTTTCTGGAATAACATCTTGCACTGTGTTCTTCCTAAGTTGTTGAATTCAGTTGTCACGTTATGTCCATTAGGAGCCCTGACACTGAGATGAGGGTGTGTATGTTCTTTGTTCCAGAAATAATGAACTAACATTTCCTTTAGAAGCTTGAGAGTGAATGAAAAACCTCCTTCTTCTGACTGAAGATACCTTTCCTTTCCTGGTTTTAATTTTGTCCTAGATCTCAGAGAATGTGTTGGAAAATGTATTGGAGAAGTCTTATATCCTTGAACACACAACTGAGAAACAAAGCAGCTGGAGAGTGGGTAGTTCTGTAAACAGGAACAGATAAAATGCACTAGGGATGATGCATTTGCTGCAGCAATTGAAACGATGAGTGTCAAGTCCTGTGTACAACTGCAGGCTGTTGAGGATCTGCCAAAATATTTAGCTTACTCTGCAAGACTCATGTAATGGCTTGTTGGTTCTTTTCAGTTGTAGGTATTTTGGTTATGTACTGTGTAAAATGGCCAAGCTGTTATTGCAGGGATCTACCATCTTTGTTTACCTGACTGTGTTACTTATCATATATGTCTCGAATTAGAACCCAGAGAAAGTTTAATAAAATGAAATCTGCCTTTGCTTGCATCTTTCACCGGTACTGACTATTTCTTCTGGTCCCCAGGCTTGACAGGGGACCAGCGAACTTACCATGGGAAGGAGAATGTGGACTCCAGGCACAATCGAGGGAGAGGAGGAGAGACAACCCGCTTTCACACTGTCAATGTGGCACAGCCTGTCCGATTTAGCAGTAAGTTGCAGACTGGGAAATCTGGGCCATCTTTCTGCTAATTAATTTAGCAACTTAGGCTATTTCTTTTTAAGGAGAAATTAATAGATTTTTCTCTTGCACAGCTTTTTGACTAGATTTTATTCACGTGCAGTGCTTTTTAAGGTTTTTGTACATTTCTTTAATGTATGTCCTGTTATTGCATAGTTTATGTAGCAGGCCAATACATGCAAATAATTGTACTTCCCTAGTACTCCTCTTTTTGTGAAACCAGAGTTGCAATTTTCTGTTATAACTCATTGCAATTACAGAAAACTAAGCCCATGGTTTAAGTAATGGTTTCAGCCTGCAGCAGGGACAGTAGTCTAGCCCTTGTCTCTTGATGTGAGCTTGCATGTAGGATTGTTCCCCTGGAAAGTGGGGGGAAACCAAAATTGGTTGTTCTTGATTGACTTTTGAAGATGATCTTAAAGGCGTTGCACTATTATTAGTTAAGTGCATCTCTGACGTGAGTTTTGTATCCTTTGTAATAGGAAAAATACTATTTAGGGAGTGGGGAACTTAAGGAAATTCTTCACTTGCTTCTCTGAAGACAAAGTCTGTCAAGGAAGTATGTAGCGCTTGAATGGGTTTCGCCATGTTACTCCCATCAATCAGTCGGGAATCTTCAAAAATATAACTTCACGGTCATCCTACCCTCTGACCTGCTGCACTGCTAGTGCCACTGCCGGCATCCCAGTCCCAGCCTTATCTAAAGCGTTACAAATGTCCTGCAAGTGTCCTTCCCACTGATCATAGCTCGTAGTGACTGTTGCCTCTGAATCTCTCCGGGCCCAAAACATCTAAGTCTCCCCTGCCTTCTCCCTCTTACCTTGGATCCCTCTTTGTTCCAGGGATCATTCAGTGATTTGGGAATGTGAGACAGCACTGATTAGCCTTGGAGGGAGGGATGGGACAGGTTAGGAAGAGGATGTGGGGAGAAGACAATATGTAAGTAATTGGGAACGATTGCTTTGGACTATGGTGATCTTCTGAAATAGACAAGTGAGAAGCAAAAGTAAAAATTCACCCCTTTGTTGATTTATATATATTTTTTTTAAAATAGGGCAAAAATGCCTATTTAAATGGGTATTTTGATTTGTCATGGATTCCAGTAGCTAAATTATGTTAGTAAAATTTATAGAGGACATTAAAGCAATTTAGAAATTGATACAGCAATATGTAATATACTCTGCAGTCTGCCTGATACTGTATTCTGTCCCATCTTAGTGATGTGAACAGTAGATCTTAAAAGATCCCATATAAATGGAGAATAAGGAAAGATATTTAATTAAAGGGCTTCAAATCTAAGTTTATATATCATGATTTGATGATAAAGATCACTGTTTCTGAAGGGAATAAAGAGGCTTGAGAACAAGAACTCTGGTGCCTGTGAATGCATGCAACAAACATAAAAACAGTTTGTGAATTTAAAGGTCCTTTCTTAGGTGTTGTGCAAAATTAATACTGCGAAAACAGGTTCTAAAATCATATTTCATGTCTCTCTTAAATTTCATCTGCCTGTCTCTGTGATTCTGTCATGGTTGCCCATCACCCCCAAGAATGCCAGTCAAAAGCCCACGGGCCTGTTTCATCCAGAAATGCCTCAAGGCTTTTGTTGCATATTCCCTCAGTTGAGTTAATTGGGAGAAAGCAGAGGCAGCAGTTCACACCACCACCTTCTTACTTCCTAAAGATCCACTTTGCAGCGATGTTTTTCCAAAGCAAACAACAATTGCCTCAGAACCCCCATCGTCTTTAGTGATTGTCTATGGGAGCAGGATTATGTGAATACTATTGAGACTGTTTGTAAAAGTAGGTTGAAAACTTCACAGCAAGCTGGATGTATTGCTAACCACCTAATAGAAAGACAGAATAATTTCTCTGATTCTATCAGGCCACCTGAAAAAAACAGGCCACCTCTGGTTTTTTTTTTTCTTCTTGCTGCTTGTTTTGACTTGGATTGATTGAACTCATTGGATTTATAAAGATGTGCAGGGAAATATCTTCCACAGTAGATCATCAGTCTTAATTAAAGCCTTTAAAGACTGTCACAGTGCAATGAAACATTACTAGGAGTTACATATTTTTAAATAAATTTTAAAAAATTTTCCTTTATCAAAAGCTGCAGTAAAGTAAGTCTTCTGGGATCTGTAATGCATGCATCTCCTCCTGGTGAGGTGAAGTATACACAATATGTTGTGTATACACAGTATGTTGTGTGTACACATCCAAGTGATTATGCATTGCATTGTCATAAACTGATCAGGATGCATTATCTTGAAGATCCTAATTTGGGGGGAATGGTTTCCCTTCTATTCTTCATGTTTCCTAGGAAAGTGCCCAACAGGATGGCACCACTATGAGGGCACAGCCAGCTGTTACAGAGTGTATTTAAATGGGGAGAACTACTGGGACGCTGTGCAGACATGTCAGCGGGTGAATGGATCCCTCGCCACCTTCACTGCAGACCAGGAGCTGAGGTTTATCCTGGCACAGGAGTGGGACTTGGAAGAAAAAACATTTGTAAGGAAGGACCAGCGTAGGTGAGTAGGAAGGAAAGGACAAAGATCTCGTATTACATGAGAATGGTCTCTGTGTGATACAAATGCTGGTAGTTCAGTTTGCTTAGAAAATGTAATGGTAAAATTGACTTCAGTTTAATAACCCAGTATGAGCCTGCTGGTTGACTGTTTGGCAGTGGCCATCTGTATTTTATGTTTTAATTAACATTAACAGGCTACAATTCAACAGAGTCTTTTAATCTTCCTGCTGGTAACATACTAGTATTCTTGAACTGCAACAGGGAAGATGGATTTTACCATGACTTACTGCTGCACTACCTTGTATAGAAATAATGCTTTAAATTTTTCAACAGAATTTTTGTTTCCATTAAGTACCAGTAGCTCTAACAAAGACTGCAAGTTTGAGATAAGAATGAAGTAAACAGCCATTTTGAGTTGCAAGAACTATGTTCTGGTGGCTTTAGATACTTCATTCTGTTAGTTAACAACAAACATGATTCCTTTTTTTTTTTGCCTGTGGGTTTTGTCAGCCTCGTGGGCTGCTGTGACAGATCGCCAGGAGTGGTTCAGTAATGGTGTATCTCTCTGGAGAGTTAGATGGTTTGATCTGGAAGAGTCTGACATAAGTTGTATATGTTTATAAAATATTTGACTGCTGGATGCTTTTGTGTGGGTTTTGGATTTGAGATACTGAAGTGCTGCCATAACAACAGAATAAGGTGCTTATTAAGAGTAGAAATAAAAGACACTGGTGACTTCTAAACATAGAAAATTATCAAGTATTTTCCTCTATTCCTCAACTGTAGTCTCTCTGTGTACATTGCCAACATATGGGCTGAAATGTTAAGGAAAAAATCATCAGAATGTTTTGAAAGTTAGTTTTTAAGTATAAAGACATTGTAAGGCTCTGTGTAATTTATTTTAATTTGTTAGTATGTTTTTGGCTTGTATCTTTAGAATCTAACTTAATTTTTTTTGTAGGTTCTGGGTGGGGTATCAGTATGTGATCACCAATCGAAATCACTCTCTAGAAGGTCACTGGGAAGTAGCTTATAAAGGTAGGCCTCTCGAACGATTACGTAGTTAAATGGCCTGTGGAAACTGTCTTAAAGCATGAATATTATTTGCAAGAACAACGTAGCTTCTTTCAGTGACAGTGTTGAAATAGTGTAGGGGAACTGCTTTGCTCTACAGTATCAAAACAGAAAAGTTTAATACTCGATACATGTGTCTTATTTTCAAATGTAAGAAGTTTCATAGTTTTTCACGTTGCAGTCTTGTGGAAAGAACGTGCTTTGCAGTTTGAGCTTTCCCCTTGATTAAGATGAAAAAAAAGGAAATGACTCTGTAGTGTCTTGTTCTTTGTGGTGAATGTCTAGATGAATTGCTGATTCCTGGTTCTAGTATTTGCACAGACTAGTGTAGGATATTTGGGGGTTTTAGCTTTTTAAAAATTTTTATATACTTAAAAAAAAATCTTGAATTTTGCAGAATTACCCAGTTTTTTTTCATTTTAAAGTACTTCAGGTGGTTTACTTAAACCAAGACAAAATTTGCCTAATCCCAGAAGTAAATCCTAGCTTGTATGAAAAACTGAACATTAATCTGATAGGCATCACTGGCTGAACTTTTTCAATTGCAAAACAAGCAGCTCCCTCTGCTGCAAATGCAAAGTTATGTTTCTATACCTTTTATTTGTAAGTAATTCAGTTGAGGGATTTGTTATTCTTAAAGTCATTATATGAACTCTTATGTGTAGAATTGAATGTCTAAATGCTGTACTGGTTTAGGTAATGGAAAATGTAAAACCAAAGGGGTTTGTTTTAAGCATTAGCACTGCGAATTCACTACAGTGTAGCATTTGAAAACTAATCTGAATAGTTTTCTTCTCATATACAATTTTCAGTAAAAGAAAATCTGGAAGGAAAACTGTCTATTAGGTACAGATACATAATTACGAACAGAATTTGGCTAAATGGTTGGGTCTTAAAAAATAGTTCCTTTGACATATGAGAAGTGGTAGAACCCTGTATAGCTTTCTAATGACAGTACTTGTTTACTGTGCTGCCATGCACAAAAATATTGATTTCTTTTGTCACTTAAGTGGAGAGAGCTGACTGAATATTCAGAGGAAACTGCTCCTTCTTGTGGAGGCAGGAACATTCTCATTAGTTCCTTAAAGTAAAGCATTTAAAGATGTCTTTGGACAGAAGGGGAAAGAGAGGGAGGAAGGTCCAAATTTTTTCTCATAATAGGGATTTCTGGTCTGACAAAACTATTTATATAGGTAGGTTTCTCCTGTGAAGCCCAAGGGAAAAAAAACCCAAACCATTCTCCTTAAAAGGGTTTCTTTGCTCTTTGGAAAGTTGACTGCACTGCCATCTGCTGACAGAGTGCTTGCAACCAGGGAGGCATAAATTACAGAAAAATCATGATACCTGTTTTTATTGTAAGTTTTATTTAATTTGCATTATATAAATCTAAGCCTTCTCAATACTATATATTCTTTTGTTTGCAAGCTTTCTATTTAATAAAGGGATACCTATATGAAATAAAATACATAGTAGCATTCAGTAGCTTCTGAAAAGCTTCACTTAAGCTTCATTGACTTGTAGCGAGGCAGACTCACTACAGAATTTGTGGTGATTTAGGGTTCTATAGCTTGGAAATTTTAATCCATTATTGGGAGATGTGGAAGGTAAGCCCTCAAAAAAATGATAGCAGAACCTAGTTGCATTTAAATTAAACAAAAACCATCATGCCTAACAGTGTTTGAAAGGACCATCATGTGAGAAGACTGCGTAATATCCTAACTGCAAGAGCTGTTAAAATCAGTGTTTAAGCATGCAGATTTGGAAAGTAGGCTTCTGAAAACATAGAAAATAGGCTAATTTTCACAATTGCTGTGTCTTGGTCTGCCATTAGTCTCTGCAGTTTTGCATACCAGCAGATTTAAGTGAAGTGAGACACTGGTGAGAAATATTTTAAAAGTTATAAAATGCCCTCAACACCTCTTGCACTGTTTGGAACCCATCACAATACAGTTTCTTAACAATTACGTGAGTGGGAAGGACCAAATAGTCCATACCACCACTGCAGCAGCAGAAGCGGCATTGCAGCCTTGTTCTCTGCATAGCACTGCTCTGCACTGAGTGGCATGAGAGTGGGGGAGCGGCTCTGCAGTGCGCTGCACGGTATATAGATGTACACACATCTTCGGAAGCACTGGTAGGTGCTTGGAGTGCCAGATACAAGACTGATATGGGTTCTTGCTCCACTAGTAGCAAGAGTGGCCAAAGTCAGCGTTGTTTGAAGGGGTGCATAACTATTGGCAGGCAAAACCCTCATGGGAGTCTGGAAAGCAGCACTTGTAGAGATACCAGAACATCACTCCTACTGGTGCAGAATGACAAAATTACCCAGTACTTTGAAAACAGCAGCCTCTTCTCTCTGAGTCACCCCTTCCCTCCCCGCTGTTTGCCTTCCCCCAGAGGAATGTTGCTAATGGAAGCTAAAGCTAGAGGACAGTAGCCTTGTAGCAGAGTTGGTGTGCATGAAATGAGGGACATTACAGAGCCTTTCTAAAGCTTTGCATACCCGCAGGCTGCTTACACCAATGCATCTTGTTCTAGGCTCTTCAGAAGTATTTTTACCCCCTGACCCTATCTTTGGTACGGCTATGTCTGAAAATGAAAACGTTCTTTGTGCCCAGCTTCAGTGTTTCCATTTTCCTACCCTTCGGCACCATGGTTTACACAGCTGGTATGCTGAAAACTGCTATGAGAAATCTTCATTCCTCTGCAAAAGGAGTAAGTCGGTTTTAGTTCAGTGTTAACTCTGTTGCGTGTTTTAATATGCATATAACAAATATGGGGTAATTGGTTAGTTATCCTTTTTACCTTTTGCCCAGTGAATTAAAAAACAAAGGGGGGGGGGAAGTTAAATTTCTGCTTGGTTTAAATAAATAAGAGCATCATAATGTGTGGTTGTCAGCCACAGTACAGATTTTCACTAAAAAAATGATCGTTAAGCAGCTATATCAGCCCCAAAATAAAGTATACTTGAAAAAAAAGGTTAAAAAAAGAAAGTGCCTTATTAGTAAATATCACTTGTAAATTATTAACTTCACATGAAAATGAGGAAGCACTTATTTCTGGTTTATTTTGAATATAGCAAATTCAAGGGGGGAAGCAAGTGGAGCTACTGACTTACAGAATGAAAGCCATTTTTTCCACTTTATCTTGCATTTCTTTATTCCAAAAGGCTTTATACCAACAGAGGTATTGGCAGTATTTTAAGGTAATATTTAAGATACCTGATATAGATGGTGCTTCTTTGCAAGAAGGAGAAAAGTTGTTGAACTTTTACTGCAGTTCTTGAAGCTTTTCTAGTTTTGCTTTTTCTTTAAAGCAGGAAAAAGACAAGATGGCAAGGGGAGGAAAATTCAGCCCTTCTTTGCCTGCTTTTGCACCTGAAATACTGAAAATTAGGAGGACAGGATATTGCCTTGTCTACCTTGAGATGTAATAAAATCTTGGAATCTGATATAGAAGGACATGTGTTTAGTCAAAATGATGATCAAAAGATGACCTGACGATCAGATGACCAAAAGATGACCTTCTGATGATCAGAAGATGACCAAAAGATGGTCATCTTCTCAGGATGATGTAAGGATGGCGATAGCTCTGCCAAGATGTTAACCAGAGGGTGAGGGTATCAGATGCGTAAGTTGAGCAGAAGAATGCTGTGTCCAGTTTTGGGTCTCGCAGTGCAAGAAAGGTGTTGACAAGACCTTAATAAATTGAGGCGAGTTCCGTGGGGCCAGCAAGATGGTGATGTGGGCTGAAGTGTGGGTCCTTTGAGGTGAGGCAGTGGGAACGGGACTCCTTCAGCCTGGAAGGGAAGGCTTCCAGGGGAGCTGATAGCAGCCTACCAGTACTTACAAGGAGGTTATCAAGAAGATGGTGCCAGGGTCTTTACACTGGTGCATGGCAGGAGTCAAGGGGCATTAAGCTGAAACAACAGATCTGAGTTGATGCCAGGGAAAACTGTTTGATTGTGAGGGTAGTCAAGAGTGGAACAGACTCCCAGGGAGGTTGTGCAGCCTCTATCCTCAGAGGTTTTTATGACCGGATTAGATAAAACCCTGAGCAACCTGTTGGGACGTCATAGCGAACCCTGCTTTGCGCAGGAGATTGAGCTGGAGACCTCCTCAGGTCTCTTCCAGTCTGAACTTCCCTGTGGACCCTCCCAGCTGAACCTGTGCGTAGGCTGGAGGGGGCAGGCCGCCCTCCCTGAGCAGTTGCTTCAGCTGGCGGGTCCCAGGGCTGCCTGTGTTCCCTCTCTCTGGTTTTGGTACCTGCCTTTAGGTCAGTGGGAGGAAAGGACAGTGGACAGAAGACACCTAAACTTCCTCCGCTGGCCAGGGATCAAGATGCAGCTAGATGCACCTTTTTTAGGCCTGGCCTGTTAAGACTGTCCTTCAGGTTTGGTCCAGAGAAGATCCAGCTTTTCCTAAGTACCAGGAGAGAGGGAGGGAGCTGCAGCAGGCACTGACAGTGAAGCTTAAACTTCTCAGACCACTTGCTTTCCTGTGTCTTGGAGAGGATGCCCAAAAGTGTGTCAATTCCATCAAATACTTAAAGCTCACTTTGCCAATTTTGAGCAGTAAATCATCCCTGTGTGCCTCCAGACTATCCATTATCTTCTTTGGAGATCCCTTTTCACAGTTGCTTTAATGTGAAGGTGTGGCTTTTGACTGGTGGTCTGCTTATGTTTACAAATCACTTAATGTAACAGAATAAGCTGGACTCCTGTCTGGCAGGCTCACAGACACTTGGATATTGATGTGTGTTTCTGTTCTAGGCCAGACTTGCGTTGATATCAAAGACAACATTGTCGATGAAGGCTACTATTTCACTCCAAAAGGGAATGATCCCTGTTTGAGCTGCACATGTCACAACGGTGAACCTGAAATGTGTGTGGCTGCTTTGTGTGAACGGCCCCAGGGGTGTCAGCAGTATCGCAAAGACCCTAAGGAATGCTGCAAATTTACATGTTTAGATCCAGGTAAGAGTTGACTGCTACAGTTTTGTCAAGAAAAATTAGTTCAGTGCTCAACTTGGTTATCTTTGGGTATAACTTTGTTTGAAATGATGCATCCTTTCAATGCCTCAACATTACTGGGTACAAACCCCCTGTGGGGAAAGATCTCAAATAAATCACAGGAAATGAAACACTTCAGACTGTGGCTAGAAATAATTAGTCATCCTTGATGCTACTTATATAGGAGAAGCAGTAGCTTATTTTCTGTGTGGAGGTTGACACTACTGTGGATTTTTAGTAGACCGTCTTGCATGGTTCCTTTGTCATGTTTAGTTGTTGTGAAAAGAAAAGACTTCTCTTGAGCGGTAATTAAGCATCATTTTTCTGGACATGAGCATTTATGTGTGTGTAAGTTTGCATGCAGGGATCACGTGGGAAGCAAAGTTTATAAATTATATAGAGTTTCAGTAATAATCAGGACATGCAACCTTGCCTATTGGATTTGGCATCTCAGTGCAGCTGCTTGTTTTGGATCAGTAAAGTCTTCAGTTGACTGACTGAACTGTTTGTCAGTCACCATTTGGGGATGTAGATTTTTTGGGGTGGTTATTTTTCTGTAGAGACACCTGCGAAAAGAAATGGATCTTACTTGGAATTTACTGTGAGGGTGGTCAAATACTGGAGCAGGTTGCTTGTGGAGTCTCCATCTGTGGGGATATTCAATGCCCAATTGACTCTGTCCTGGGCAACCTGCTCTAGCTGATGCTGCTTGAGCAGGGGTTGGACTAGATGATCTCAGGATGTCCCTTCCAACCTCAACCATTCTGTGATACTGTTATTTCCTGGTATTTTAAAAGAACCTAATCTTATCTGAGTGCACTAAGAAACTATTGTTCTGAACTCCTATGGAAAACACGGAAGGTCAACTCTTCCCATCAGAAGCTTCTGTTTCAGTCTGTTACAAAAAAAACGGGTGCTTATTGGCTTCCAAATTTGCAGTCTTTCTTATTTATCTTAACTACAGAAGTTAATCATTAAAGGCCACTGGCTCCTTCTTGCTGTCATTCACATTTGTTCTGAGGTTTAAGCTTAAGAGATGTTTGTAGCTAGTGTTGCAGGTTGGTCGGTGAAATAGTGGGGGAAAAGCAGGATTCTTCCTCCTACTCTTATGAGCAGAGTTAAGACTTTGTCTTCACTTTTTTTTATCTTCAGGAACAGTGTCAGCAAAGCATCATCCAGCAGACAGGATAAGATGACCTGGGATAACCTTGTGCTGTGTTCTTTAATCCTTGCTTATTGCTGTGGGTCTTAACTATTTCATGAATACTGATTTGAAGAGTGTATTTTACCACATCCTTTCTGATCCTTAAGCTCTTCTTTCTGTACTGATGCTAGATAAGACTGTTTCATTATACTCTTGCCTGAAGTGTTCTGTTTTTTTAGTGACTTAGTTTTTGAGAGAAGAATCATCAAGCAGTTGTCAAACTTCCTTCATAATGAAGTTACTTCAGCTAGTGATAAACACTGAAATTTTTAAATGAAGCATTTCAGTTTTCCTTCTGGGTGTTTATAAATGACTATTCCAGATGACAAAATTAATTAATTACTTTCTTTAATCAGCATGTATTTATCTTTGTCCAATTCTTACATATATCTTCCCTAAGCTCTGTTGTGAAGGAAAGAAAACAGTTTACTAATCAACAGTAAGTAAATTAATCACCCAAGGAGAGACCGAGGGGAAATAAGTCCTGCTGTTGGGTTGGCAGGTAATCGGCTCTCGCAGTGTGAGTGGGTGAGCAATGATTTCAAGTGGATAACGAATATTACTCAAGGACTTGGTAGTAGGGGAGTCTTTCAGTGGTAGGAGTAAGCTGAGCAATCACAGCTATACTCTCTTGAAAGATGCTTCTCATCTAGTTGAAGATAAATAGCAGAGGAAAATCTTTCATGTACTAATGCTGAAACAGAGGTATTCTGTCTATTGCTGCTCCATGGATGTGGTAGAAAATAATTTTTCTATGTGGCTCTTGTTTAGACAGACCTGCAACTCTTATTTGTGAAAAGGTAATAAAAGAAAGAAAACACTTTGAAAGAGCTGATGGTGCAGAAGCTTTTCTAGTGACTAAACTGGTGCAGTTACAGGATATTACGACTGTATTGAATGTAAAACAGCCTTTCTGAAATAATCTGTTTGTATTTATGTGGGTTGGAAATCTCTGTGATGACTTATCTTGTTCTGTACAAGCTGAGTCTTTGTCTTTTTTTTAATCTAGGACTTGACTTGACAATAGTTTATCCAGCCAGACAGGTTGAACATTAGGAGCTCTCCCAGGCTGGGAGCAGTGTGATAGAGGCCCAAGACGCCCCAGAAGGTCCAAGAATTGCGGCTGTAGCTGGCCTAAAGAGAATACATGGAAGTCAGGCTTTCTGCCTGCAAGGTTGCATCATGCTTGCCTGTGTGTATATTTTACTTAAGTCACTTCATTTAAGGCAGTTATTAGCGCTAATTTATGGTGTTCATCAAGTCGGCATTGCTGTAAAACGGAGGAGGAACAACGGCAGGTCTGTAGTGTTCAGGAGGGTGTGTTGGTTGGTAGGTGCATGACTGCATTGCTTTACGCTCTGACAGTAAGAGTTGCTAAAAGGTTTGACAGCACAGAGGCTTTTGTACTGCACAGCCAGATTTGAGAGGGTGTAATGTTCGAGCTCTATGCATAGTGCACCATTAAATGAATTTCTTGTTGCCAATAATGCATTACGTAATAAATACCAGCCTGTTAGCCATGTACTTTAACGATGTATAAATTAGATGGATTTTTCTGTTACTAGCATTTGTAGCAAGTCAGTGCTTACAATTTTTGTGAGGCTTTTAGCTTTCTTTTGTAAGGAATCTTTGATACAGCTTTAGCTGCTGTTCGTGAAAGGACAAGTATTGAGAGAGCTCTTGCAGCTGTGGTGGGTGTGGGAAAGGAGAGGTGGCCAGGCTCTGGCTGGTTGCTCTAGGAAGTGCGGTGTCTCTGCGGTGGCTGGGGAGGGGGCTTTGTACCTGGTAGTACTTCTGTGCTGTAGCACTAGGTGACCAGGTTGTGCAGCTGCTTCATCCATTTCTTATCCACACCTAACCTGGATGTGTTGCTCATTCAGAGCTCTTTAACAGGAAATTGGTGCAAAGAACACAGCATAGTCATTTTTAGGTCATTTTTCTTTGTGTAGAGTATCTGTATGTGTGCGTGCTACTTAAGCATAACCAAGTGCAATTAGTTGAGTTGTGAAAAAATAATACCTCTCGTGTCTGGCACTGGTAGAACAGTGATCACTTGCTCGCAACAGCCTTCCAAGCATGGATCTGGTTAGCAATGGTATAGAGCTCTCAAAGTCCTAAGCTCCTCGGTCTGTTTCATGTTCTGCCACTTGCTTTCTATGTGATTCTAGGAAAAGATTTAATTCCTGTTTACCTTAATCTCTTCAGTTCCTGAAAGGTGATTATCATGTTGATTCACCTTTTTAAGGTATTTTTAGTTCCTGTCACTTAATGGTGCTAACCAAGGTACCAATGACACATGGAGTTTAGATGATCACACCTTGGTGATAATGACAATGTTTAGAGGTTTTGTTGTTGGAAATGTAAAAGTCAAGATGTCCGAAGTCATGCAGAAAGAATTCTCAGGCCTTTCCCATAGCTTCCAGACCTGCTGTCCTCTTTAGTATAACATCTCAGCCATGCCAGGGAGACAAATGGCTGTGCAAAATGCTGTTAACCTTTCCTTTTTCCTGTTTTCAGAGACCTGAAGCCTTCAACATTTTGTCCCTTTCGCTGATTAAGATATGTTTAGAAATGTTTAGATCTTCTTGCAATAAATAGATAAATCACCTGATGATTCATAATTTTCTTAAATTTTTGAAATATGGAGGAGTGTTAAACCAGGCTAATGGATCTCCACTCTGCGTTTATCTCTCCATTACTGACAGAAGAACATCAAGAAAAATGAGTCTTGAACAAAAGTAACAGACTACTTTTATATGTTTTATGTAACAGATGGCAACAGTTTGTTTGACTCAATGGCCGGTGGAATGCGTCTGATCGTTAGCTGCATTTCCTCCTTCCTCATCCTCTCTCTGCTGCTTTTCATGGTCCACCGGCTACGCCAGAGGCGGAGAGAGCGCATAGAGTCTTTGATTGGAGCAAATTGTAAGTAGCCTGTATCTGTAACAAGTCTTGGTCTAAGTAGTGTATGTGCTTCAGAACAAAGAGAGCAGAAGAAATACAAATCTGTGGAAAACGTCAGCGGAAGTCTGGTTATAGATTCTAGTCAGTACTGTACCCAAATGTAGCTCTGCACTGGCTGCCTGAACTGATCATGGTTTGTACAAGTTTTGGTTCTCTGAACCACTCCACATTCAAAGAAAAAAAGTTTTATAAAAACACTTACCTTGTGCCTCATGCTTATTATTGACAGATTGATGTACGTAAAGGTGAGAAATGTCATGGTCTTCCTTTTGACTGTGCCTGTGTGTGTGTGTGTCTTGGTAGGTTCTTCAAACTTGAACTTTTTAAGCTGATAATGGAAATATATTTTTTTGTTTGTATGTGGTCCAAATCTGAAATATCTTCTATGTGTGAATGATCTTCTTAGTTTGAAGAGGTTAGATACAAATTTAGATGTGACGCAGGACAAGCAGGCTGGGAGCAAGTGGGCCTGACTATCGTTGTGTAACTGCAGTGAGTTGACTTGTATAGGTTATGTAGACTTTTTTAGGTCTTCAGGAGACATGAGTTCCTTGGGTGAGAAAAGTGGAAAAAGGTGTTGAGGTCTGCCTTAAATTGAAGAAGAAAGCATGGGATAAAGTCACTTCTTTTTTCTTCTCTTGAAATAGTGCACCATTTTAACTTGGGCCGCAGGATGCCTGGGTTTGATTATGGTCCCGATGGTTTTGGAACTGGCCTTACTCCACTGCATCTTTCAGATGATGGGGAAGGTGGGGCATTTCATTTCCATGATCCGCCTCCACCCTATACTGCTTACAAGTATCCAGATATTCAACATCCAGATGACCCACCTCCTCCTTATGAGGCTTCTGTCAATCCAGACAGCATCCTTTGTTCCACTCCAGGTACGCAGGCAATAACTTCTTTTCTTCCTCTTTTTCATTTTGGCTAGAGGGTAGATTTTTTTTTTTTAAAACTATAATCATGTGTGTTAGTGATTGTGATGGGAACATATCTTTCACGATCAAATCCCCTATTTCTGTGATGGAAAAGTCTTTTGTTAAAATGTATCATTAACCTTTTCTCAAAGGTTCTTTGGATCACCTAAATTACAAGTGGAATCCATGCTGCAAGCAGTTGAACTCTTAGACCTTACCTATTTTCAGGCCTTACCTTGGATGGGTTACCTGGTTACGTAGTTTCCACTATGCTGGTACCTTTTCTGGTCTTTTGGAGATAGGTCTATAGAGATTGGTATTAAAAAGTAGAACAAATATCAAGTACGAGAGATTTTGAATAGAATATATCCGGCATCTTCTCTCCTCCCCACTTCCCCCACCCACACCCCCCAGAAATTGACCAAAAATATCACTTTCTAATGATTCATCCAGTGCTCTTCAGTTTTGCAGCTGTGATATTCACATACTGTAGAAATCATTCCAATTTGGGATTTTACAGCAGCATATCTCACAAGATAAGTGAGCCTGATTAGTGCAAGTATCTTATTTATATATCAAAGTTTTATTTTTGCTACATAATTTTCCTTTTTTGCAGTGTCATCTCTTTGTGCATTAATGCAAAACCAGGAAAAACTCAGAGCTACCAGAAATACAGATAGTAAATCTATTTGGGAATGTGAAATGATATACTTCACGTTCTGATTCTGCTTGTTTTTTGTCCTTTGCAGATGGAGTTCTTTCTCAGACTGTGCAAAGCAGTCCTCCATCGCTAGGAAACTGTGATGTATCCCCACAGCTTACAGAGGGATCACTTCCTCCTTCAGTTGGTCCTTCTCCAGTGGAGCTGGAAGACTCTGCTGACAGCAGCACCTTTCTTGTCCCTCCTGACACACCGCTAAATGAAAACACACCGGCAGAAACTCTTGCGGGCAGCCGTCACAGCCACTGTTCTCTCAATACCATTGTATAAAGGAGTGAAAAGCCGACTGCCGGTCAGAAATAGTTTTAGCAACTGTTTGCACAGACAAACACTAATCCGTGGTTTGAACTTCAGAAGGAATCTCCACTTTGTTTTTTGAACACTGCTTTTATGTTCTAGATTAGGATTGTGCCTCTTGTTTTTTGGCTGTCGTTATTCATTCACTAATCGGTTTGTCCTGTAAATATGGATTGTATAACTGCTCTTTTTTTCCATTGGCTATGGAAAAGAGTGCAGAGAATTCCTTTGACTTCTAAGGAGGTGAAAAGTATGGGTAGTTTGTTTGTTTGTTTTCTTAACCTGAGAGGAAACAAAATCTACATCAAAAGCTGCTTGGATTTGGCTGGATACCACTGGACCCGGGGAACAGTTGATGGAAAAGGAGGGTGGGGGCAGTCACCGTTCAATCAATTGCTTTCTCTCTTGCTTCAGTGCTACACTTGGAAAAGGCAGAGAAGATGGAACTGCAGGGGAAGGGGCTGGGGGCCTGTTTTACAGAGTGGGAGCACTGGGAAGCTAAAACACATGCCACCAAGTAAGAGTTACACAGTATAAAACATCGGTGTGTTTTGATCTGCCTTGCTGTTTCAGAACACCATAGGGACTGGAGGGTGAATGATCTACCCAATCTGTGACAAGTGACTAAGAAAACTAGGATTTGCAATTACAATTATTTGTTGTTGGTAGCTGCAAAATCTCATACTGTCAGTTTAACTTCTGGCCCATAAAGAAAACTAGGTCTGTGTAATGCTTGTGTCCCTTCGGTAGAATCCTCGTGTGTTAGGTAGTACTTTAGGGAAGAGACGGGGAGCAATTTGATGCAGTCTGACTTCACTATATGAAACCCCTGTTTGTTATAATCCCATAAGGAAGATTGAGATATTTTTCTTTGTAGTTTAATTCCTTTACAGTGAACAGGTGCATAAGACTGGCCTGGATAAAAGACCATCGTTCTTGCTTTTCTTATTGCATGCTATATTTAGCATGTAAGTGTGTTCCCTCCCCTCCATTTCACTTCTTTACAGTTCTACAAATACCATTTAAAAACAGTGATCAACACCCACTACACGTGATGTTTAATTCTAATTGGACACTTGTTCCTTATCGGAGTCCCGTAAATTGCCAACCCTATTCTAGGGATTTCCCCTGTGCCCCCCAAACCATTTATCCAGGTCCCACGAGGGGTTATAATGAGGTTAGTGTACTTAAATCAATACAGCAGTTTGCTTCAGACTGATAGGTCATCTTAAATTTGATGAAGAACTCTCAGATTGAACTCTTTACGTTAATTTACAGATGGCAAAAAGATTCATTCACTCCTTCACTAAACCCAAAGTTAAGCACTGTTGGTTTTGATAATGAGTGCAAAATAACTTTACAGGTGATTTTAAATTTAAGTTTGGATTTCAGTGTACAAATAATTTACTCTTTTTCCCCCTGTCCTCCTCTTGCCTCTGCTTCTCCTTGACTTACTGTAGCAGTCAGCAGATGAGATGAATTATAAGGAATTTGTAAAGGATGCCCCTTGTGAGTGTTCTCCTGTTACCTTATGAAGGGTACAAGCCTAGAGGGACAGGAAGAAAACACTGCATGGGAGTGTGTATGTGATCTATTTTTCTAGTAATGATGAGAAATCATACTGTATGACAAATCCTACCCCACTGTTGTGGTTTCCCAGTGCAGCTGACTCTTTCCCCATTGAATATGCTGCTACTTTCTATTCTGTGTCTTGCCTATAGGCTTATACTGTACTTGGGGATTGGTCTTGACAATTCAACTCCTTTTGCACAGAAAACTGAGTTTCGTTATTGAGATCATATCTGGTGTCTTGACATTCAGACACTTGCTAACAATCTTGAATCCATCGGAGAGCGTGAATCACAGTTCTGGGGTGCGCTGCTGGCACACGAGTGGGAGGAAGCACTGTTAGGAAGCCTCTCTGCCTGGAGCCATACCACCGCCTGCGTTGTGCTCTCTGGTTTGACTGGCTCTAACAGCAGTGATACGAAATGAGGAGCAATTTTCCACCCTGTGGGATCCCTTACTGTCTCCTCCTCTGAGTTCAAGTCCTGGTCTAATGAAGTGGATGGATAGCAGTAGTCAGAACCCTGCATACAAATTATTGACCATTTCTGAAGTATGAAAATAAAGCGGGTTTTGTGCATTTTTGAGCACATTCATACGTTTTATACATTGTATGTACTGATTTTTCTTTAGTTTTATAGGTACGAATGCATGTGTGCGTGTGTGTGTTTCTGGGTGGCGAGATATATATAGATATCTATCTATATATATAGATATATATATACACATACTGTAGACAGTAACCTTTGTGCTGCGTCCAGCTAGGTGAAGTTAAGCACTGGGATATAAACTAGGCTCTTAGGGTTAATACTTCTCTCAAGCTGGCTACACTCTGTTGTAGGGCAGGCTGTGATAGTGTACACTTAAGTAGGATGCAAAGTCTATGCTACTACAATCTGTTCCTGAAAAATATTTTGTTAGCAGTGCAAAATAGAAAACTTCCAATCTCTTTTGAAGCCAGATGGAATATTTGTTCATTGTAGTATCCTAGCACAATAACAAAAGGCCTTTTGGCTTGGTTTAGTCTCTGAAGCTGTGTTTTGTGGCTGAGGTGAACGGATACCTCACCTCACACTTCTCCTAACACTGCGGGAATCTGTTCGACACTTTTTTTATTTTACTTTCGGTTCTGTGGTGAATTTTATTTGAAAATAAGCTCTGTTACAACTGGCAACTTCATGGTGGCTCCTTGTTGTAGCTATTCCCAATGGAGGCTTCTTTGTAGAAGCCTTGGTGTGATATTTTCCCCATTGCTTCTGAGCCTTTCCCACCTGTATATTGGCATGGAGGCTGCTATTTTCTCTCTTTTCCGCTGTCCTTCATCTTAACTGTAAACAAGGGAAATTTTGCCTTGAACAGAGCAGCTCACTAAGTACAGCTCATTTACCTCTTGGTGAGCTTCTAATTTGGCAATAAAATTGTTATTTTTTCCCCTTTTTAATGTAGCATTTTCATATTGAATACTTTCTCTTGGTGTAAGAGCCTTTGTAGCAGAAAATGTCACAACTACTCAGACTTCTGGACCAACTGGGGAAGAGTTACAGCAGTTGACTCCTCAGCAAACTTTCCTTGCCCTTGGCAAGGTGACTGGTAAGCAGTTTGTCCTGAGCACCAATTACGGAGGGTTGATGCTTGTCTGAGGAAGACCTTTCTGTTTTGATTGCCATTAGATTGATGAGATCTTTGGAGTTGTTTCGTGCATTGATTCCCCCCCACCCCCCCACCCCCCCCGTTCACTTCTCTGGATGTTTTTCCTAACTACTGATGCATCCCAAATGTCCCTCCAGACCCAGCGGGGGAGATGGCATTACCACATCATCCCTGGCAGCACGCGTGAGCAGAGAATGCATTTCTCTTGGGATGTCCTTGACTGCAGTCGTTGTAAAGTCGCAGCGCTCGGTTCTGCGCAGGGCTCGCACCTCCTGTTGTGGCCTCGGACAAAACCGCTCCTCAGATTCAGTATCCTTACGACGTACTGTGGTGCCATATTGAGGTCTCTGCTGTTCCTTCAAGAACAGCCCTAGATATTCACTTCTATCACTGTTATCGGTGATACCTGTACACAGTCTTACAGCAGCCTCTAATTTTTTTACTAGGTGAGTTGTAGAGTATTGTAACATTAGAAGGATGGTGGGTTTCATTCTGTGCTAGAAGATCAAAACTGTCATTCAGATGTACAAAGAGCTTGTCTGCATAATGTTCATTCTTGTCTAGTTTTGAGCCTCAGACTATTCCTTTACCTATTCATGGCAGGACACTGATCTAGAAGAATTAAGTAGGTGCAAAATTTTTTCTGAAGGCTTAATCTTGCAGTCGGCGGGTGCTCTGCCTCTATAGGTGTCACAGGGTGATGGCCTGTTCATGTCTCTTGAGTTTCACTTGGGAAGAAAATGTTTTTGTGACCAGTAATTACTGTTCTTTTCCCATCTAATGTTAAATGAATTTGAAGCTGTTTTTAAAGATGTTTTTATCTTTCAGATGTGGATTTTCAGTGGCAAAGCACTGAAATTTCAATGTTGCCTCACACAATCCATAAGACGTGGTGGTTTTTTTGGGTGGTTTTTTTTTGTTGCTGAAACATCTTTTGTCTCCCTAGCTAAGGAACATGCAATATACAGAAATGTCTTTTAAATTTCCCTTGCAAGTTGGGAGCTGGACCCTAAAATTAGAGCAGATTAGTGTAGAGGAGGCAAATCAAAGTTCATACATTTTGCTTCTGACGTTCCCCAGTTCCAAATTAAATACTTGTTTCTTTGGAATAGACGCTTTTGGCAGTAAAGATCTGCTTCCCCTAACAGCCGCCTGCATTACCTGCCTGCTACGGTACGACATAGCTTTAATTTTCCAGTGTTGTGCACCTTGAACGTTGAGTGGGTTGGAGTCGATGCCAGTGGAGATGCTGCGCTTGCAGTACCCCGAGTGTCGGGCTGGCAGATGCCTGGGAGGCTGCGAGAGAGAATGAGACACTGCTTTTTACCTTCTCCTGGAAAATAATTTTAGCCAACGCTGCATTTGCAGGCTTCTCCTGTGTAGTTGGTTTGTGACTGGACTTAACTGTGGCAGTGTATAAAAGATTTTGATATTCTGTGAAATACCATGTAGAATTTAAATTTGATACTATAATAATTCAGTCCCTGTGACACTGGTTTTTTGTTTTAACTTCTTTCTTTGGGGTTGGCACTAATCTTTTTTTTTTCTCAAGATGCTGTGAGAAACATTTCATCCAAATGCCAAATAAATTGTGTTCTGTAAGAGAAATGGCCTGTTCCAGTGTCTCCTGATTTCTGCATCGATGTGGTTCCTCAGCATTGCGAAGGAACGTCTTGTTAAATCATGCTTCTGAGCTGTGATCTTGCGAAAAGATCAATAGACGCATTTAACTTCAAGCAGGGAGGCTGCCCAAGTCCCTTTGTGTACACATTCCAGTGGAATTTACCTACGTTACTGTGATTTTAAGAAAGTCTTGGCTGTATACCTAAGCAGGTGAAGCGCAGCCTGCTCCTGCTGCCCCTCTCCAAACCCGTGGGGAGGATGCCAAGCCTCTGGGCCTGAGGGGCAGGTGGTTGTGTGGGACAGGGGAGCTGTTCGGACCCCCAGCTCCCAGCGCGGGGCTCTGGGGAACGAACCGAGTCGGTCGGAGGGGTGACGTGGCGTGGGAGGGGGACAGTGTTAGCACTCAGCTGTGCTGCCTCCGCGCGCCCAGCGCCGGGGAGGCTGCTAGAAAAGCCCGATGAGAGATCCGGCTGTCCTGACCTCTTCAGCTATTCCAAAATTCGAACTCCAAACTTTTCATCAGATGCCTAAAGGAAGGTTTTGGGTACTACGCTCTTCCCTTAGTTGTGTTTTACACCCCCTGCGTGGTAGGGGGGCTGGAGGGCGGCCCTGGGGTGGCCGTGGGTGGGCTGGCAGGAGGAGCCTGGGCCGAGCGCCCTGTTCTGGGGCGTGCGGGGGATTTGCCGTCCGGCGGTGGGACCCGTCCGTCTTGCGGGGAGATGTACAGCAGATGGCGTGTCTGCTCCAGCCGACCCCGGGCTGCTTGACTGCGTTACAGTCCAGGCGGTTGCAATTCCCCCTGGAGCTGAGGGGGAACGAAACGAGCCGGGGTGCGTAGTGGGAGCGGTGGCTCTCCTGCCGCCAGTCCCCTTGGCCTGCAGTGAGCTGGGACGTGATGCTGCCTCTCTCGAAAGAGCCTGTAACTCTAAATGATTTAATAAAGCTGGCTGATAGCAGGGAATATTCGCCCAAAAGACCTTGCTAGATAAATAAGCCTCTCTAAACAGTTGTGCTGGTTTAGTAATGCAGGCTTGCAGCTGGAGCTGGCAGGCTGGTGGGATACGGGATGGAGCAACACCAACTCTGACTCAGAGTGTCGCATCTCTTCTGTCCCAGCAAGGAGTGCTCGGCATCGCTGCCGTCTCCTCCCCTGGGCCGGGCGCTGCTGTGGAAGTTACTTGTCCTGTAGCAGGTACTCGGCAGCAGCTGTACATGCTGTACGCGCTACAGCTGTAGCAACACAGCTGGAGACTCCCAAGTGTTGGCATGGTCAGTGTGCTGGTCGGAGGGTGGGCCCTCTTGGAGTGCGAAACGCTGTGCTGCGGGCTCCTGCCCCTGCCTCTCTTCCGGAGCAGTCTGGGCAGCGAGTGCAGTGCCACGGGGCTGCAGATCCCCTGCGTCCTCAACCCTGTCCTGGTGACAGCTCTGTAGATGGCCTGCGGTACAAGTGCTGCAGTCTGATTTTCTGGAGCCATGCAGGGTCAAATCTGCTTTACCTGGGGGAAGTAGTTTAAGAATTAAAATTCAGTTGACCTCCTGATCCCAGCCCGCTGTGAGAGGGGCTGTTTTCAGGCACGGGGGAAAAAGCAGCATCTCCTTTTTTGCATAGTCCAGACCTGGCCCCAGTGATGCCTGCCCACACTCTGGGCTGGGAACTCAGGTCCTAGAAACACTTGTGTTGGGTTTTTTTGTTTGTTTTTGTTTTTTTTTATGAGCTGCTGGGCTCGCAGTGTTTGCTGTGAGTGCTGCAGAACAAGTCCCCGCAGCATTGCTGGGCTGTCCCTGTGCCCTGCTCGTGGCCGCAGGATGCGTTTATTGCTGAAAGCAGTCAGCGTGCAGTGCCATCGTCACCGTGGGTGCCACGGAAGGCTCTGCTCTCCCTTTCCTGCACCTGCAGAGGGCAGCTGCCACCGCAGCCACCTCTGTCGCTGCTGGACCTGAACCAGCGCAGCTCCCAGATCTTCATCTCTGGGCCAAGAGGTGCCGGTTCAGCTGAGGGCAATGGGATGCAGCCCTTCCTACGCTGCTGGTCTCATGGGGGACAAGTGTGTCTCTATAGCAGCTGCCTGATGTTGTGAGCGCTTGGGGGGGCTCAGTGTGGCAGGGACCCCGTGGGGCTCTGCTGACACCGCAAGACCCTGTGCAGATACAACTTGCCCTTCCCTCCTGCCCTCTCGTCTCCTGGGGACAGGGGCGATGCTGCAGGGAGCAGCCAGGAGCGCCCAGAGCACAGCCACTGCTCCCGGGGCTCACCACCACTCCCACTCAGAGCTGTGTGTCCCCCCCTGCACCCTGTGCAAGGGGGATGGCTGTCAGCATGGACACTCAGATGCTGTGGCAGGGGCATTGCTGGGCAGCCTTCTGCTGTAAGCTCTTACCAGCTTAAAATGCATTTTCCTGGGAGGGTAATTAGCAGCATGGCGTGTCTGGTGCTCATCCCGTGGGAGAATGCCGGGGCCTTGGGGGCGTGGGTCGGACATGTGTAGGGGCTGTGTGCTGGCAGTGACCCTGGGGAGTGCCAGGCCGTGGGGGCTGTCCGGCCTCGCCGGGCGGGGGGAGATGTCGCTGACCCCGGTGACAGCAGGAGCGCAGGAAGAATGAAGGGGCTGTGCAGCAGCGTGTGGTCAGTGCGCATCTGCCAGCCACAGTGCCTCCTTTGTGCTGGCACTGGCTACACTCCCTGCCCTGCTCCCAGCTTTCTCCCATGGCTAGCGGCAGCTTATTACAGAGATGAAAGATTTTAATGGAAAATCAGAAGTGGCTGGAGTATTTGTTCCCCTTGAACTTCACCTCCCCACTGCACCTGCTTCTCTGCATGCCCACAACCCTTCATGCCCCTCTCCCTGGGTGATGTGAACCATGCTCTGGCGGCTCAAGTCCTTGTCTTGTCACTGTCCCCGTCAGCCCAGGTCCCTGGCTGGGCTCCCAGGCGGCAGCGCAGGATTTACCTCCAAGAGCCAATCTTGGCACCTACGCTGTGTGCTGGTGCAGTGCTTGCTGATGGCACACGTGGTGGGGGTTCCCAGCAGGGTGGCACCATGCCCACGACTGATCGATGGCTGCAGCTTAAGTAACTATTTTTATTTTTTAGCGGTATTTTTTCCCCTATCATGGCTCTAGTTCTTGGTGCCGTGAGCACGCATGTCTGCGGGGACCTCGGCCGCCTCCTTACTCTGTGGTGGCAGGATGATGGACGTGCTCTCTCCCTATGAGGACAGCGCAGAGCTGCAGGATCAGCTGTGAGCTCCACACCACCGTGGCAGCAAGAGATCGGCAAGTACAGAGCAGCTCTTTCAAGGTTTGATCTGGTTCCTATAGAAACTGGAGGTTGCTCCTGCCTGGTGCTGGTGCCAGCAGCCAGCGGTGTGCCCTGGGGAGCAGGGCAGGCGGGGATGGGCGGGAGTGGGGTATGGCACAGCGCTTTGGTGCTGCCGCTGCCTTTCCACGTGCCTTGCAGCCCCCTCTGCTTCCTTGCTCCGCTCCTGCCCCTTGGCGGGGCCGTGCTGAGCCCTGCCGGGGCTCTGCATCCCCCTCGAGGCGTGTGGGGCTCTCTGGACCCTGTGGGACCCCGGGCCAGACATGCCGCTTCTTGCCCTGGCAGGGCCCTTTATGGGACAAGGGACTCGTTCCTGCTGCGTGTCAGGTCACGTGCTGCGGCACGGCGCTGCTGGTGTTCCCGGCCACGCGTCCTCTGTGTTGACGCCTCTACTCTTGCCCTCCTTGCCAAAAATCACCATCAGAGAAGCCTGAAAACCTAAAAGGATGTCCTGGGGACGACCTCTGCCCTGGTTGATGCCCTGGGGGGGGAATAGCCCAGGGGTGGTGGGTACCATCAGCTCCTGAGCCCCCAAGGGTCTGGACTTCTCCCCCACTGCCAGGCACTACAGGCTGTCCCGCCACGGGCAGGTGGCAGAGGTGCTTGTGCCACTTGGTGGGCTTATGTCTCCGAGGGAGGTCTTGGTCTCCTCATGCTGGAGCAGCTCCTCTCCTTTCTGGCAGCAATGGGCAGGAGGCTGCGGGCCTGGTGAGAGCCTCCGCCTCGCCCGCCCGTCCTTTGCAGCTTGCTCCGGAAGGATGATCGCAGCCCTCTGCAAACTACCTCATCCCCAGAGCAGGGGCCAAGCGTCCACCATGGCACAAATCCAGAGCAGCCTGGGGGAGCCCTGCGCTGCCGCCCTCCTCTACGACCGGTGCCGGTGCCCAAACACGTGGCTCGGTGCTGCCCAGGCACCTGCCTGGGGCTGACTCTGCCTGTGGGGGGACGAAGGTGCCCCAAAGAGCCCCCATCGAGGACGAGCCCCACCGGGTGCATTATCCCCTTGCAGCACATGGCAGCCAAGCAGCTCTGCTGAGCCAGAGCCTGTCCCCGGCCAAGCCGACAGCAGGAGCCTTCCTCCCGCTGCCCTCGTGCTGCTGCCGGGTTTGCTCATCCTGGCAGTGTCCCGGCAGTGCTCCCGGCAGGGCCGAGTGCCGGCAAGAGGAGCTGCGGGCTGGGCCCCGTGGCCTCCCTTCCACTGCTGCCTGAAGAGGGCAGGGATATTTTAGGAGAATGTGACAACACCACGCTCCTGTGTTTTCACCCCCATTCCTACCTGCCCGCTGCGGGAGCGTAGCTCCGCTGGTGGAACCAGCTCCTGTGGAACCTGCCTGGACAGGTACAGTGGGGACGGCGTGCGCTGCCGCTGTGTTGAGGGGCTGAACGGCCGAGTCCCCAGCACGGGATGCCCACGCTGGGCTTCTGTGATGCGCGGGTGGGTGCTGAGGCCTGTGCCCCGGTGCCTGCCCTGGCTGGCTGGTGCTGTGCGGCTGTAAGAGCCTGAGCCGCCGCGGCATGATGCAGCCTCACGCCGGCTGGAGGGGAAAGGGGCGAATCCTGCCCCACCGCTGTGCTGCTCCTTGGTGACCCCGGGGGCCGAGGGTCCCCCATACGCAGCTGCAGAGGCCACCCGTGCCCTGAGCCTGGGAGCTGAGGTTGCCTGTCGGGCCCCTGTTTGTGCGGATGAACTGGATTCGGCCTGTGGGTCCCGATGGCACTGCCCACCCCACATCAGGTCCCTGATGGGAGCCGCTGCTCTCCCGGCATGGGGGATGCAGGACCTGCTGCTGGCTGGGGGGTTGCCAAAGCTGGGAGAGGGCAAAGGCTGTCCCACGACGTGTACCTGCAAAGAGTGGGGAGGGGATGGGGCAGAGCTGGTGCCCCCAGCCCCTTCTGACTACTGACGGCCCCCCACAAGCCCATCCGTGGCCCCATGGCACCGTGTGGGGGGTGGGATGGGGCACAGTGGGGATACTGCCAAACCCCTGCTTTGGGGATGGAGAGCAGGATGGTACCCGGGGCCACCCCCTCACCCCTCGGAGGGGAGCAGGCCGGGGAGCGTGCTGCCAGCTTTGCCCCCTCACCCCAGGCTTTGCCAGCCCCCCGCTCCCCTGCCCTGTCCCTGCCGCCTGCCCTTGGGCTGGCGTCCCGGGCAGGGGCCTGGCACAGCGCAGAGGGGCTGGCTGGGGGCCGGGCTGCTCCCCCGCTCCCTCCTAGCACCCGAGGAGTTAAAAACTCAGCCCTGGCGATGAATATTTAACAGCAGTGCACAGGCTGGAGCGGAGGATTTCTCCGGGCTGCCTGGGCGCTGGCAGCGCTGCCGCCCGACTCAGCCCCGCCGCCTGCCCGGGCGCACTGCGGAGGAGGACGGGGCGTCGTGCGGGGGCCGCCTGCCCGCTGCCGCCCGTCCCTGCCGCTGGCATGGGGACGCAGGGGCTGGGGATAACTTTTCTGACTTTGCCTCTCATCGTGCAAGCAGCCGCGGGAGGTGAGATGCGCTGCCTGTCCGCCCTCCTCCTGGGCATCTGAGGTGGCCGGAGGGAACGGGGGTCCCCGTGGTGGGAGAGGACGGGGGGTCGTGGGGTGCCGGGCTGGGGTCCACCTGTGCAGGCCCCGTTTATTCCCTTCCCTTTCCCACGTGCCGGGGGGTGATGAGGGGTGGGGGTGCTGGGGGCAGCCATGCCAGCAGGGCTGGAGGCAGGGACTGGGGGACCTGCTCTGGCCCAGACCAGTCTCCTGCCCTCCCACCATCCTCCTCCCCGCTGGAGGATGTCCCTGCTGTGCCACCGGGCTCTGCTCCGGGAGGTCTCAGCCTGCCTGGGGCTGTCTGTCCTGGCAGGAGGTGTCCAGGCTGGGGTCCGCTCAGGGTGGGTGGGCATTCAGACATTTGGGTCTTGGGCTTCAGCCCCTCTGCTCCTCAGACCAGAGGAGTTTCCTCTGGGAAACACCGACGAGGATGAAACCTCTGAGCAAACTGGCGCTGCCATCCCGGGGCCGAGGCGCTGGGGTGCTCACCTGCTTTCGGGCCAGGCTGGCGGCAGCGAGCACTGCCCTGGCTCCTGCCGGAGGATGCTCGAGGTTGGGTGAGGGCTGGTGGCTGCGGATCCGAGGGTCTCCCAGAAGCTCGGCTTCCCCCTGCACAGGGAGGAAAGCCTGAGGTCCCTGCCCTGGGGACCTTCTGATTCCTGCACCGTCCCGCTCCCGGCTCCCCTCTGGGGCTGGTGTCTCCTGTACCGCTGTAGCGAGGATTTGGATGCGGTGCTGCAGGCTGGGGCCATGAGCAGCACAGGTGGAGGCAGGCAGGGCTGCCTTTGTCCTGCTGGTCTGAGTGGCCATGGCTGGCACGAGAGTGTGGCTCGGCTTGCCTGCAGCCGACCCGCTGGCATGGCCCCTCAGCCATCAGCAGGGACCACTCACGTAGGCTGGCCCCGGGCAGCACCCCGGGCACCTGGGCACCAGCTCTGTGCCTCCTGCCAGGAGCAGGATGGGGAGCTGAGGAGGGAAGAGGTGCGCGCCCCGGCTCCCATTGCAGAGCTGATGGCCCTGGGCGGATGTGCATACAGCGCGAGCTGGGCTCTGGCTCCCTGGGCATCCCTTCGGCATCTCTTCAGCATCCCCTCGGCACCCCCTCGGCACCCCCTCAGCATCCCCGCATCTGCTGCACCGGCACCCGGCATTGAGCGCGTGGTCCCTGGAGCCGCCCCGGCTGCGGGCAGCAGCGCTGGTGGGAGTTCGGCAGCTCCGGCTGAGGTGGCCCTGAGTGATGAGCCATGGGGTGAGCCGTTGTCCCGCAGCGTGGGTGCAGGGCTGCCCACCGCCACCCCCTGCCTGCTGCAGCCCCCAGCAACCGCCTTCTGCTGCCAGCCGGCCCGTGGGGAGCCGCGGGAAGCACTGGGGGAGGGCTGCAGCAGACCCCCCGGTTCCCGGCTCACCTAGGGCTGCTGGAGGGCAGGCGAGGCGTCTGGTGCGGGGCGAGGGGCTGCCTCGGCTCCCCAGGATGGGCAAGGGGGGGATGGCCCCACAGCAGCTGGTGAAGGAGCCCCGCAAGCAGCGAGGTTTGGCTGCCTCAGAGCGGAGCAATGCCGAGGGAGGTTTCCCTGTGGAGCGGCCGGGGGAGGCAGGGAGGGTGCTAACGTGTGAAAACACCAGCGCCGAGAATAACCGGGATGAACACGAGCGCCGGCGGGATCCCTGGCTGTGATGAGGGGTGCCCTCCTCATCAGGGGGCCAGGCATGGCCACGGGTGGGTTTGGGGAGTGGGCGCCTGTCTCCATCACCTGCCCTGAGCTCTCCTCTCTCCCGCAGGGCAGTGGTGTTACGACTCGCAGGACCCCAAATGTGGTGAGTGGTGCCATGTGTGGGATGGGGGTCGTCGGGGCTGGGGGGAGCTCAGCCCTCATGTCTCCCCACAGTGCCTGGCTGAGGGCACCCTGGGCAGCATCAGCAAGGCCGCAGCAGGGAGCATGGCTTGGAGAAGGGCGAATTCACCCATATCACACCAAAGTGGGAATGGTTAGAGGAGCTTCATTTTCAGGTGTGCTGGTGTAGAGACTGGAGACAAGCACCTGAGCCCCTCGGGGCGGCTCGGCCCCGGCTCCCACCCCAGTCAGGTCCGGGTGCTCCCGGGGCAGCAACAGCCTCCCCCATTTCACCTGAAGCAAATTAAAGCCTGGGTTTAAAATACGCCATTAGCAACCCCAGTGAGGCACAGGCGTTGTGGGGGGCCATGGGGCACAGGGGCCTGGCCTGAAGAGGGATGGCTCCATTTGGGCAGGTGGCAAGCCCTGCCTGCCTGTGCCGGGGAAGGGAAGCATGGCTGGGGACACTTTGTCTCAAAGCATGCAAATAGCTTGTAAAAGGTTAATTAAGGATCAACGAGCATGTAATCAGCCATTACGGCCCAACTGTTTTATAGCTCTTGGGTGCACGTGCCCTGTGCCCAGCTGCCATGGCACATCAGCCGTGAATTACTGGGCTCCAGTTATCCCTGCTGGACCAACACTTGGTGTCACTGGCAATTTAACGTCATCGGGCTGGTGGCGAGGGCAGATTTTGGCAGGGAAGCGGGGCCAGCGGGGCCAGTGGGAAGAAGTGGAGAATGGTCCCTTAATGAAGGCACCGGATAATTTGTGAGGCCACCCGGTAGCACCATGCCGGGGAGCTGGTGGGGCGGCAGCATGGCCAGGCTGCGGCTCCCAGGGTTTCCAGGCAAAAAGCTGCCTGGAGTAATGAGAGGAGAAGGGAAGGAGACAGGGCTGAGCCCGGAGGGGCAGGAGGTGGGGGTGAGCACGCGTCTGTGGTTTTGTCTGCCAGAGAGGAAGGTAGGCAAAGGCAAGAGCTGAGCCATGGGGCGCTGCTGGGAGAATGGCCCCCCAGACCCTGGTTGCAGGGGATACAGGGGGTAGTGGTGTGTGGGTCAGCCAACAGCTGCCCACCACGACAGGTGCCAGAGCAAAGCCAGCAGTGCCCTTGGAGGGGTACCCTGAGCTCCCCTGGGCCTGCGGGTGCCCTGGGTGGATGGGGCTGGACACCCCAGGGGAGCGCCTGCTCCCTGGCTGGAACCACGGCCCAGCTGCCGGCAGAGCCCGGTGCCAACACCTCTGCCCTGGGCATCTGCAGCTCGGGCTGCCCCGGGGCCACTAGGCGAAGGAGTGGTCTGTCACGGCAGCTGAACAGGAGCAGCGACCGGCAGGGTGGCTGGCTATGTCCTGTGGCTGTGGACCGCAATCAGTGTTGCAAGAAGAAATGATGCCGGGGTGATGGGGACACTGAGCCACACGCATGGGATGTGTGGGGTCTGGCCGTGGTGGCAGCTGTGGGGACCTCTGCTCACAGTGCCCGGGCAGTGCTGTGGGTTTGCAGCAGGTCCGGCCAGCTGTCAGCGCTGCCACGTCCTCACCCAGCTCCTACCATGGTGACCCCCCACCCCAGGAGCTGCCGACGGGCATCGTGCGGTCACCCCGGACCCCACATGGGATTTGCCCCAGGACGAGTTGCGTGGCCAGTATGCACTGCCACCTGCCACAACCGGACACAGCCAGCATGGGTAGGGTAAAATGTGCTTAAAAACCAAACCGTGTGCTCTGCAAATGGGCCTTAAGTCCCCCGTCCCCCCTTCTCAGCGGCTCCATTTCCTTCCCTCGCAGGTGCTGTGTGGGGTAGTTTGCTCCTTCTGCATAAAGCAACCCCCTGCCCAGCCCCGGCATGAGCCCCAGCCCGGGGGCTGTGGCGGGGACGGCGGCCGGCATGGCCCCGCAGCAGGGGTTTGCTTGCAGGGACGGGCAGCAGGGGCTGGGAGAAAAACCTGCCCTTCACCAGTGGCAGCGCGAGGGACAGACGCTGCTGCCGGGCTAAATATAGCCCCCGGGCCCACGAGGAAATCCTGCTGAATTATGGATGAGGCTGCAATAAGCCCCCACTCATCAATAGGGAGGAAGGTTGGCTGGGCAGGAGGGCAGCTCCCGCGGGATGCAGGCGAGCGTGGCAGGGACAGCAGGGCTGGCTGGGGACCTGGCCACCCTCGGCCTCGTGTGCCCCCCGGGGGTGGCAGTGGCTCAGTAGCTGCCCGCGGTGCCCCTGCTCCTCCTCTGCAGGTCCCAGCCACTGGAAGGAGCTGAAAGCCACGTGCGGCGGTGACAAGCAGTCCCCCGTGAACATCAACAGGCGCCGGCTGCAGCGGGACAGTGGCCTCGGGGACATCCTCTTTGAGGGCTACAACCAGGCTCCCCCGGGCAAGTGGAGGCTGGCGAACAACGGGCACACGGGTGCGTGCTGCAGCCGGGCACCTCCCCCTGCCCTGGCTCCCCAGGCACTGCCCTGGCCGGGCTCGGCTCTGCCGCTGCTCCCGGGTGCTCTCTGCCCTTGAGCTGCAGGGTCCTGGGGCAGCTCCTGCCCCGTGGGTTTGCGTTAGCGCTGGGATGAAGCCCGGGGAGGACGAACCCTGTGGTCTGCTGGGCTGCGGGGAGAGAGATGGGGCTATCCCGATGTGCCAGGGCTGTCCCCCGTCCTTACCCCCCATCCTTACCCCATCTGGCTGCCTTTGCAGTGATGCTGAGCCTGGCGAGTGAGTCGGCCACTGAGCACATCACCGTCAGCGGTGGAGGCCTCCCTGGCAGGTACCGAGCACTGCAGCTTCACTTCCACTGGGGCAGCCCAGCTGGGAACGGCTCCGAGCACACCCTCGATGGGCGCCAGCTCCCCATGGAGGTAGGCGAGAAAAAGCACCCATCAGGCTGTCTGGGTGGCCCAAGTCCTTGGCGTGGGAAGGTGCGATGCTGGTGTGTCCCAAGGCTGCCATGCAGCGGGTGACCGGGCTTGGTGATGCTGCACCAGTGGATTTGTCTGTGCTCCCTGTCACTGCAGCCTTGCACTGATGGTGGGATACGGACAGCTGCTGCACAGGGCACCTGGGTGGTTAAAAAGCAGCTGACATGAGACTCAAGGTTTTTCTTTACCATGCGTGGGCCAAGCTGCCTTGTCGGAGGCACTCAGTGGGGTTTGGAGGGCTCTGCGCCCCGCTGGGACCGCACACTGAGTCAGTGAATGCAAGCAAGAGCGTGCGGGAGTGTGCTGTGCCAAGCGCGTCAGGATTGTTCTGGGTGAAAGAGGCTCTGCGCCTCTAAAATATTAATTATCTGCCAGAGGAGAGCAAAATTTATGTATTGCGGCTGGCGGGTGCCCTGGGACTGCTGTCCCCCTTTCCCCACCCCCTTCAAAGGCTGTTCACTTCATCGGGGTGCTTTGATCCTCCGAGCGGCCACACCGCAGAAGCGCCCGTGGGACCAGGAGGGCTTTTCTGGGGGGTGGTTGGCTCAGCATCTGGCTGCCCCAGGCTGGCCAGGGAGATCCTGGGGCGATTGCCCGGCTGCCGGGGGGTCGGCCAGGGGCGGTTGCCCACGCTTGGCCCCTCTGTGCTTTCCCCAGCTGCACATTGTCCACATCAACGTCAAGTACCGGACGCTGGCGGAGGCCAAGGGGCATCCCAACGGGCTGGCCGTGCTCGGCTTCTTCTTCCAGGTGGGTCTGCAGGGACTCATGCTGCTGGCAGGAGGGGACGCCCCCAGGAACAGGCTGCTCGCAGTGTGGCTGGGGGAGTGTTGTACGGCTGCCCCGAGGGAGCGAGAAGGGGCAGGAAGGCTGGGTCAAGGCCAGGAGGTGCTGGGGAACCTCGGTGGTGAAAGGTGCCATGACCCCCCTGCCAGCTTCATGCAAGGGGGTGCCGGCTGGGAGCTCACCCATCCCCGTGGCTGCTCTGCGGCAACAGGGGGCCAGGGATGGCTCTGCCTGCAGATGCTCAGTGGTGCGGGGTGACCCGGCTCTGCCCTGCCCCATCCACTTACTCTCCCCTTCCGCAGGTCTCCGAAACCCCTAACGCCAACTACAACACCATCGTAGCGGGGCTGAGGAACGTCTCCCACGCTGGTGAGTCGCCTCCTCGTTGGGGCAGGGGCGGAAGGGGGAGAGACCCTGGTGCGGGAGGGCAGGGGTGTGCCCCGGCGGGTTGGGTGGGGGGGACCTGCCGGTCCATGGGGCCATCTGGCTGAAGGGAAACTGATGGGGGTGGCCCTGCTGCGCCCGCCGTGTCCCCGGCACAGGACGGGCTGAGTGCTCATGTCTCGCCCTGCAGGGGACTCTGTGGATTTGGCCTCCACCTTCCGCCTAAGCACCCTGTTGCCGCGTGCCGGCCAGCTCTCCAGGTACTACCGCTACCAGGGCTCCCTCACCACACCCGACTGCAGCGAGGTTGTCGTCTGGACCGTCTTCGAGGAGCCGGTGGAGATCGGCCGAGAGCAGGTAATGGCATGCGCAGCCCCACGCTCCGGCGCCCGAAGGGCTGGACCCCCCGGGTGGCCCCTCTCCTCGTCCTTCCTGACCCCTAACCAAGAGCACAGGGAAAGTCATCTCTATAATAACGCTCCCGGCAACCTGGCAATTAATTAATTTTATGAGGGTTAAGTAATGGAGCTGTGGCCACCTGCCAGCAGGGAGAAATCCCATCCGTAGTGCTCTCCCGCCCAGCCCTGGTATTCAGAAAGCGAAATGGGAGCAAACCCCTTGGAGGTCAGAAGAGGCTCCAAGGAGGTGGGTGGGTGGATGGAATTCTCCTCTGCTGCCCAAGCATCTTGGCAGATGTATTTCCTTGAGGGTGTTGTGGGCCAGCTGCTCTTTAAGTGCTCCGCACAGGCAGTGCAACATGATTAGCTCCTTTAAAACTCAAGACCCGATCCTTGCAAGGCCCTGGCTCGTGTACTTACCCTCCGGGTCTGGTTTCGGGAGAGCAGTGAGGGGTGGCGGGAGGACACGCGCTGGCACGGGGCCATGCCATGGGTCCTGTGCCATCGGCAGCGGGGCAGCATGAAAGGGGGCTCACAAGCGGGCAGGGGCTTGGGGCACCCGGCAAAGCGGCTGCCCACCCTGCCTCTCCCCCTGTGCAGCTGCGGGCGTTCGTCAGCACCCTCCACTTCCCGGCCGCCGGCTCCACACTCCTGAAAATGACCAACAACTTCCGCCCGCCGCAGCCCCTCCGCAGCCGGAAGGTCTTCGCCTCCAGGGCAGCCACAGCCAGCGGCGGGTCCCCGCACAGGGACCACCACCAGCTCCTCTCCCCCCTGCTCCTCCTGATCCTGCTCAGCCCCTTCTCGCCAACCCCGTAGGGTCTGGCCCAGCCTTTCACCAGTCTCCACATGAGCATTGCCCTGCTGCAACCGTGGCAGGGAGGCAACACATCTGGTTCAAGGGTAAATGGGGAAAAAAAAAATATCAAAAAAAGCACATCGAGACCTCGGCCGGGCAAAGCTTTTGCAAACCTGGATCTCTGCAGAGGTGAATCTCTGCAAGCCCGGAGCCTCCCTGCGATGCCCCCATAGCCAGATGGTGGGAGTCACCAGGAGGGGATGCTGGAGGGGCTGGAATAAAGCTGAGGTCCTCGCCGGTGGCTCTTTGGCTCTGTGTCCCTTTGGTGTTGCTGGGGCAGGATGCTTGGCATGGGGGTGCAGGGCTAGTGGGGAGGGAGCTGGGGGACAGTGTCTGTGTGGCACTCGGGGATGCTGGCCCTGCACATGGCTGTGCAGGTGGGTATGAGACTCCCCCTCTCCTCCCTGTGCAATAAATCCCCAGGGCGAAATCCCGGCCCTGCGTGTGGCTCAGGGTCCTTGCAGTCCCTGTGCCTGCAGACAATGCCCTGTTGCTTTCCCCAGGGATGGGGCTGGCTGACAGAGGGATGGGGCTGTCCTGGGGACACAGCACCCCTCAGTGCCCCGGGGCAGGACTGTTGTGGTTTAACGCCAGTCAGCAACCAAGCACCACGCAGCTGCTCGCTCACCCTCCCCCCCGGTGGGATGGGGAGAGAATCGGAAGGGCAAAAGTGAGAAGTGGGCTGAGATAAGAACAGTTCAATAACTGAAATAAAATATAATAACAACAACAACAACAACAAACAACAACCACCACCACCACCACCACCACCAATAATAACAGTAGTAGTGGTAATGAAAAGGAAAACAACAAAAGAGAGAGAGGAACAAAACCCCAGAAAAACAAGTGATGCAACTGCTCACCACCCACTGACCGATGCCCAGCCAGTCCCCGAGCAGTGATCTACTCCCCCCTGGCCAACTCCCCCCAGTTTCTATACTGAGCATGATGCCATATGGTGTGGAATAGCCCTTTGGGGGTCAGCTTTTGGGGGTCAGCAGTTGGGGTCAGCTGTCCTGGCTGTGTCCCCTCCCAGCTTCTTGTGCACCTGGCAGAGCATGGGAAGCTGAAAAGTCCTTGACTTAGTATAAACACTGCTTAGCAACAACTAAAACAGTTTGTTATCACATTATTCTCACGCTAAATCCAAAACACTACCAGCTACTAGGAAGAAAATTAACTCCTTCCCAGCCGAAACCAGGACAAGGACACAGGGAACTGATGGCTCTTTCCACGGGGCTAATTTTACGCTGGCAGAAATAGCTGCAGCTGCTGGCGCTGCTCCTGCGTTGCCCGGCAAGGCAGGGGCAGGCAGAGCCGGGGCCCTGGGCGAATGAGGTGGTTCATAATTAATGTGCTGAAGCTCCAGGCATGTTCCCGTCTCCTCCTGAATTATGGGCGTAAGGGCACAGGTTGCTATCTGGGAGCAGAGTAGGGCAGGTTGAGGTTTTCATCATTTCTGGGGGGAAAACACTGCCAGCGCCGGGCTCCAGCCCCGCTCCCCCCTGCCAGCCCAAGGGGTGGCTGTGGCACCCACGGGTGCAGAGGGTCTGAGCGTCCTCCTGGTGCAAGGCTTGGGCTCCCTCTGAAGCCCGCAGCGGGGAAGAGGCATCTCCAGGGGGTGAAGGGGCCCAGCTGAAGACCCCATGGTCCCCACGCTGCGGGGGGGACACCCTGCGGGTGCTGGGGCTCCGTAAACCCACCCCAGAGCTCAGGTCTGGGGTCTCGGAGCAGCCGCCCTGGTCTGGAGAAGGGAGGGCAGGGCTGGCGCTCACGCCCTGGGGTGCCAGGTGCCGTTGGGCGCGCAGCGCATGCAGGATGCCGAGCGCGGGCTGCCGTGTGCTGCCGCAGCCGCCTGCCGCCGGCGTGGTGGCGGCCATCGCCCCGCTTGGTGATTCCCGCCGGGGTCCGGCTCGCGCCGGCTGGAAGCAGCGGCCTCGCGCAGGGCCCACGTGCCGACCTTTCGTTAAGGTGCGCCCCGGCGCGGGCGACGGCCCTGGCCGCCAGCCCCTGCCGCGCCGGGGGCTCAGGCCGGCGAGAGCCGGCAGGCGCGGGGCCACGCTCGCCCAGCGCGCCCACGGGCAGCCCGGTCTGCCCCCACCCGTGGCCCCCCGCAGACCCCTCCCGCGTGCCTGCCTGCCGCCGCGCCCGGGTGCCGCCCCGGGCCGGGCCGGGGCCCAGCGCCGCTCCGCCCCACCGGGGGGACACGGGCCACGCGGGGGCGCGGGGCCGGGCCGGGCGCGGCGGTCGGAGCGCCGCGGCGGCCGCGAGGGGGCGCCCGCCTGCCGGCTGCGGACACGCGCGGACCCGTGCCCGGTGCCGCCGCCACCCGCGTCCGCGCGCTCCCTGCGCCCCCGCTCCGAGCCCCCTCCACCGTGCCCTCTGTTCCCCGCGTTGTCCCGTCACGTCCCCCTGTGTCCCGCTGTGCCCGCCACGCCCCTTGGGCCCCCCCCCCGTGTCCCTCCGTGTCCCACCACTCCCCCCGTCCCCGCTGCATGGGCCAGCGCCAGCCCCTCACACCCACGGGCTGCCCCACGAACGCGCCTGGGTGCAGCCCGGGGTGGTCACAGGCCCAGCTGGCAACGGTGGCGGGTTCAGCTGCAGAGCATGGCGGGAGCTGGTCAGCCATGGTGAGCCCCAAATGGCTGTGGCCCCCCAGGCCACCCCAGTACCAGGCCAAGGTGTGAGGGGCACCTGGGCAGCGGGGCCAGAAGTTGCCTGCCCCGGGGGTCCATCGAGGGCACGAACGAGGCTGTGGCTCTCCAAGAGCAGCAGGGGGGCGAAATGCCTGGGCAGGAGGCCTGGGAGCAGAGACCCCTGTGCTCAGGGCCCCCATGCCCTGGGGGACCTATCCTGGCTGGCCATGGTGCCCCTGGCAGAGGAGCGTGGTGGCACCAGGCAGGGTCTGGCAGCCAAGGCCCCCTTTACTGCTGGACAGCGAAACCACCCCGAGGTCTTGGCACACACTGTGCAGCCAACCGGGACCCCAAATTTGCAGAGGTGCTGTGTCTCCCGCCGGGAACGCTGGGCTGCCCTGGCTGCCCAGGAAAAGGACCTGGAACCGCCCCCCCCAAGAGCCATTGCTGAAACGGGGCCGAAAAATGGCTTTTCCCGCCTCCCGCCCTGCCTGCGGCACGGCCGGGCAGCGACGCTCTGGGTGCCACGTGCTGGAAAGTTTGTGCTGAGGAAGCGGTGCGTGCTGGGGCCAGGGCTATTCCTGGCTCCCAGCTGGTGTTTGGCCGAAGCGGGCTCTTGTTTTTGGGCAGGCTGTAATTTTAGCAAAGGCTGTTCCTGAGCAGTGGGGCTGCGGTCGGCACAGCTGCCTGGGGAGTGCACCAGCTCAGCTGGGGGACCGGCGATGCGTGGCGGCACCCCCCTGCCCGCGGCCGGCCCGGGGTGCCCGGCCAAGAGTGCCCAGAACATGGCAGAAATGCCTAAACACAATGTTCTTCCCCCGCAGTGGCTGCAGAGGAAGGGGAAAGGGCTGGGGTTCTGCTGGGGCCGGCGGCATTTGCTCAGGGCGGGGAGGCTGCCAGTGAGGGTAGCACTGGCCGGGGTGCAGGATCCAGCCCCAGGGCACACCCCGCATTCCCCTCCAGTCCCCCCCATGCTGGCTACAAAAGCTGTGGCACTGGCACTGCTCACCCCAGCAGGCCGTGGAGGGGGAGAAAAGCAAATTTGGCTTGAAGTCCTCCCTAACTGGTTGAGTCAAACCCTTCTGTTCCCTCCCGAGGGCCTGGCGATGACTGCGGCGGCCACCTCCATCACACCCATCAGCCACCACTGCCACCACCTTGCTGCCATCCTGCCACCAACATTCCTACCTAGAAATTTCTTAACATTAAGGTAAAAAAAACAAAACAAAACAAAACAAATAATAAAAAAAAAAATCCCATCTTGGGAGTTCTAACAAGGGCTGAAACTTAACGATCATATTTCTCCAGACGGGCAGTACCAGCCCTGTGATAAAACCTCTCCATCAGTACACCTGCCTGGGGAGACGCGGCTGTTTACACCGAGGATGAGCAGAAAACAAGGGTTTGCTTGGTGCCCAGACCAGGGCTGAAGCTCTGCTGGGAGGTTTATTTTATTATCACGCTAAACTTGAGATGATAAATATTTTGAAGCAGCTGAAAGGTGTTTATTTTTGAGTCAGTTCAGCTTGTTTACAACCTGTTTACAAGCCTGGGCATTTATCTTTGGGGCTGTTTACCTCTCCTCAGGCTGTGGCTAGGGTTTAATACACTTATAAATAAAAACGCAGCGCAGGGTCCGGCCACCTCTCCCAGTGCCTTCCTGCTGGCTGCCAGCTGCGTGCCCCGGCGGTTGCTGTTTTGACAGAGTTATGCAAATGCTCTCCTCTTTGCAAGTGGGCTTGATTGCTCAGGTCATGTTTGTGACCATGCCAGCCTCAAACATTTATTTATTTTGTTTAATTCCCTTTCAATTGGAGGGCGATAAACCTCGGCTTTGCGTTCTGCAGCTGTCCCCAGCTGGGGCTTTGACCCAGGGCTGCCCGGGGGTGTTTCATAGTATTTTATAATTCATAACCTGTATTTTATAATGCATAACCCACATTTTATTCATTCATAACCTATATTGGGGATATAACCAGATATATCATATATGTAAGTTATATATATATAACTATAACATAACCAGATTTGGGGAAATCTGCCCCATATTGTGGGAGTCTGGAGGCTGTCCCGTGCATCTCATGGCAGGTCAGACTGATGGACAAGCCCAGCTAAGGGGCTGCCTGACAGCAGGCAGAGACTCATTATTTTAATTCAGTTAATGAGAGAGGATTTGTGGTGACCCGGCAGTGGGGTGGCAGCAGGAGGCCCCAGGCTGGTCAACCTGTGGTAGTGGCACAGCGGGACAAGGCCACGAGCTGAGCAGTGTCAGGGTCAGTCCTGGCCCCAAACCCCATGTGTGTGGGGTCAGCAGTGCCCAGCCGGGGGGCCTGGATGCACTGGGATCACTGGGGGGGGTTGTGCGTGAGTGAGCGTGTGTGTTTGTGCACGCACGTGCAACACTGTGCACACATCTGCAAGCGTGTGTGTGCGTGTGCGCATGCAGCAGCTGGGACACACCACACTGGGGCAGGGACCACTCTGCCGGGAGAGACCCTGCTGGGGAGGGTCCTGCCAGGGGCCCTCCAGGAAACAGGACCAGTGACCCCAGGCTGGGGACACGCCCTGGCGCAGGCACGCGGCCCCACCAGCCTCGGCACCAGCCCCCAGTGGGTCCCTGGTCCCCCACCACCACCCACCCTGCCAATTTTGGGCAGCTTCAGGCTGCCCCAAAACCTGTCCCCCCGCTGCGGTGGCTGATGGCCGCCCCACGAGGTGACAGCCTGGCGAGGCAGGGGCAAAGCTCGCCACAGCAAAGAGCCAGCAACCACCTCGAGGCTGAGCCGACTTGGGGCTCATCCGCGTGGCACCTGCTCGCCTTCACACGTCAGCACCCACTGGAGACGGTTTCGCTTCCTTTTTTTGGCCCCCCTTTCGAGTTTCTGATTGGAGATTGTGGCGGGTGAGGAGTAAATTTAGCCGGGGGATGCCCCACGGCTGCACAGCTGCGTGGCGGTGCCGGCTGGGGGGGCCGGGAGGGGCCAGGGCCGACGTGGCACAGCCTGGGCTCTGCACAGCCCTGCCCCAAACCCTTTGGAGAAGGTGGCTACCTAAGTGGGGGGATGTCGGGATGGGGTGCAGGAGCCACCAGCTGTCCCTCCGGGTGCTCGGGGGCTGCACCTCCCCCCCCCCCCCCCCCCCCGGCTCAGGCAAGGCAGAGGCTGTTGGGTATCGCCCCAGCTTGGCACAGCCGCAGAGCCAAAGCGGGAGGACTTGTGCCATCCTCCCACAGCCGCCCCAGCGGGGTCCTGCTCTGCCCCACTCCCCCCAGCCTGGGCTGGGGCTGTTTTTGGCCCCAGCTCTTGCTTTCGAGTTTCAGCCCTGCTGCCTCCAGGAACAGCGGCTGTTTGGGTGGCTGCAGCTGTCGCGGGGGGGGCAGGTGGGACCCCTGGCCCCTCTGGCTGCGCCACGTCGCCCATGTCTCTCCAGACGAGGTGTTTCATCAGCCCCAGGTGCACTTGCTCTGCTCCTGCCACGTCCCCACGAAGGGAGACCCCAGATCCTCCTGGCATGAGATGCTGGGGCTTGCTGTGGCCTGGGGAAATCACCGAGTGATGTGCAATAAAAAAAAGCAAGCCCGGGCTGGTTTTGGGGGGACGAACCTGGCTAGAGGTGGTCCCCACAGAGGGGTTCTGGCACGGCTACCCCCAAGGGCAAGGCTATGGGTGCGGGAGCTGCCCTCACCCCAGGGCAGGGTTTAGGGACCAGAGCAGAGCTTTGCCCTCTGGGGCTGGGGGCTGTGTTTTGGGGCGAGGGTTGCAAAAGCCTTCGTGGCCCCACGCCTCTCTGCCTCCATTCCCGTAGCCCTCCCTCTGGTCTCGGCCACGGGGCCTCTCCAAGCCCAAAGCATCTGAACCACTGGGGTTTATTAACCCCCCCTCGGAGGCCTTGCTAAACCCTTGCCTGCGAACATCAGCCTGGGAGCACAGCTCCCGCCAAGTCCCGACCCCGCCACGGGACCTGCTGCCTCTCTCTGCAGCTAATTAAAGCCTTCCTGAAGCATCTCATTTACTAAATTAGATCCCCCTCGATTTAAAATTAATGGCGAGCTGGGAAAACAAAAAAATAAATTACTGTTTAAAATTGCAGCACCGGAGATGGCAGAGCGAGAGCGAGAGCTGCAGCTGGGGAGAGGCGCAGGTTTCAGTTTCGCTCAGCACAGTTGCTCACCAGAAAACCCCACCAAGGGCGGCTGTGGGAGCAGGACGTGCCTTTTCTTCCCAGGCACCACTTCCCTCCCCGCTGGGGTCTGGATCAGGCCCTGCATCCCAAGTGATTCCCAGCAGCAGCTCTCTAGCCCTGTTGAAGGGCTCGTTATGGGTAAAACGGTGGCTGAAAGTTCGCCATGCTGCAGGCGGCGGGGGAGTATGGGGGCCCTGGCGGGGCTGGGGCCACTGATCTATAATTCATCAGGTTTTTCTTTGCCAGTTGTTGCTTACGGAAAGGATTTAGCAGAGTCTTTTAATCAATAATTACTGAGGTTTCCTGCCCCCGGAACTGGAGATGTGCCTGTGCTCTGCTCGCCCAGACCCGAGCCACAGCGAGACCTCGGCTCATGGCCCAGCAGGACCTGCCCCAAACTGAGCCCGTGAAAAGCTTGGTCCAGTGTCCTGTAACCAAGGGACAGGCTTTTCCCATGGGACGTCAAGGTAGATTTCAAGCCCCATGAAAGCGTTGCCTTGCTGCCCCCCTCCCCACCAGCCGCCCCCCCCAAATGTGGCATTTAGCAGGGTAAAACCTGGCAGCACAACTGGGACCGGGGCTCCTGTGTTACCCCATCATTCACTCCAGCCTCAACCACTGCTTAAGGGCGTGATTTGCCAACTACTGGAATCAATAATTACTGAGGCTTCGGCTTTCTCAGCGGAAAAAAAAGCAAGCATCCTTCCTGGCAGCAGGTCTCAGTCCTTGGGGCATTTTTGGCTGGCAGAAACCCACGCAGCAGCTCTCCCTGGTGAAAGCCCCGGCAGCACCATGAGGCCAGGGATGAGGATGCCGCAGGTGGGCGTTTGCTGGGGTTTCCTTTGCTTGCCTGTGGAAAGGGGCTCAGTGCCAGGACAGAGGAGCTGGTGCTGTCTCTGAGTCTGCGTCCCTCAGCAGCAAGCCGGGCTGGGCACGTGCGGCCGCGCCGCGGGGACCCTCGCCTCCCAGACCCCTACTGCAGGCACCGCAGCCCAGCAGCCCCCCAGGACCAACTCTGCCAGCTCTCCGCCGCTGCAGGCTCTCTCTGCCCAGGAAATGGTGTCTTAATGGAGCTCATCTTGAAACATATCAGGAGAGATGCCTCCGTCACCCGCCCTTCCTTCCCCTGCTGCGATGCAGGCTGAGCATCCATCCCACTGCTGGCTCCTTCCCTGGGGCCAGCGGCAGCCCAGGGGGCTGTGACCCAGCCTGGGCACGGGTTTGCTCTGTGGGGATGGGGTTTCCTGGGAAAACCCCGAGCCTGTCACCCCACGAGTGGGCAGGGACACTGAGACCGCCTCCATCGGCCCAGTCCCCCCACGCAGGGCAATGGGAAGGAGGGCTGCCCCATGCAGGGGGCTGTGCCATGGCAGGGTCTCCCTTGCCCAGCTGGGGAGCAGGATAAAGCCAGAATAAAGCCAATAAAGTTGTTTTGGAGCACGAGGTGCCTCTTGGCACCTCTAGTGGGGTCCAGGCCCTGCTGCCAGCTCTCTGCCAAAAAGCAGGAGGGAAGGAGGGCCGGGGCAGACCACGGCTCACATCCCCCCCCACCCCTCCCATCTGTGCCCTGCCGGGACTGCGGGACTGCACCGTGCCCACGGCCCCCACAGGACTGGCACACATCCCTGCAGGGCTGGCATGTGTTCCTGGAGCTGCTCAGGGTGCCTGGGGAAGGCTCGAACTGTGCCCCGGTGAGGATAAAACGCCTGGTGCAGCCAGGGAAACCCCAGCAGCCCCAGGGCAGGGCACCCCGGGGCAGCCCCAGGTGCAGCGAGGGGTGAGGCTTTGCTGGGGGTCAGAGCGGGGGTGCGCTGCAGGGGCTGAGCCCCTGCCTGCTCCAGCTGGGATAATTCCCTTCGGTGGCGCGCGGGCAGGGAGACAGGCTGGCAGAGGCCTGGGGCACTCGGTGCACCTCCCAGTGCCCCACTGTCCCCAGGGGCTGCGGGGTCACCAGGCGGCAGGAGAGAAATGGCAGCCGCAAACAGCCCTGCTGCCTGGCAAAAGCTGATTTTAGTGCATGTGGAGATAACGCTGCCACAGGAGTGGTGTGGGGTGTGCAGGGGACGTGGCCATCCACGCAGAGGCAGCGTGAGCTTGGTGGCGGTTTGTTTGGGTGGCCCCTGGGTGCAGGGGACAGGGGGGAGCAGGGCAGGGGGAGCGGTTTGGGCATGGGGACATGGGGACAGCATGGAGTGGGGAGCTGCTGTCTCCAGCAGCGTTGGGGAGGGATGGGACAGGGATGGGGATGCTGCTCCAGCTGGGAGCCTGGGGGGGAGGGCAGGGGGGGGCGGTTTGGGCATGGGGACATGGGGACAGCATGGAGTGGGGAGCTGCTGTCTCCAGCAGCGTTGGGGAGGGATGGGGGGGGGACAGGGGGACAGCATGGAGTGGGGAGCTGCTGTCTCCAGCAGCGTTGGGGAGGGATGGGGGGAGCGGTTTGGGCATGGGGACATGGGGACAGCATGGAGTGGGGAGCTGCTGTCTCCAGCAGCATTGGGGAGGGATGGGACAGGGATGGGGATGCTGCTCCAGCCGGGAGCCTGGGGCTGGCACTGCAGATGTGACCGCTGACCCGGAGCTGCCTGGAGAGCTGCACACCCTGCAGAAATACATGCTGGGAAAAGCACCTTATCTGAGTAATTAGAAGCATCTTCCCATCAGAATAAAGTCTTCTGAAGTGCTAAAACACCGTTGCTGTCACTGGGATGTCCCCAGCAGTGCTGGGGGACTCTTTTTGGGGCTCTTTTCGCCAGCAGCAGGAGCAGTGCTATGTCCAGGCCATCACTGCCCACCCTGGCATGTCCATGTGAGCAAGAGATGGATAAAAGAAACTTAATTCCACTCAAAGTTTCTCTTTGGTATTTGCTTTCCTGACAAGTCTGGCGTTGCTGCCGCAGTGCTCATTCCCTGGGAGGCTCCACTCCCTTAGATGTTTTGCCAGACAAGGAACAATGAAGAGAGCAAAAACTGCCCGCTTGGAGCTTGTCACATAGAGTTTGAGTTTGGCAGAAGATTTTTTGTTTCGTTTTGGCTTCATTTCCTGAGAAGTCCTCAAGTGGTTGCTGAATGGCTGGGTAAAAAAGAGCATTAAAGAGCTGGGGTGGGCAGCTCCATCAGAGCTTTCTGGGGTGGATGGAGGCGTTGGGGTGGGTAGGATGGGTGGAGACGCTCAGGTGCCTAGGATAGATTGAGCTGTTGGGGTGGGGTGGATGGAGGTGTTGGGGTGGGTAGGATGGGTGGAGACGCTCAGGTGCCTAGGATAGATTGAGCTGTTGGGGTGGGTAGGATGGATGGAGGTGTTGGGGTGGGTACGATGGATGGAGGCATTGAAGTGGACAGGACAGAGGTGCTGGGGTGGACAGGACGGGTGGATGCAACAGGGAGGACACACAGCCCACAGCGCTGCACAGAGCAGTGCTTTCTCCTTGCTGGCTGCTGGGGGCCGTGCCCCAGGCAGGGCCAACATGGGGAGTGCCTATCCCACGGTGAAGGTGTTGGCTGGCCCATGGCCTTCCCGGGGCAGCCGATTGCCAGCTGGAGGCAGGGAGGAGCTGTCATGGAGGTGGGGGTCCAGGTCCCTGGGATGGGCACAGGGGCTGCCCTGAGTGGGGCTGACCTCTGTGCCTCACTGGGGGTCACTCCCATGGCCAGGCTCCCGGGGGTCTGGTCATCCCTCCTGTGCCCTAAGAGTTGTCCGCAGAAGGCGCCTGCTGGGACACATGGCAACCCAGAGCCTGGTTGTCACTGACACTGACGCAGCCCAGGAAGGGGGATGTGGCGGGGCTGTCCCCTGCCCCTTTACCAGAAAGCCAGTCGTATCCTGGGCTGCATCACAAGCAGCGTGGCCAGCAGGTCGAGGGAGGGGATTCTGCCCCTCTACTCTGCTCTGGTGAGACCCCACCTGCAGTGCTGCGTCCAGCTCTGGGGTCCTCGGCACAAGAAGGACATGGAGCTGTTGGAGCGGGTCCAGAGGAGGCCACGAAAATGATGCGAGGGCTGGAGCACCTCTCCTACGAGGAGAGGCTGAGAGAGTTGGGGTTCTTCAGCCTGGAGAAGAGAAGGCTCCAGGGAGACCTTATTGCGGCCTTTCAATACTTAAAGGGGGCTCATAAGAAAGATAGGGAGAGACTTCTTAGCAGGGCCTGTAGTGACAGGACAAGGGGTAACGGTTTTAAACTAAATGAGAGTGGATTCAGACTAGATATAAGGAAGAAATCTTTTACAGCGAGGGTGGTGAAACACTGGCCCCGGTTGCCCAGAGAGCTAGTAGATGCCCCATGCCTGGAAACATTCAAGGTCAGGTTGGACGGGGCTCTGAGCAACCTGGTCTAGTTGAAGATGTCCCTGCTCATTGTAGGGGGGTTGGACTAGATGGCCTTTAAAGGTCCCTTCCAACCCAAACCATTCTGTGATTCTATGATTCTGTGTCCCCAGAAGGTGCCCGCAGGGACACATGGCAACCCAAAGCCTGGTGGGGCTGGGCACCCCACTGGCACTGACACAGCCCGGGGAGGGGGATGTGGTGGGGCCATCCGCCCTTTACCAAGAGGCTGGGGAGGGGACGTCTCCCCCAGAACTGCAGACAGCGTGGCCAGGTGCTCCCATCCCCTGTCCCTGGGGTGGCTCCTGGCAGCTCTGATGGGGTGCCTGCAGCTGGGCACTGGCACTCTCAGCACAGCTGTGTCTGTGAGTCACGCTATGTGCAGGGCCGCAGGGAAACTTCCATGGGGCTGTGCTGGGGATGGGGCATGTGGCATGCAGGGGCCCAGGCTGCCATGGCACATGGTGCAAGGGACAGACTGGTGCATGTGCATGCCCTGGTGGCTACACCGGCACCCCCATACTGGGGGACATGGGGTGACCAAGGAAATGGGGACAGAGCCAGGGCTGGCCAGCAAAGGGACACAGCTGGCCATGGCCCCACCACAAGCCACATGTCCCTGCAAGGGACCCGGTGCCCAGAGGCCAGCGGGTAAGGGACAAAGCCGGCACAGCCAGGGCCATGTGCTCGCCACCGGCACAGGAGCTTATACCAGGCTGATGCCCCAAGTTGCTCATCCCCTGGTCTTGGTGGTGCTGGGGGATTCAGCGGGGTCCCCAGGGGTGAGCAAGAGTTGCAGGGGGCCCTGGGCACCCCCAGCAACGCTCATGTACATGTGTGCGCATGCATGTGTGTTTCCATCCCACCCTCCTCCATACTGGTGCCACGGGGACAATGCCAGCCGGCGCAGGGGAGCGGGCGCGTTGGAAGGACACAGAGACAGGAATGCTGAGCCAGCGCTAGTTCAGTGTCGGTGTTTATTTGTGTGACACTCAGGGTGGGGGGACAGGAGCAGGGGACAGGGGGATGTAGGGAGAGACATCTGCGGTGTGGGGGGAGCCACTGCCCCCAGCAGCGGGGAAGAGGGAGGGGGCCGGCGAGGGGCCGCCGGGCACGGGGAGGTCCCGGCAGGGTTAGGAGCACTCGGATCTCTTCAGGCTCTTCTCCACATTGCCAGCCTCGTGCGTGGCCTTGCAGCTGTAGGACTCGTACTTCTTCCACTCGGAGCTGCTCAGCGTCAGGTAGCTGCTGGCCATGTACTTGTTGTCGCTCTGCCGCTGAGGCTGGCTGGTCTCGACGCCAGTGGTGAGGGCGCGGCCATCTGCCATCCAGGTCACCTGCGTGGCACCAGGGTAGAAGCCTTCCAGCAGACACACCAGGGTGGCTTTGCTGTCTTTGCTTATCTCCTCGGCGGACGGTGGGAAGAGGTGGATGGTGGGTGAGACCTTGGGCTGGCCTGCGAGGGGAGAAAGAGGAGCACGGGGTCAGGACCCTGTGCCCTGCCACAGTGCCCTGCCTGCCCTGCCTGCCTGCCCTGCCTGCCCTGCCTGCCTGACCCAGCTGGCACTGTCCAGAAACTCCCCACTTCCCCCATAGATAAGAGTTTATAATTTATAACTCTAAGGTATTTAGATTTGGGATACATCTATATATTTCATATATATTAAAAATATATAATATATAATATATTAAATATATAAATATAAATATATAGTTATATATAAATATATAAAATATATAGAATATATATATAGAATAAATCTATATAATCTATAAAATATATAGAATATATATTTTATATATGTGTATAGATATAAATATATGTGTATATGTGTGTGTAATACACATACACATATACATATATCCCATATGTACTTGTATATGCTATATGTATACTATATGTATATATATGTGCATATACATATTATATATTATAGATATATAGATATACAGCTAATATACATCATCTATATGTATATTATATATTACACACATAAAATATATAATATACTACATATATAGGATATATTGTTATGTAAATATATGTATAGTTATATATAATTTATATAATATACATACTTATGTATTTATATATTTTCATATATACACAAATATATGTTACATATATTATATATATTTTTATATATACAATATCTATAAAACAAAATATCTGGTTAGTTGCCATAAACTCATTTCTTTCCTTTTGCAAGGCAACTTTTTTAAAAATCAAAATTTCAAAACCAAACCATCCTGTTTTCTGCCCAGTTCTGCTTTCAGATACTTTCAGACTTGTCGCAGAAAAAGTACAGCTAAGAATCACCTGAAGGAAGACGGAGAAAAGATGTTTGGTCTTTCCAAGGTGGTTCTGCTGCCTTCTCAAATGTACCATGTCTCTCTCTCTATCACTATCTCTATCTCTATTGGTGGAGTCTCCAGGAGGACTCCACCATTAAAAACTTTCTGCTGAAGAAATTGGCAAACTACATTTTTCTCGATCTTACGCCGCTAGTAATTTGGTTCAGATTGGGGTTTTTGGTCAAATTCTTTTAAAAATTCAGACAAAGACAGACAAACGATGTTCCTGGCAGCATTTTCAACACAATAATCTCCATTTTTAACGCGGCTTACCTGGACAACAGGCTCTTTAAGATACCCCTGAAAACTTTTGGTTAAGATCCCAGGGACATGCCATTATAACACAAAGTTGAATGCGACTTCAGCCCACTTGCGGCCGAGGACGGGCTCCCATTTTGCAGTGCCCACATGCTCAGCCACGGGACCCCACAGAGAAGCCCCTGCTCCTCACCGGGGGTGACGACGGACTTAGTCCTCAGGACTAAGAGTTGAGGACTTAGACCTTAGACTAACGACTAATTTCTTTAACAAAGACAAAAACTGACTTTCTTAGAGACCTAAACCTGAGTTTCTGAAATAGGCTCCCTGAGACCTCAGACAAATTTCCTGGCCAAATTTTAAGATCTTTCAATTAAGAAAATACCCCCCCCAATCCTCCGTGGCACGCACCAAAGCCCTCTGAGTCCACAGAGACAGGACACAGCCTGCAACACCACGCTTAGTGCCTGTCCCTGAACCGGCAGCAGACCCCAGCCCAGCGCCACGTCCGAGAAAAAAAACCCCAAATCACTGAAAATCAACAAAACGTCACAATTTCATGGTGGGGAAGGAAAGACCGAGAAGAAGTCGGCGACTCACCTAGGACGGTCAACAGGGTCCCGGGCCCGAATACACCACACAGTGATACAGGGCTGTGCAAAAACCTCCTGCCCCATGGCAGGAGTAGTCCTGGGCCCCATGGATGTGGCAGGATGAAGGTGATGGGATGGAGGTGTCTTGATGGACACAGCAGGATGAAGGTGCTGGGATGGAGGTGTCTTGATGGACACAGCAGGATGAAGGTGATGGGATGGAGGTGTCCTGATGGACACAGCAGGATGAAGGTGATGGGATGGAGGTGTCTTGATGGACACAGCAGGATGAAGGTGATGGGATGGAGGTGTCCCGATGGACACAGCAGGATGAAGGTGATGGGATGGAGGTGTCTTGATGGACACAGCAGGATGAAGGTGCTGGGATGGAGGTGTCTTGATGGAGAGAGCAGGATGAAGGTGATGGGATGGAGGTGTCCTGATGGACACAGCAGGATGAAGGTGATGGGATGGAGGTGTCTCGATGGACACAGCAGGCTGGATGCAAGGTGCTAGCTGTGCCCCGGTGGATGTGGCAGGGCAGAAGCAGCAGGACAGCCATATGGGGATGACTGCATGTTCTTGCTGGAGGGGCCACTGGAAAATGGGTGGCCTTGGCCCTGCCATCCCACATGGACCACGTTGGCCAGGCTCTCCAGAGCCATGGCTGCATTATTGGCTGCTCCCCATTGGCTGCTCCCCATCCACTGCCACCCAGGACCACATGCCTTCTGCTCATTACAAGCCCATGTCCCTGCCTGTGGTGTGGGGACATTAATCCCAGGTGACGAAGGGCCGGTGGAAGCTTTGGATGCCCCTAAGGTGCGACAGGCAGCACCTTGCCTCGACCTCCGCTGCTGCCATGCAGGTGGCTGTGGGTTGCCCTGGGGGACACCGGCCACCATCCTGCCACCCCTCGGGCCACACCGTGGCTGCGGCTGGGGTGAAGAGGGACCACTGGCCATCGGACAGTATGTGTGTGCGCAAACCTCATGAATAAACCATCCATCTGTCCTTCCCACTGCCCAGAAACACCAGCGCTGGTGTAGGTGCCGTGGTTTCACAGGGGACACCACCTCCCGGCGCCTGTGCCACCCTGCAGCCTGGCTCTGCTCTCTGGGGCAAAACCGGACCCCAGCACAGCCCACATCCTTACCTGGGCAGGATTTTTGGTGCCTGGCGGGCAGGTGAGCCTCCTTGCAGCAGCTGCGTGAGGGTGCCCTGTGCTGGGGCAGCCTGCGGCAGACGAGTGGTGCAGCCCTGTCTGCTGTCGCGCTGCGCTCACTGCTGTGCCAGAGCTCAGCCCTGTTCTTGGGGCTGGGCATGGGGCGCTGGACCATCCCAATGGTAAATAAGCACTTCCTTCTGTCACACCCGGCATCTCGGTGCTGGCAAAGGCACTGGTGCGGGGTTGGCTCTGATGTAGGGGAGTTCAGAGCCCCGCTGAGCCAACGAAGCCTGCCAGAGGATCACGCCCCAGGATGCTTGCTGAAGGCACCTGTCACTGCATCAGTGGGCGATGACTGAATTCACGGGGGTTTTTATTTCTGCCCTGACAGAGCTCAGCACAGGTCTCAGTGCTTAATGCCCTGCCTGGGTCGGGGGGTGCAGACGGAGGGGAGGGCTAGGGGCATTGGCCAGCACTGGGCGCTGCAGCGGAGGAGCTCTGGCTGGCTGCTTTCTCCAACTTAATTTAGCTACCGCCTTTGGTGCAGGAGATCAAGCCAGTGCCCACGGACCAAACTCGGGGCTGGTGCAGCCCCAGCACTTGAGATGGCTCTTGCTCCACTCCCCAGGGTGCAACAGAATTTGGGGCAAGAGCCTGGGGAGGGAAGGCAACAGCCAGCTGGGGACAGCCAAGGACCAGCTGCGGACCATTGCAGGGGAAAATGCACCAACCCACCGAGCTCAAGACGTGGGAGTGAGCAGTTAAGCTCTCAGGCGATTGGGGCCAGGTTTTGCGGGGTCACGATCGTATTTGACGAAAGAGGAAGGACTGGGAGATGTGGATGCAGGGCCAGCGCTAGCTCAGGGTTTATTTGGATGATGCCCAGGATGAGGGGTGGGGCAGGGGAGATGGGAGGTATTCAGGCATGGGGAGAAGGAAGGGCCCACAGAGATGGCAGAGACTCGCACAGAAGGAGGGGACAGGGATGGGGGAGGTGGTGAAGCACTGTGCCGGGGGATGTGATGTTCCAGGGCCAGGGTTGTCCGTTTCCCAGTGGGGTTAGGAGCACTCAGATCTATTCAGAACCTTCTCCATGGTGCCAGTCTCATGCATGACCTTGCAGGCGTAGGTCTCATGGCTCTTCCAGTCGGCAGCACTCAGCGTCAGGTAGCTGCTGGCCATGTACTGCTTGTTGGTCTGCTGCTGGGGCTGGCTGGTCTCGATGCCAGTGGTGAGGGCATGGCCGTCAGCTGTCCAAGCCACCTGCACAGTGCCGGGGTAGAAGTCCCCCAGCAGACACACCAGGGTGGCTTTGCTCTGCGCTGAGAGCTCGTCGGAGGATGGTGGGAAGAGGTAGACAGTGGGGGAGACCTTGGGCTGGCCCGCGAGGGGGAGAGAGCGGCACGGGGAAGCGGATGTGGAAAGAGGAAGGTCTTTAAAGTGTGGACACAGCTGTACCCGTGGGGTTTGGTCCTGGCTGGAGTCTTCCAGTGCAGCTCCCACCACCAGCAAAGGAGCTAATAGCTCAAGACCTCTGTGGTCAGCTTATTTTTTAATATTCTACCTAGCAATCTAAAAAGGCTGCCCTGGAGGTAAGAGGCCCCAGCTCTCTGGAGGACACCCAGCGTGCGTGTCTGCAGGATTCCCCATCACCAGCATCCCATCCCTTGGCCCTGTGCCACGTGCGTGTGCAGCTGTAGTCAGGGCTCAGCTACTTTTTGTAGTCTGTAGCCCAGCTGTAGTCAGGGCTCGCTACTTTTTGGAGGCTGAAGAGGCAGCCATCCTCCTGAGTGCCACTGAGACATGAAGATGCAACCTCGTCCTCAGCCAGCAAGCCCAACCCGTCTGCTCAGACTTGAAGCCCTTCCATTTCAGCCCCCTATATATTTCCTCATCATACCAATAGAGCACACCCGGGAGCTTCTCCTTAGGAGAAAGAGAAATGTTAAGAAATTTCTGTTTCATAAACAGGTTGTATAATCTGGTTGTCTGGCAAATATATAGATATATTTTTACCCAGTAACTCCTGCACTCAGATAAGCTGAACAAGACCCATGGGATCCGTAGAGAGTTTGCAGATTTGAAAGGACCGAAAATGTTTTGAAAGCAGCAACGCCCAATTAGCCCATAAAACCTTGTTTCCTCCTGTCAAGGAAACGTACATGAATATGTTTCAGTGCAGTTAGACTGACAGAGGACACACTACTAGAACCAAATGGAGAAGCTGAAGAAAGAAAAAAAAACCCACCTCAAACCCCAGGAAGAGCCCATACAGCCCCTGGCATGGGGAAGAGCCTGTGTGAGCATCAGAGCAACTTACTGAGGATGGTCAGCTGGGTCCCACTGCCAAAGAAATAAATGCACATTGCTGTGCAGAAGGAGCCCAAGCAGCTGCTCATGCCCAGCCAGTGGTGCCGGTGCCTTGTGAGCATGGCGGGGAGGCAGCCGGGCTCCCAGCCACTGATGCAGCTTGTGTGGTGCCGCTTGCTGGGTATGACGGAGCAGGGATGCTATTTGTGCATACTCTCCCTTACCCATCTTTCCCAAGGGATATCTAGCAGCTGTGCCACGGCTGGCCAAGGTCTTGGCTGAAAGCACATGTCAATCCCCTCCCCAAACACCCCCAGTATAAAATACTCGCTGGCTCACAAGTTTTAGTGAAGCTCCTCCCCCCCCCCCCCCCCCCAGTTTGGGCCAGTCTGCCTTTGGTGGCCTTACGATGAGTCCCAGCCTCTCTCTGGGGAGGGAGTGGCAGCTTGCCAGGTCCAGCTTCACCCTGTTTGAGCACTGCAGCACTCCTCTGCAGCACTCCTCCCCGGGCTGCGCCGAGTGGAGGTGCCAGAGATGCGCTGAGCACAGGCAGCCCTGAGTGGGAGGCACGGCCTGGGCTATGGGCCAGCCAGGGGCCAGGGGGTGCGAGGAGCATGGAGTAAAGGGCAAGTGAAAGCAGCAGGTCCCAGTGCATGCGTGTGCCAAGGGGGAACATGCATTACTGCCAGGGTGAGCGCAATGGAGGGCAGGCAGCCCGTGTGCTGCCAGTCCTGCCCCGAGCACCTTCCTGCCTTCAGGAGCTGAGCTGGATGGTGCTGGAGCAGCCTTCAGTGCCAAGAAGAGCACTTAAACCCATCTCACCTGGTTCTGCCGCGATGGTGGCTGCTTCCCAAGGCACTGAGGGTGGAGAATGGTGCTGCTCCACCAGCTAAGCCACCTCTGGGGCAGCAATGAGGAGCAGCACGGACAGAAGAGCATGGCAGACATATTTTCCTTGCACAGGAGACAGGGAGACTGCAGAGACGTGAGGGTTTGCTCCAAGCACCCTGCCAGTGGTATCCCCTACCCACCCAGGAACTCAGCTTCCCGGAGAGCTGCCCCTGCCCATTCTGCATCCCCAAGGCTGCTGCTCCTGGTAGCGCCCTATTAGCCCCTGCCTTCACAGCCCCTTGGAGCAGCAGCCCTCAGGTGAGGGCTCCCGGGAGCATCTGCCAAGGGCCAGGGCACGCAAAGGGGGTTGGAGAGGAGGCATCAGAGGCTGTTGGCAGAGGGGAAGAGCTGGGACTAGCAGAGAAAAGCATGTAAGGGATGCGGGTGCCTACATACAGCTGCAATAGCCAAGGCAGGGGTGAGCCAGGATGGGTTTCAGCTAAGACTGATTAACTTCAAATTCCCCAGGGAAGGCTTGGCTGCTGCTTTGTAAAGTGTTTTCCCAGCGTGGTGCCACTCTCACAGGGCACAAGGTGCTCGGCTCGGAGCAAACAAGCTCTTGGAGTGCTGAATTTCAATAGCATCAACTTAAATTGAACTCAGAAATATGCAAATGCTGTGGTTTGTGCAAGTGGTTCTAGAAAGAGGCAGAGTCAGTGAACCTCCTGAATCACTAGAAAATAAATGGTGCTTCAAAGATTTTGTGGTTCGAGGCACTTTCGGTTTCAGAGGTTTGGTTTGCCCTCTGGGTAGGCTTATGCATTGGTGCAAAGGCTGAAACTAGCCAAAAAAAATCACTGAAATTTTCTGTGCAAAGCATTTAGCTGAAGCCAATGTCATCTATTGTGGATGACCAATTTCTGAGCATTTCTCAGACTTTGATAGGGTTTCGGTTCCATTTTAGGGGATGACAGTAAAGGGGGACAACATTCAGCTCAAAAGTCAATCTCTTCTTCTTGGAGAGAGGCATGGAGGAGGACTGATGCTGTGCTGGACGTACCAGGGGTGTTGGCCCTTCAGCACCTGCCTGGCAGGTGGCCTCGGCGGGAGCAGGGGCAGGTGAGGGGGTGCTGGTCCCGGGGGGGGCACTGGGGAGGCTACGTATGACTGCTGTGTCCCAGCTGCCAGGGCTGAGCAGCGGAGACTGCACCAGGCACTCTCCGCTGCTGCCACATGACTCACCCAATCATGCCTGGAAGCAAATGAGAAGGGAAAAGGTAGGATGTGCAGAACAGCCTTGCAGCGTAAACCATCTTGAAACTGACCTGGCATGGCTTGTGCGAACGTCTGCTCGCAGAAGCCACTTCCTTTGTGGGCTAAAATCAGCACTGGCTAGGGGGAGCAGGTGCCCAGCGCCTGGAGGCTCCTGGTGCAGCTGGGCTGGGAGGAGGGCAGGGAGGCATGTCGCAGGGCCCTGGGTGCCAGCTGGGGAGCACAGGGGACCTTGACCTGCAGTGTGGGGCACGGACAGGGCAGCTGGGGGTCTTCCCCTCCCCAAATGAGAGGCACAGGGGATGGGAACAGACCTGGGGCTCTAAGGGATGGCCGAGCTGGGACACTAGGCACAGCCACCTGCAGCGCAGGGCAGCAAAGGCAGGGCCATGGTGGGGACCTGCCCCACCATCAAACGGGGACAGCAGAGACTCCTAAGTGGCCCCTGCGATGGCGGGAGGTTTTTGTATCACTTCCCCATTGCTCTGTGTCACTGTGGCAGCAGTACTGCTGCTGTCGTAGCTACCACAGTAATAGACAGCCTCGTCCGAGGCTTGGACCCCACTGATGGTTAATGTGGCTGTGGAGCCAGATGTGGATCCGGAGAATCGCGAAGGGATGCCCGAGGGTCTGTTGGTGTTATCGTAGATCACAGTGACAGGGCCACTGCCAGGGACCTTCTGCTGGTACCAGCCATAGTAGCTGCTGCTAGCCCCGGAGCAGGTGATCGTGACGGTTTGTCCTGGGTTCGCTGACACCGAGGGCGGCTGAGTCAGCGCTGCCTGGACCAGGGAACCTGGAGAGGGAGAGGAGAGAGGGGAGAAGATGGGGGTCAGCCAGTGCCCCAGGAGCACAGCCCTCCCCAGGCAGCGGGACGGGGATGGGACCCCTGTGCCCAAAGGCCCCGGTCGGGCGCAGCGAGTCTGGCCAGGGCACCTGAGCCGTGGGCGAGCACCGCGAGGAGGAGAGGGGCCCAGGCCATGGCGCGATCCCACCAGCTCTGTGTCCCCACGCCGATGGGGCTCTTTTGCGGACCCCGACTCCTTTTTAAGCCCCCGCCTGTGTGGGGCACGGCCCCTCCATGCAAATCTGACCCCGCGCTCAGGGCCGGATCCCGCCCGCACCTCTCTCCGCACCTCCCTCCCCGCTCCACGCCCAGCCCTTCCACCCCAGATGCAGCGGGGCTCGTCCCCGGGCACAGAGCGGAGACACAGAGACGTGTCCCAGCTCAGAGCCTGAAACCCGCCAGCACGGACCCCCTGTCCCCAGCCCAGGCCGAGCGGCTGCAGGGCCAAAGGGTGCGGGAGAGCCGGGCTGCTGGGGTGGGGGGGGTATGCAGCGCCTACAGCTCCCAGGGCTGGGTCTTAGTCGACTCCAAGCCCCAGCACCCCCCCACCCCACTTTCGGCATCTTCCCCGCCTATGGGTGTCCCAGGCCCCTAAGGTAGCTTCTTGCTGTGCTGCTTTTCTGCCCTGGCTCTTCCCCTGCCAGCCCAGGCCCATCGCTCAAGACCTCTGCTCTTCCCAGGTCTCCACTCCCCAGCACAACGGGAGCTGCCCGGAACCATTCCTTGGGGCTCCAGCAATGCCTCCCCATGAGCCGATCAAGAGCCCAACGGGCCAGCGCTCGGCAAACTCTGCCAGAGCCGGGGCGGCCCAGGGGCTCTGCTCGCGGCCGTCGGGGCAGGCCGGGGCCGGTCCTGCTCCAACCCAGGCCACCTTTGGCAGCCTCGTGCCCAGCCCAAGAGCTGCTGTGCCCACGGGAAATGCCCCCACCCCCACGACCCCTCCCTATCCCCAACGCTGCCCTCCCCAGGGTGCCCGGGGCACAGAGACCGACGACGGGCGCAGGCGGGGCAGGGCTGCAGGGGGGCTGTCTCCCTGTGGGCAGCTCGGAGGGGACCTGCTGGAGCAGAGCACGTGCCCCACGGCAGGAGCCGCCTCGCAGGCGCATGTGCTGCTGCACCACCGCATCCAAGCAGCAGCAGCAGGCGGCACATGAGGGGTCCTGGGGCAACAGCGGGTTTGTGTCTCGCTTCCCCAGTGCTGGGAGTCACCGTGACCCTGAGCAGCACTGGTGTCCCAGCTGGCACAGAAAGAGACAACCTCTGCCTCAGCTTGGACCCCAGGGATGGGAAATGTGGCCATGGAGAGTGGCACGTTCCCAAGTGCTGTACATCCCCTCCCCAAATGACAGGGGCAGGCGCAGACCTGGTGCTCTACGGGGCAGCCGAGCCACGACACCAGGCACAGCCACCTGCAGCGCAGGGCAGCAAGGGCAGGGCCACGGTGGGGACCTGCCCCACCATCAAACGGGGACAGCAGACCCCCCAAACTGGCCCCTGTGGTGGCGGGAGGTTTATGTACCACTTCCCCATTGCTTTGTGTCACTGTGACACCAGTATAGCTGCTGCTTTCGTAGTTACCACAGTAATAGACAGCCTCGTCCTCGGCTTGGACCCCACTGATGGTTAATGTGGCTGTGGAGCCAGACGTGGATCCGGAGAATCGTGAAGGGATGCCCGAGGGTCTGTTGGTATTAGCATAGATCACAGTGACAGGGCCACTGCCAGGGACCTTCTGCTGGTACCAGCTAACGCCATAGCTGCTGCTAAGCCCGGAGCAGGTGATCGTGACGGTTTGTCCCAGGTTCGCTGACACCGAGGGCGGCTGAGTCACTGCTGCCTGGACCAGGGAACCTGGAGAGGGAGAGGAGAGAGGGGAGAAGATGGGGATCAGCCAGTGTCCCAGGAGCACAGCCCTCCCCGGGCAGTGGGACGGGGATGGGACCCCTGTGCCCAAAGGCCCCGGTCGGGCGCAGCGAGTCTGGCCAGGGCACCTGAGCCGTGGGTGAGCACCGCGAGGAGGAGAGGGGCCCAGGCCGTGGCATGATCCCACCAGCTCTATGTTCCCACAGTGATGAGGCTGTGTCGTGCACCCCGACTCCCTTTTAAGCCCCTGCCCGCATGTGGCACAGCCCCTCCACACAAACCTGACCCTGTGCTCAGTGCCGGATCTTGCCTGCACTGCCCAGAACACAGTGGGGCCAAGGCAGCACCAGCTGCAGACAGCTCTGTGCACATGGCACCGGGCAGCAGCAACGCCCTTCTGCCCCCCAGCCCCAGACGTCGAGACAGATCCCCCCATTCCTGTCCTCCTTCCCTCGAGTCCTGCTGCAGCCTTTCCCGCTGCCCAGCCCTTCTCCTGCCTGGCCGTGACCTTGGGTGACCAGAGGAGCCGGTGCCCAGCCCCATGCCTTCAAGCACTGCCCACAGCCCAGCGCCCTCCGGATGGGCTCAGGCCTCTCACGGGCAATCCCCAGGGCATGTCATGGTGCTTGTGGGGCAGCCCCAGTGGGCAGGGTCCTGGGCATGGAGCTGCGAGCTCCCCTGGCCTGCAGCCCTTGGTAGACTGTCAGCTGCCTGGCCTTCCCACCAGCAGGGCTTTGCTCCCCCTCATCCCAGGGTTTGAAGGTGAAGCTTCATCCCGGCCCCTTGGCTGGCAGCACGGTCCTGCCTATCCGTGATGGGGCCGAGGTTTCAGCAGGCTGAACTCCCGCACGGTGATGCCCAGGAGCAGGGCAGAGACCTTGCCACTGGCAGGTCCTGCCCGAGCGCGGCCAGGGCCCCTGCTGCAGCCCAGGCCAGCGGGCTCCCCTAGCCTGCACTCAGCTGCGCCGGCCACCCCGCACCCATGGCACCAGCTGCGGCTCCTCAGCCCGCACCTGCCCCTGCCCAGGCCTTGAATGTGTCCACAGCACAAGGGCCTCTGCCAGAGCCCAGCGGTGCCACGCTCCTTCCCTGCTGCATGGCTTTTTCTGTGCCGGTGCTCAGGCAGAGCCGTGCCAGCTGAACACCTCCAGGCTGGGGAGAAGACTGCCAGCAGCCACAGCGCCTCAGGGCAGCTCCAAGGGAAGGCGAAAGGGTGCTGGGGAGCAGGTGCCAGTGATGAGGGGGATCCTGGTGCAGGGAGGGACAGGGGCAGAACCAGGGCTGCTGGCAGTCATCCCCTCCCCAAATGACAGGGGACAGACATAGACCTGGGGCTCTAAGGGAGGGCCGAGCTGGGACACCAGGCACAGCCACCTGCAGCGCAGGGCAGCAAGGGCAGGGCCATGGTGGGGACCTGCCCCACCATCAAACGGGGACAGCAGAGACTCCTAAGTGGCCCCTGCGGTGGCGGGAGGTTTTTGTATCACTTCCCCATTGCTCTGTGTCACCATTATAGCTGCTGTCATCACCACCACAGTAATAGACAGCCTCGTCCTTGGCTTGGACCCCACTGATGGTTAACGTGCCCGTGGTGCCAGACGCAGAACCGGAGAATCGTGAAGGGATGCCCGAGGGTCTCTTGTTGCTGCTATAGATCACAGTGACAGGGGCACTGCCAGGTACCTTCTGCTGGTACCAGCCAACAGCATTGCTGCTGCTGCTGTAAAGCCCGGAGCAGGTGATCGTGACGGTTTGTCCCAGGTTCGCTGACACCGAGGGCGGCTGAGTCAGCGCTGCCTGGACCAGGGAACCTGGAGAGGGAGAGGAGAGAGGGGAGAAGATGGGGGTCAGCCAGTGCCCCAGGAGCACAGCCCTCCCCTGAGGGGCGATGGTGGGACAGCTGAGACTCCTAACTGGAGTGGGAGGTGGGAAAAAACCCCCCCTGCGGTGGGAGGTTTCTGTATCACTTCCCCATTGCTCTTTGTCACCATGGGATCATAACCGCTGCTGTCCCAGCCACCACAGTAATAGACAGCCTTGTCCTCGGCTTGGACCCCACTGATGGTTAACGTGCCCGTGGAGCCGGAGAAGGACCCGGAGAATCGCGAAGGGATGTCCGAGGGTCTATTGGTGTTGCGATAGATCACAGTGACAGGGGCACTGCCAGCTGTCTTCTGCTGGTACCAGCCATAAGCACTGTTGGTACTCCTGGAATACCTGGTTTGCCTCAGGGTCATGTACAGTGGGGGCAGCTGAGCCAGACCCATGTGAGATCAAGGGGCTGAGGCAGAAGCTCTCCCTGCCCAGCCGCAGTGCCTGAGGGTCCCCCAGGCTGGCAAATGGCCACGCACCCAGCACTGTGAACCCAGGGCGGCTGCAATGCCGCAGCGCCCTGGGCACAACTCAGCCTGGGGGAGCAGAAATGCGGCAAAGCTTTACCAAGGCAGCTCCGCAGGCTCCAGCTCCTAACATTGTCCCAGGCTTCTCTGCCCCTCATGCAGATATTGGGCAGCAGGGATGAGCCCAGCCAGGGCCTCCCCAACACTGGGGACATAGTCACAGCCCTGAGACACAGGACACGTGGGGAAGGGCACCAGGAGGGAAAAGGGAAAACCCCAAAGCTGGCAAAAGGGCCCTGCCTGGCTGAGAGGAAGGAGGAGATAAAACCAACCTCTTTGACACTCAAGGTCTCACTTGCCTGTGGCTCGGTGTCACCATGAGATCAGCACTGCTGCTGTCTTCGCTACCACAGTAATAGACAGCCTCGTCCTCGGCTTGGACCCCACTGATGGTTAATGTGCTCGTGGAGCCAGACTTGGATCCGGAGAATCGTGAAGGGATGTCCGAGGGCCTCTTGCTGTTCTGGTAGATCACAGTGACAGGGGCACTGCCAGGGACCTTCTGCTGGTACCAGCCAACACCATCGCTGCTGCTGCTGCTACCCCCAGAGCAGGTGATCTGGACGGTTTGTCCTGGGTTCGCTGACACCGAGGGCGGCTGAATCACCACAGCCTGGACCAGGGAACCTGGGGAGGGAGAGGAGAGAGGGGAGAAGATGGGGATCAGCCAGTGCCCCAGGAGCACAGCCCTCCCCAGGCAGCCGGATGGGGACACAGCCCCTGTTCCATAAGGTCCCGATGCCACACAGGGACCCAGAGCAACAACCATAGAGCCCAAGACCAGACCCTGGGACCCTGTGAGGAGAGCCGGCAGAAGAAGGGATAGGGAGTGCCAGAGTTGGGGAAGGGCCCTGGTCGGGGTATGGGCACATTATGGAGAGCAGAGCCTTGCCCAGGCCAGAGCATCCCAGCACAGAGGCAACTCCAGCAGCAAGAGGAGGATGGGGCTACCTGGAGAAGAGGCAGTGGGGCCGGGGACAAGGCAATGCCATACCTTCTGCAGGGACAGGCACGAAGCGCCCCTGGCCTCAGAGTGACCTCGCGCACAGAATGGTACAGCAGGAGAACATTTACAGCCACGTCCTTGGATGGGGACAGGAACTTACCCCAGCCCAACAGCCCTGCTCAGCCATGAGGGAGAAGGGCAGAAAAACTCCATTTTTAACTCATCTGTACCTCACTTCCACATCTCCCTGTGTCACTACAATAGCATCACTGCTGCTGTCCCTGCTACCACAGTAATAGACAGCCTCGTCCTCGGCTTGGACCCCACTGATGGTTAACGTGGCTGTGGAGCCGGACAAGGATCCGGAGAATCGCGAAGGGATGCCCGAGGGTCTCCTGCTGCTCTCATAGATCACAGTGACAGGGGCACTGCCAGGTTTCAGCTCCTACCAACCAACATAATCATAGCTGCCGCTGCTAACCCCGGAGCAGGTGATCGTGATGGTTTGTCCTGGGTTCGCTGACACCGAGGGCGGCTGAGTCAGCGCTGCCTGGACCAGGGAACCTGGAGAGGGAGAGGAGAGAGGGGAGAAGATGGGGGTCAGCCAGTGCCCCAGGAGCACAGCCCTCCCCGGGCAGCGGGACGGGGATGGGACCCCTGTGCCCAAAGGCCCCGGTCGGGCGCAGCGAGTCTGGCCAGGGCACCTGAGCCGTGGGCGAGCACCGCGAGGAGGAGAGGGGCCCAGGCCGTGGCGTGATCCCACCAGCTCTGTGTCCCCACACCAATGGGGCTGTGCCGTGGACCCCGACTCCCTCTTAAGCTCCCGCCTGCTCAGGGACGGCCCCTCTGTGGAAATGTGTCCCCCAACGCTCACGGGCAGCTCCTGTCCCAGTGCTCCCCCTGCCCACTGCAGGCCCATCTCTGGCCCACCAAAGGCACCAAGATCGCTCTGGGCTGCCTGCTCCCTGGGCCACCCAGCTGCCAAAAGCAGGTCCTGCTTCACACCAGGGCACCACCACCGGGTTTCTCTCAGGAGCCACAAGACTGTGACCAGCTGCATCGAGGTGTCCTGCCCCAAGCTGTCCCGGACTCTGGTTTTGGTGAATACAGCCCTAGCCAAGACACGTGCCAAGGGATGGCAGAAACGCTTTGCTACCCTGCCTTGCTGACGCGTCCTCTGCAGCCGCCCGAGCCCGGCCTGCGACCCTGGCGTCACCCACGCACCCACCGAGCGTCCCTCTGCGGCAGCACAGCCCCTCCAGCCGCGCTCCCTTCCCCTCCCGCCGCGGGCGCTTCTCCGCGGGGCTCCGCACCCGCGGCCGGCCCAGCACAAGCCCGCGGCGCCGCGCCAGCACCCCCTGCCCGCAGCGCACCCCCACTGCAGGCTGCTGCTGCGAGAGCTGCCGGGCCAGCGGCCGGGACCGCTCCGGCAGCACCGACGCGGGGACGAGGAGCAGCGCTCTGGCCTCTGCTCCCTCTGCAGCATGAGGGCAAGCGCCCAGCCTCACGCACAGCTCTCCTCACCACCCTTCCCGCCCTGCCTCTGCCTTTCCATGCTGCTCCTAAGCAGGAGGTGGGATGGGTCTGCCACAGCAGTTAGAGTCCTTGGGCGTCTCCGACAGATCCTGAAATGTTTCAGGGCTGCGTCTCAGGAAGCAAACAGCAGCCTCCTTTCAGCCCTCAGAGCCTCCCCACACCAAATTCCAGCCCCCCTTCACCTTTTAGAAGCATAATGAACAGGACGCAGACACATGAAGACAGGGATTTATTATTCTATATTCGTTTTAGAGAAGAGGTTCAATGCCAAGCTCTGTGACTCCCTTAGGCCAGGAACACGGCAGTTCCTCCTTAGACACAGGATATTTTCCACAGGCCTCTTTCTCTTAATCAGCAGTTTCTTCTGCTTCAAGTTCTGGTTGGGAACCAACACTAACGTTATTTTACAAGCTCACAAGCAATAAAGTGTTGTGGCTGCTTTACAGTCCGACACACTGCAGCAGCAGCACCCCCCCCCCGCACTGTGGCCTGCCTCCACTTCAACTTAACTGGAAAGAAAAGGAATGAAAGGCGGTGACAAGTCAATACGCAGGTCTGAACATGATTCAGTACTTCTTGAACTCAATTCTTTCTACTTTCACATCATCCTCAATTAGTTGGTATACATAAGCCACAACTGTGGAAGCCTGGATATCCATCAGTACAAATGAAGGGATGATGTTCCTGGAAAGAAAACATACTTCGTTGATCTTCCCAATTAGCTTACACTTCTTGCTGTTAACATACCTTATGCTTATGTATTCCAATATGCTTGGTTGCCAAGGGCTGCAGGGATCTGGGAAACACTGCCGTTTGCAGGCACTGACAACAGCATCTCAGGCAGAGTTGCAGTTAGCCTAGAGCAGCCCTTGAGGCTACTAAACAGCCTGAGTCGTGTCAGGCTCAGACATTTTAGCTGGCATAGTGCCTTCAGAAGTCGGATTTCCTACAAAATATTAGCACGCAGCTTCTGGCAAGACACCAGAAAGCAAAACGACTTCAAGAAGCTGCTGCAACTCACCCCTCTCCGGGCCCAGGAAGCAGCCCCAGACACACCAGTGCCAGCCTGTCACACCCAACACGTGGGCTAAGTAAGACCTTGGTAACAGGGGAGCCCCACTGCGTTCCCCGGGAAGGGAGAGAGCTGGCCTGCTGGCACGAAGTCTACCCAACAGTAAATAAACACACAGCACCAGCACCAACATCACATTTTGAGGGCAGAAGCAACCAGCCACACCGCAGGTCTGCACTACCAGGAGCTGTGCCAATTCCACATCCTCCAGCACCACCAGCAGGACCGCTGCCACCCACGCACAGCAGACAGTAACGGTCAACACAGAGCACCCAACCATGGCCACCCTGTGGGGCACGTGGATGCTGATCAGCACTGCTGTCCTGGGAGCCACAGTAATAGACAGCCTCGTCCTCGGCTTGGACCCCACTGATGGTTAATGTGGCCGTGGAGCCAGACTTGGATCCGGAGAATCGTGAAGGGATGCCTGAGGGTCTGTTGGTGTTACTGTAGATCACAGTGACAGGGCCACTGCCAGGGACCTTCTGCTGGAACCAGCCATAGTAGCTGCTGCTAGCCCCAGAGCAGGTGATCGTGACGGTTTGTCCTGGGTTTGCTGACACCGAGGGCGGCTGAGTCAGCGCTGCCTGGACCAGGGAACCTGGAGAGGGAGAGGAGAGAGGGGAGAAGATGGGGATCAGCCAGTGCCCCAGGAGCACAGCCCTCCCTGGGCAACAAGATGGGGCTCCTGTGCCCAAAGCCATGATACCACTGAGGAAACCGAGGCAACCAGAGCACCACACACAGAGCCCTGGGCTCTGGCCTTGGGCTCTGGCCTTGGGCCCTGCGAGGAGACCGGGCAGCACCAGCAGGACGGAGCTGCCAGCAGCAAGAGGCAGTGGGGCTGGGGACAAGGCAATGCCAAGCTTTCTGTAGGGACAGGTACGAGGTGCCCACAGCCCCAGAGTCACCTCCTGCACCATGAGGCTCAACTGGGAGGACATTTACAGCCATGGCCTTACAGAGGGGACACAAACCTGCCCCAGCCCCACAGCCCTGCTCAGCAATGAAGGAGAAAGGCAGAAACCCCCGCGTTTTAACTCCTCTGTAGCCCACTTTCACATCTCTGTCACTACAACAGCATCACTGCTGCTGTCCCAGCTAGCATAGTAATAGACAGCCTCATCCTCGGCTTGGACCCCACTGATGGTTAACGTGCCCATGGAGCCAGACAAGGATCTGGAGAATCGTGAAGGGATGCCTGAGGGTCTGTTGGTGCTGTAGTAGATCACGGTGACGGGGCACTGCCAGGTGTCTTCTGCTGGTACCAGCCATACTGGTTGCTACTCCCAGAGCATGTCATCCAGACAGTTTGTCCCAGGTTCGCTGACACCGAGGGTGGCTGAATCACCGCTGCCTGGACCAGGGAACCTGGAGAGGAAGAGGAGAGAGACTGGAGAAGATGGGAGTCAGCCTTTGGCCCAGGAGCACAGCCCTCCCTGGGCAGTGGGACGCGGCCCCTGTGCCCTTGGCCCTGATGCCACAGAGGGACCCACAGCCCCTCAGACAGAGCTGAAGACTAGAGACCCATGACCCTGCAAGGCGAGCTGGCAGCAGCAGGGAGGTGGGAGACCACCCTCTGAGGGAAAGGGACCTGGTCATGGCTACAGAAACTTCTGGGGAGCAGAGCCCAGCCTGGCCCAGAGCAACCCAGCAGAGGCAGCTCCAGCAGCAGCAGGTGGATGGGGCTGCCAGGAGCAAAAGGCAGCAGGGCTGGGAATGAGGCAATGCCATTCCTTTTATAGGGACATGGAAAAGGAACCCACCGCCCCAGAGTCACTTCCTGTGCCTTGGGGCATGGAAGTGGGGACATTCACAGTCATGTCCTTGGACAGGGGACAGGAACCTGCCCCAGCTCCACCAACCACAACCCTGCTTGTCCATGAGGGAAAAGGGCTGAAAACCTTCCTCTTTGACACCGAGGTCTGTGTCTCACTTCCCTATTACTCAGTGCCTTCATCACCCCGATCAGCACTGCTGCCGTCGGAGCTACCACAGTAATAGACAGCCTCGTCCTCAGCTTGGACCCCACTGATGGTTAATGTGCCCGTGGAGCCAGACACAGAACCGGAGAATCGCGAAGGAATGCCCGAGGGTCTCTTGTTGTTGCTATAGATCACGGTGACAGGGGCACTGCCAGGTTTCTGCTCATACCGGCCATAATAAGCACTGCTGCTCCCGGAGCAGGTGATCGTGACGGTTTGTCCCGGGTTCGCTGACACCGAGGGCGGCTGAGTCAGCGCTGCCTGGACCAGGGAACCTGGAGAGGGAGAGGAGAGAGGGGAGAAGATGGGGGTCAGCCAGTGCCCCAGGAGCACAGCCCTCCCCGGGCAGCGGGACGGGGATGGGACCCCTGTGCCCAAAGGCCCCGGTCGGGCGCAGCGAGTCTGGCCAGGGCACCTGAGCTGTGGGTGAGCATCGCGAAGAGAGGGACAAGGCCAGCCAGGTGCCAGGTGCCCAGGCGGCAGCTCCTGACAGAGGATGGGGATGGGGTCAGGGTGCTGGGCAGCCCCTGGGTGCTGTCATGGAGCCATAGTGGGCTACTGCCCAGGTCCAGGGGCTTCCCAGGGGGCCGGAGGTGCTGGGGGGCTCCTGCACAGGCTGAGCATGAGCCCAATGGGGTGTCACTGGGCAAACACAGCCAACGCTGGAGGAGCCTGCGGGCTCCTCTTGTTGCACAACACAGCAGCTCCCGCCCAGCCCTGCTCTGCCCCAGCAGCCTCGCGCACGGCCCTGGAGCTGCTGCACCCATGGGAAATGTCCCTTCCCAGGGTTTGAAGGCAAAGCTTTGGCCCAGCTCCCCAGCCATGGCACGTCCCCACCTCTTGGTGCTCGGCCGCAGTTTCAGCAGGGCTGAACCCCCCTGGGGTGCTGCCCCGGGGGTTCCTGGCGCAGCTGGGCTGGGAGGAGGGCAGGGAGGCATGTCACAGGGCCCTGGGTGCCAGCTGGGGAGTTCAGGGGGACCTTGGGCCTGCCGTGTGGGGTAGGGACAGGGCAGCTGGGGGTCATCGCAGCATTTCTTTACCAAGAGGGTGGTCGAACACTGTAATAGGCTTCCTAGAAAGGTGGTCAATGCCCCAAGCCTGTCAGTGTTATAGAGGCATTTGGACACTGCCCTTAAGAACGGGCTTTACCTTCTGGTCAGCCCTGAAGTGGTCAGGCAATTGGACTATATGATCATTGTAGGTCCCTTCCAATGGAAATATTCTTTCCTATCCTATCCTATCCTATCCTATCCTGTCCTACCCTACTCTATCCTATCCTGTCCTGTCCTATCCACTCTCCTCCATAAATGACAAAGGACGGGCACAGACCTGGGGCTCTATGGGGCAGCCGAGCCAGGACACCAGGCACAGCCACCTGCAGCGCAGGGCAGCAAGGGCAGGGCCATGGTGGGGACCTGCCCCACCATCAAACGGGGACAGCAGACCCCTCGAACTGGCCCCTGTGGTGGCGGGAGGTTTATGTACCACTTCCCCATTGCTTCGTGTCACTGTGACACCAGTATAGCTGCTGCTGTCCCAGCTAGCACAGTAATAGACAGCCTTGTCCTCGGCTTGGAACCCACTGATGGTTAACGTGCCCGTGGAGCCAGACTTGGATCCGGAGAATTGCGAAGGGATGCCCGAGGGTCTCTTGGTGTTATCGTAGATCACAGTGACAGGGGCACTGCCAGGGACCTTCTGCTGGTACCAGCCATAGTAGCTGCCACCACCGGAGCAGGTGATCGTGACGGTTTGTCCCGGGTTCGCTGACACCGAGGGTGGCTGAGTCACTGCTGCCTGGACCAGGGAACCTGGAGAGGGAGAGGAGAGAGGGGAGAAGATGGGGGTCAGCCAGTGCCCCAGGAGCACAGCCCTCCCCGGGCAGCGGGACGGGGAATGTCACAGTCAGAGGAGAATGAACACAACCACAGTCACGGGTAAATTTGGGGAGCAGAGGTCAGCACAACACGTCCCAGCACAGAAGCAGCTCTGTCAGCAGCAGGAGGACATGGTCATCAGTAGTAAGAGGCAGTGGGGTGGCAGACAAGGCCACGCTGTGAATTTTGTAGGGAGAAGGACAATGCTCCCCAGGCAGGTGGGAGACCACCAGAACCTGCAGTTCTCTAGGACACGAAAGGGAGGACATTCACAGCCATGGTTGTGCACAGGGGACAGGAACCTGCCTCAGCACCACAGCCACAACTCTGCTCAGCCAGGCTGAAGAAGGGCCGAAAAATCTTCCTCTGCTTTTGGAGTCCGTGTATCACTTCCTATTACTCAATATCAGCAGATACCATAGCTGCTGCTGCTGTCCAAGCCACCACAGTAATAGACAGCCTCGTCCTCAGCTTGGACCCCACTGATGGTTAACGTGGCCGTGGAGCCAGACTTGGATCCGGAGAATCGCGAAGGGATGTCCGAGGGTCTCTTGTCGTTGTAGTAGATCACAGTGACAGGGGCACTGCCAGGTACCTTCTGCTGGAACCAGCCAGCATAAGCATAGCCGCTGCTAAGCCCGGAGCAGGTGATTGTGACGCTTTGTCCAGGGTTCGCTGACACCGAGGGCGGCTGAGTCAGCGCTGCCTGGACCAGGGAACCTGGAGAGGGAGAGGAGAGAGGGGAGAAGATGGGGGTCAGCCAGTGCCCCAGGAGCACAGCCCTCCCCGGGCAGCGGGACGGGGATGGGACCCCTGTGCCCAAAGGCCCCGGTCGGGCGCAGCGAGTCTGGCCAGGGCACCTGAGCCGTGGGCGAGCACCGCGAGGAGGAGAGGGGCCCAGGCCATGGCGCGATCCCACCAGCTCTGTGTCCCCACACCAATGGGGCTGTGCCGTGGACCCCGACTCCCTCTTAAGCTCCCGCCTGCTCAGGGACGGCCCCTCTGTGGAAATGTGGCCCCCAACGCTCACGGGCAGCTCCTGTCCCAGTGCTCCCCCTGCCCACTGTAGGCACGTCTCTGGCCCACCAAAGGCACCAAGATCGCTCTGGGCTGCCTGCTCCCTGGTTACCTGCTCCTTCTCCAACACGGCTGCTGAGCTCTGAGCTCAGCCAGGGCCCACCCAGTGCCTGTCTCGGCGCAGGAGGACCGTGGCCTTGCTGCACCAGGAACTCCTGTGCACAGGGCAGGGGACAGCCCCACCTTGGCACGTGGACTCATCCGCCTGCTCTGGAGCACCCGACTCTGCTTGGCGCTTGCTGGTCCCTGGGTGGCCATGCTACCCCTGCGCTGCTCAGCGGCAGTGACAGAGAAGCTGGGAAAACCAGGTCCTGCTTCAAACGATGGTGCCACGACTGGGCCTCTGTTAAGTGCCACAAGAGAACTGCAGAGCAGAGAACTGGCATTTTGAAGGGGACTGGAACCACACGGAGACCAGGAGCTTCAAGGCTACCCAACCATAAAGAAACACAACCCCCCAGTTCCTCCAACTACAAAGTGAGCTGGGGGTCTCCAGCAGCTTCACAGCAACCATGCATAGACTTGGGCTGGAGTCCATACCAATCAAGTGCATGTAGCATCCTCCCGCACTTGTCCAGCCAGGGGCAGCCCCTCTGCTACCTGCTGACAGCACGGGCCACAGCAGCCTCCAAAGAGGTCTGCTGGGACTGCCCTGCACCAGGGTGTTACACACTGGCACCTGGCTGTCCCCAGCCCCTTTGCCTCCTGCCTGCCCCGTGAACCTCAGGACTGTGGCGCGGGGCCGCACTGACACCATGTGGGGACGAGAAGGCCCTCAGGGACCGCACGGGAGGAAATGAGAGCAGAGCCCAGCACAGGACTCTGCCCATGCTGTCCCTCACCCCTACCACAGCTTCCAAGTCCAGAGACTCCTCCAGCCCCTGCCACAATCTTCACGGCTTCTGCATGGCACCCTGCCCAAGGCACCCCGTGCTCACAAGGGAGAGCCTCTCACAGAGACATAGGGCCCTTAGGCACAGTTGCTGTCACCAGAGGACGGTGGGCATCAGCCCTGAACTGGCAGGGAGCCCAGGAACCAGAGCGGGATGCCCAGAGATAACAACAGGGTTTCTCCCAGCTTCTCTGCGCCACAGGACCAGCCACAGGGTAAGACATGTTGCAGGCAGGACCAACCAGCCACACCGCAGGTCTGCACTACCAGGAGCTGTGCCAATTCCACATCCTCCAGCACCACCAGCAGGACCGCTGCCACCCACGCACAGCAGACAGTAACGGTCAACACAGAGCACCCAACCATGGCCACCCTGTGGGGCACGTGGATGCTGATCAGCACTGCTGTCCTGGGAGCCACAGTAATAGACAGCCTCGTCCTCAGCTTGGACCCCACTGATGGTTAACGTGGCCGTGGAGCCAGACTTGGATCCGGAGAATCGTGAAGGGATGCCCGAGGGTCTCTTGTCATTAGCATAGATCACAGTGACAGGGCCACTGCCAGGGACCTTCTGCTGGAACCAGACAACGCTATAGCTGCTGCTAGCCCCGGAGCAGGTGATCGTGACGGTTTGTCCTGGGTTTGCTGACACCGAGGGCGGCTGAGTCAGCGCTGCCTGGACCAGGGAACCTGGAGAGGGAGAGGAGAGAGGGGAGAAGATGGGGGTCAGCCAGTGCCCCAGTAGCACAGCCCTCCCTGGGCAGCGGGACAGTGACGGGACTCCTCTGCCTGCAGGGACACAGATGGGACACCCTGGGTGCAGCCCCAAGCCCGGGCACACACTGACGGGTGGCTGTAGCCGCAGCCTGGATCCTCTCCCTGCCGGCTGCCCCTCCGGGCACACCTCATCCTGAGTAGCCCAGGGGCACAGCCTGTCATGGGCACACAGCGTTTGCAGCAGTCTGGAGACACCCCTACCCATGCCCCAAATGGGGCCACATCCAGGCCAGTAGCCAGGGACTCCAGGGCAAGGGGTCCCCAGTCGGTGAGAAGCTGCGTGGGGAGATGATGTGTGACAGAGGGAATGGGGACATCTCCAGCACAGCATGGTGGAGGTGAGAGGCACCACCACGGAGACCAGAGATGGGGGGCTGCCTAAGGAGGCAGCGTGCGCTCCACTGGGGCCTTTCCAAGATCAAATGCACCCCAGGTAGCACCCTCTTCCCACACACCTCCTATCCTCACAGCAGCATGAAGCACCCAGGGCACATGAGCTCTGGCTTTTGGGCTCCTACACACCCCTTGGGATGGGTCAGGAACATCCTCAAATGCAGTGCAGGCCCAGAGTGCTCGGGGGTGAATGGGAAGGGGGGACAGAGTGCCTTGGCAGCTTAAAGCATAGCCCTGCAATGGACAGACCCTCCCAGAGCCAATGGGTCCCTACCCAGCCCAAGGATTGCCCCAAACCCCACCTCTGTGCATCTCCATGGAAAGACTCTCAGACACAAGAGGGACAGAAACTCCCGCCTGCCCAGCGGCATGGCACTACTGCCCCACGAACCATCACTTGCAGGTCCCTGGGGCAAGGAAAGGAGGTGCTCAGCACCACACACTGCCATTGCACGGGGAGCACCACAGGGGAGGTGGCATCAGGACAGAGATGCAGACAAAACCCTACAAAGGCAGAGCCAGAACAGGTGCAAGTGCAAAAGGGCGCCAACTGCCTACCCTCTGCAGCTCTTCCCCACGCAGGGGAGGCATAGGAACAAACAGGAGGGAAAAAACTATCCTCAGCATGACCATGGCCCTGACCAGCATTGCTGCTGTCGTAGCTACCACAGTAATAGACAGCCTCGTCCTCGGCTTGGAACCCACTGATGGTTAACGTGGCCGTGGAGCCGGACAAGGATCCGGAGAATCGCGAAGGGATGCCCGAGGGTCTCCTGCTGCTCTCATAGATCACAGTGACAGGGGCACTGCCAGGGACCTTCTGCTGGTACCAGCCAACATAGCTGCTGCTGCTAACCCCGGAGCAGGTGATCGTGACGGTTTGTCCCGGGTTCGCTGACACCGAGGGCGGCTGAGTCACTGCTGCCTGGACCAGGGAACCTGGAGAGGGAGAGGAGAGAGGGGAGAAGATGGGGGTCAGCCAGTGCCCCAGGAGCACAGCCCTCCCCGGGCAGCGGGACGGGGATGGGACCCCTGTGCCCAAAGGCCCCGGTCGGGCGCAGCGAGTCTGGCCAGGGCACCTGAGCCGTGGGCGAGCACCGCGAGGAGGAGAGGGGCCCAGGCCGTGGCGTGATCCCACCAGCTCTGTGTCCCCACACCAATGGGGCTGTGCCGTGGACCCCGACTCCCTCTTAAGCTCCCGCCTGCTCAGGGACGGCCCCTCTGTGGAAATGTGTCCCCCAACGCTCACGGGCAGCTCCTGTCCCAGTGCTCCCCCTGCCCACTGCAGGCCCATCTCTGGCCCACCAAAGGCACCAAGATCGCTCTGGGCTGCCTGCTCCCTGGGCCACCCAGCTGCCAAAAGCAGGTCCTGCTTCACACCAGGGCACCACCACCGGGTTTCTCTCAGGAGCCACAAGACTGTGACCAGCTGCATCGAGGTGTCCTGCCCCAAGCTGTCCCGGACTCTGGTTTTGGTGAATACAGCCCTAGCCAAGACACGTGCCAAGGGATGGCAGAAACGCTTTGCTACCCTGCCTTGCTGACGCGTCCTCTGCAGCCGCCCGAGCCCGGCCTGCGACCCTGGCGTCACCCACGCACCCACCGAGCGTCCCTCTGCGGCAGCACAGCCCCTCCAGCCGCGCTCCCTTCCCCTCCCGCCGCGGGCGCTTCTCCGCGGGGCTCCGCACCCGCGGCCGGCCCAGCACAAGCCCGCGGCGCCGCGCCAGCACCCCCCGCCCCCAGCGCACCCCACTGCAGGCTGCTGCTGCGAGAGCTGCCGGGCCAGCGGCCGGGACCGCTCCGGCAGCACCGACGCGGGGACGAGGAGCAGCGCTCTGGCCTCTGCTCCCTCTGCAGCATGAGGGCAAGCGCCCAGCCTCACGCACAGCTCTCCTCACCACCCTTCCCGCCCTGCCTCTGCCTTTCCATGCTGCTCCTAAGCAGGAGGTGGGATGGGTCTGCCACAGCAGTTAGAGTCCTTGGGCGTCTCCGACAGATCCTGAAATGTTTCAGGGCTGCGTCTCAGGAAGCAAACAGCAGCCTCCTTTCAGCCCTCAGAGCCTCCCCACACCAAATTCCAGCCCCCCTTCACCTTTTAGAAGCATAATGAACAGGACGCAGACACATGAAGACAGGGATTTATTATTCTATATTCGTTTTAGAGAAGAGGTTCAATGCCAAGCTCTGTGACTCCCTTAGGCCAGGAACACGGCAGTTCCTCCTTAGACACAGGATATTTTCCACAGGCCTCTTTCTCTTAATCAGCAGTTTCTTCTGCTTCAAGTTCTGGTTGGGAACCAACACTAACGTTATTTTACAAGCTCACAAGCAATAAAGTGTTGTGGCTGCTTTACAGTCCGACACACTGCAGCAGCAGCACCCCCCCCCCCCGCACTGTGGCCTGCCTCCACTTCAACTTAACTGGAAAGAAAAGGAATGAAAGGCGGTGACAAGTCAATACGCAGGTCTGAACATGATTCAGTACTTCTTGAACTCAATTCTTTCTACTTTCACATCATCCTCAATTAGTTGGTATACATAAGCCACAACTGTGGAAGCCTGGATATCCATCAGTACAAATGAAGGGATGATGTTCCTGGAAAGAAAACATACTTCGTTGATCTTCCCAATTAGCTTACACTTCTTGCTGTTAACATACCTTATGCTTATGTATTCCAATATGCTTGGTTGCCAAGGGCTGCAGGGATCTGGGAAACACTGCCGTTTGCAGGCACTGACAACAGCATCTCAGGCAGAGTTGCAGTTAGCCTAGAGCAGCCCTTGAGGCTACTAAACAGCCTGAGTCGTGTCAGGCTCAGACATTTTAGCTGGCATAGTGCCTTCAGAAGTCGGATTTCCTACAAAATATTAGCACGCAGCTTCTGGCAAGACACCAGAAAGCAAAACGACTTCAAGAAGCTGCTGCAACTCACCCCTCTCCGGGCCCAGGAAGCAGCCCCAGACACACCAGTGCCAGCCTGTCACACCCAACACGTGGGCTAAGTAAGACCTTGGTAACAGGGGAGCCCCACTGCATTCCCCGGGAAGGGAGAGAGCTGGCCTCTTGCTCCTCACAGCACCTCGCCAGCACTCTGCAGCATGGAGGCCAGACACTCAGGTGAATGCACACATTTCAGGTAACACCTACGGGCTCTGCTGTGCTGGGCAGCTCAGGTCCCCCCTCACTCACCTTTCCAAAGCACTGTAGGCTCCTGTAGCTGATCCCGGGTTAATGTAGAATTTGTTTTCATGTTCAAATGCTTCAAATCTGTGTGTGTGTCCCGAGATGAGAATGTCCACATCCAGCTGCCTCTGCAGCAGTGCCAGGCTGGCCACATCGCCCCAAGGAATGACTTGATGGCCGTGAATCAGCCCTATTCTGAACTGCCCAACAGTTACAACCTTCTCTTCAGGATAATTCAGGCTCTGAAAAGGAGAAAGGCACAGCCTATAAATCAGCCAAAGACCCCTCACCTACACAATGCAGGTTCCTACATTCCAAGACACAAACCCTCTTTTTGCTATTCGAGCGCATGAGGCCTCTTTCAATGTGTGGACCCACTGGATGCTTGTACCACACCCCAGCAAGAGCAACTGCAGAGCAAAGAGCGGGGAATTTGCACCAGACTGGAACCGCACAGAGATCAGGAGCCTCAAGGCTACCCAACAGTAAACAAACACACACACAAGCCCCCAGTTCCTGCAACTACACAGCCAGCTGGGGGACTCCAGCAGCCTCACAGCAGTCACAGACTTGTGCCAGGGTTCATATGAATCAAGGGCATCTATTAACCCTTGCACCCAGTCCTCCCTGTTGCAAGTGCAACAAGAAAGGTCTAGAAAATAATTTTTTTTCATCAGTCTTACTCATCCCCAGTGCCTATCCTGGTGGATTACAGCTCAGGAATTGCTAATGCTGAAGTACTCCCCAGGCTTCATCAAGACAACCACAGCATGCGGACAGGTCGGCTGAGCTACTGACAGCAGCAAGAACATTACCTCAGAGTCCCCCCTAACAACGTGGATGTCCCCAGCCAGAGTCCTCAGGTACTCCTGGCTCTTCTTTGTGCAGAGGTTTCCTGTACACAAGATGTGCTGAATCTTTCCTGGAACCAGCAGCTTCTTGAACTTCACCGGTAGACCACTGCAGCGGTGTGGGATGTGAAGGTCCCCTAATACTAACACCAACTTTGCACACAGCAGGAGGAAAGAGAGAGTTTTAACCCAGGTTACTTAACAGAACAGCACAAAACATTTTTGCCGCTCCAGGGCGTTCGCAAAGTCTGGCGAATCGTTACAGGCACAGCAGGGCTTTCTTTCAGATTCAGCTTTGAGGAAACAACCCCTCAGCATGCCCGAGCTGCCCCGCACAGACAGCCCAGCCTGCTCCCACCCGGGGAGAGCCAGGCGCTCTCAATCCCGCATGGAGCCGGAGGTGAGGGAATGCACTGCCCGTGGGAGACCAAGGCGGCGGGCGCAGCCGCAACGGGGCGAACCGGGCCAAGCAGCCGCCCCACGCTGAGCCTACGGGCTCGGGGCCGCTCCCCCAGCCCGGCAGCGGGACGGGGTAGGGAAGCTCGGCCGCCGCTCACCATCCCGCTCCTCCACACAGCCCCGGTCACCCCGTTACTCTGACGCGCACTGCCGTAACCAGGAAGTGACGCGCCTCTTTTTCTCCTCCCCCAAGCCAATGGCAGCGCCAGGAGCTCCCCACGTGATGCCGGCCCGCCGCCCGCCCCTGTGCGTGCCCGCAGTGCTGAGCATGCGCAGTGCGGATGAGCGGCCGTCGCCAATGCTGGGGTGCGAAATGCTTTGGCGTATTTCCGTCTCCCTCCCCCCCCCCCCCCCCCGTGTTTTTAACGAAATCTGTGGCGTTTTTGTGGAGAAATGCATTATCTTTCTGTGTGATAATGTTCATATAAAGTGCCCGCAAGTGCCCGTGTGGTTAAACGTGTCCTTTTCCCCTCAGAAGCTATGGGGGGCGCTGGGGCTGTGAGGGGGCGTGGGGAGACGAGGGGTGAAGGGAGGCGGGGGCGGGGGGGAGCCGCTGGGGGCCGTGAGGAGGCACTGAGGGTGCTCCAGAAGGGGACAGGTCCCTACGGCGTGGGGACAGATCTCCCCGTGGGCAGGGCACTGTGGTGGTACCTGCGGTGGGGGTCTCCATCTCTCTGAGGAAGATGGGCTCTGCCGGGGTGGGTGACACAGGCTCCATCCAGGCCCAAGAGATCCCACCAAACTCCAGCCATAGCGCCTTTGACTTGCCCTCCTAACTCAGGTACCCTAGGGCACGGTGCCACCCCCGCAGAGAGATGCCCAGGGGCTCCTTTGGACGCCACATACATGACACAAGCCGTGTGGCTAAAGATTAACCTTTATTATCAGGTGAGCCAAACTGCGCACAAGCCCAAGCCGGGATCAAGCCTGCTTTGTGCCAAGTGCTGGGAGAGCCCAGGAAAGCCAGGCCATGGCAGAGCTTTCCATCCTCCCACCGCAGCAGGAGGTCCCTGCTCCTGTGCATTCCTGGGCTGAGCCCTGGCAGGTCTCACACTGTGTCAGGCTGTCTGATGCTTCCTGGGGGACTTTTGGGGTCAAAGAGGAGGTTGCTGCACCTCACAGCACAATGCAGTGCTGCTGGGCTTGCTCAAGCACGCAGGAGGGTCTTTTTCCATTCCTCTTAGGACTGCTGTTCTCCCTGTTCAGGGCTTTGCATCAGGGTTGCAAGGGAAAATGCAGAAAGCTTTTGTTCCCTGTTTCTAAAACCAGTTGAAGGCATGTGGCAGGGAGCAGTAATAGTTGCCGTTGTCTTCATGGCGGATGGATGCGATGATGAGGATGCAGGCATTGCTGGCAAGGTCTTTGGTAGCAGAGAAGCGGTCGGGAATCTTGGCAGGCTTGTGCTTGTCTTGCTCGGAGTTGTAATAGAGCAGATATCTCAGGGAGTGCCCCAGGCGCTGCTGGTACCAGGAGATGCCAAACTCACTGATATTGTACTGAGGGCTCAGGGTGCACGACAGCCGAGCAGTCTGCCCGGGTAGCACCGACACGGAGGATGGCTGGGTCAGCATGGGCTGAGCCCTGGAAGCTGCGTGCACCAAGGATGCAGTTACTGATGGCCTGAGCCATGTCCCCCATCACCCTCAGCCCAAAAATGTCCCCCTGCTCCCTTGAGGCAACCCCATTACCCAACCTCCACCCTGCTCATCACACCACACAGCCCTGGAGCAAAATGGCCTACTCAGACTAATATCCCAGGACTTGTACAGCCCAGTCCTGCCTGCCACCCCACAGTGCCCCCCCAGACAGCAGCTAGCTCAGGCACACCACCCTTACCTGTCCTCACTGTCCCCACCAGGAGCAGGACTACGAAGCCTAGGGCCATGGCAGGAAGCAGAGGAAGGGAGGCTGTTTCAGAGAGGGTCTGCAGCGCTACACGAACGCAGGTTGCTGTGCCGCTGGCGCCAGTGAGGCGTATGTAAATGACACGGGGCTTGGGGACTCTAGCTCCCTGTGTTGCTCGCTTTGCTGCAGCTGGGCTTCAGGGAGGGGGCTCGAAGCAGTGGGGCGAGAGCTGAGCATTGCGACCCACCGCCCACCTTCGCCCCAGGCTAGGACATTTCCTCCAGGTGTACGGATGCATGCACAGCCCACCCCATCACCCTCTGCCCCAGGCACTGGGGTATGGTGGGGAGGCATCACTGACCATCTCTCCTCTCTGATGGGAGGAGCAGAGAGGTTTCCCTGTGGTCTTACACTCAGACCTTTTGCCTCGGGCCCTCTGCCACGAGGTGTGCAGGAGGCCAGGAGCCTGAGCCACACCATGCCAAGGATGCCCTGTGGTAGCAGCAGGCTGCTGGCTCTGCTGCCACCAGGGAGAATGAAAGACAGGATGTGCCAGAGCCCCCCGGCAGCTGTCTCATGGCAGTAGCAATACAAGGAAGGTTGCTGCTCCCTTCCTCACGCAGCTCCAGCGCTGTGACAAGAATGACTGCCCTGCACCACGGGCTTGGAGCTGCCGACGGTGCCGAGAGCGCTGCCTCTTTACCAGGGCTGCCTCAGAAACAGCAGCCACTGGCAAACACGCGGGGGTAGCTGCTGAAGTCACCTGCCAGAAGGCATTTCCCAAGGGAGCCAGTGCAGCCAGACACGGCTGCAGCACAGCTGGTGCCTTGTGCAGAAAGACAGCAGACTGTTACAGCAAAAGGCTGCCAGACTCACTGGGCGTAAAGCCTCTCCTTTCTGTAACACCCATCACAGGGCCCAGAGATGCCACATTACACAGCCAGCCACAGTCAAGGGCTGGCCTCCCCCCAGCACATCTCTGCACCCTCCAGCCGCCAGCCCATGGCACTCCTTCACAACAGGGTGGTCAGCAGGCACTTTGCAGTGTCCCATAACCAGCGCCACCTGCCCTCCACAGGCAGGCTCAGCCCCCTGCGACATCACCATGCAGGGATAGCCCCTTTCCTCCCCTCTGCAGCACCCAGCCCTGCTCCCAAGGTGTCCCCAAGCCAAAGGTGTCTGCAGGTTGTTCCTGACATGACTGCCCTGTGCATGCTCTGGGTGTGAGGGAAAATGGAGCGCTGAGGCAGAGCCCTTGCTTCATTAAAACACCCCAGCACCATGTCTCTGGCACAGGCAGATCCTGAAGAGGAAGCACTACCATCATTCAAGGATGTGATGCAGCAAGCTGGACACCTGCTTTGCTGTGCCACGCTGCAGTGCTCTGAACAAGGGCTGGTGCGCCCAACGGCTCGTGTATTTTTTCTGTGTTCTCTATCAGTTGGTCTAACAAAAGCAGTTACCCGCACAACCTTGCCCAATTTACTGTGACACAGCCTCCCTTGGGAGCAGTGAGGGGAAAATGACAGTGAAAGGCGGTGACTGGGGCCATCAGAGCAGCTATAACACAGATGCCACAGAGTGCATCCCAGGGTCCGCACCTGCAGTGCCATGAAGTAACAAGGTGCCAGCTAGACCTGATGGGACTGTACAGCACCTTGCACAGCTGGGCTGCAGGGGCTGCTGCAGTACAGGAGGACAGCAAGGGCTGTTGCACACCTGCCAGGAGGACATGGAGCATATAGGTGCCATACAGCAGGCCCTGCACATGCGGTGAAGCCTGGCTGTGTCCCACCTGTGCCCCTCCAGGCAAACCTGCTGTATCAGCCTTATTAGAGCCAGCCTACAGCAGGCAGCAACGGCTGCACAAGACCAGCTCCAAAGCCCATTCAAAGCTAGGGCTTTGCCTTGATGTCTTCTGGCCTTGTGAAGCCCTGCCATTGCAGCATATCAGCAGCTTGTGTTTCATGCAGCCAGGGCTCTGAGCCCATGCAGGTATGAGCATGCTGCAGACACAGCTCCAGCTGTTGCTCACCAGCACTCCCCAGACTCTGCAAGGTGGTAACAAGGTGAACATGAGTCACCCTGCATGTGTGTCCTAGGTGAGGAGTGTCACACATACGCCCTGTCACCAAGCCCCGAGCAGATCAAGTCCATGGATTAGACAGAGACTGTGAAACAAAGACCCACCAAGGCAGAAGGAAATCACCTCCTCATGCAAGCAGGGGCATTTTGGAGAAAGGGAATTTGTCCACAGAGCAGTAAGCACTGGATGTGCAGTACATCAGCACTGTTACTGGTTCCCACCATTCAGGTCCTCCACATCTGCTGACCAGCCCAGGGACATGATTTCATCCATATATCTCAGCATCTCCACAGGAAAAGGGGGTGATGCTACAGGGCCCCCTAAGCACTGCTGCAGGATCACGTGTCCAACAACATTCATGCACCAAATGGAAGATGCAGCTGGTGGATAAACCATGCACATCACACTGACAGCCCAGGGGTGCAGGAAAGTAGCCAGCTGTGCAAAGTGCAAGAGCCAGTACAAGCCCAGCCCCACGCTCACCCTGTTCTGCCAGCTTTATTCCGTCCTGTGTGAGGTATGAGAGGTGCTCAGTGAACAGAAGGAACTCACCCAAACAAAGCAGATTTTATCCCAGATTGGCACATCACTGACCAAGCACAGCTACCCCTGTCAGGCCAGGGCAAAACATGGACCAGAACTTAATGCTGCACCACCCCTCATTTGCTGCTAAGCCCTGTGGCTTCCTCCTGCTCTGCAGTGCAGATACAGCTGCTGTCCTGACAACTGCCCACAGCTCCTCCTGGGCTGTGAAGCCATTACCTCTTGCTCCAGAGTAGAACCAGGGCAGGCAGGGTCCTGAGCAAGGTTTTTCCAGTGGCATCTGACCATCTCACAGAGGAGACCGTGGCTGCCCTTGCAGCAGCGCTGGGTTCAGCTAGCAGGGTGGGCAGATCTGGCACCATCACAGCCCAGACGAGCTGCAGGACAAATGGCGGGGGAGGAAACACCAGAAGACTGCAAAAATCTGAAATTCAGAGCAGCTGGGACCACATAGAGCAGGCAGCCTTCCCAACAGTTTGTTGTTTAGCCCAGTCCCTGCTCTACCCCCCCCCCCCCACTTCCCAGCTGCAGGAGGCTCAGGAATCTGCACTGGCCAGGAAACCTGGCTGCTGAAACCACAACAGCATCAGCTGGAAACACAGCCACTCCCCTGGGCTCTCCAGCAGCTATCATCACCACCATCAGGCACTTTGTCACCCCCATTGTCTGCAGGACAGGACTCAGCACGAGCAGCCCCCACATCACAGACCTGGGCCCCCGCCAGAGGAGAGCAGCTCTGGGAGAGGCATGCTAAGCACCACGTTTGTTACAGTGAGGTACGGAGGTACATGGGGAAAGCACCAGCTTTGTCTCAGCTCTGGGGGCCAGCTGGTCACCTGGACCATCTTCATCACCACCAGGTGGTGGCCCCATGAGGGGCAGGGAGGGACATGGCACCTTGATACACAGCAATGCCCAGTGGTTAGGGAACAGGGCAGGAGAGCTCTGCCAGGGCACATCAGCATCTTTTGCCTCATCTGTTTAAAAAAAGGGAGATCTTTAACCCCTACACAATGAATCATGGAGGAAAGCCATCCCAGCAGAGCTAAGTTAATTGCAGGGCAGGAGGCAAGGATGCATTTCCAGCCTTGCAGCTCTGGGGAATCACTGGAGGGGACTCTGCTTATCTAGACACAACCAGAAGAGCCACGGGGCAGAAGTGACAGCTGCCAGCACAGCTCCTCTGCTCCTGGCTGTGCAGGAAGGGTTCCCTTGCTCAAATCCTGGCCCATGGCTTCAGAGAGCCAATATCTGTGGCTGGTGGGAGGGAACGAGCAGACCCTGTCCTGGCCTTGCCCAGTTGGCAGAGAGCCTTTGCCTGACCCCAGACACTTGCAGCTGAAGCCACCAGACACACATGGTCCTAAGCCTTTGCTCCCTGTGCTATTTGAATTGGATCCCCAGCTCTGACTACTGATGTGCATCAGCCCTGGGGATTTCTGTCATGACAAAACTTGGTGAGACTTCACAGCCAAAGTGTCCCCTGGTGACTCAGCCGCGATCTCCAGCTCTTCCCCCTTGTGACCAGGACAAGTTTGTGGAAGGGGACCAGCAAGGTCCAGGGTTCACTGCTTTTTCCTACTCATGTCTGATGAAATGAAGTTGAAGGACAGAGACACTTCATGAATCAGAACCATTTTCCCCAAATCAAAATGTTCATCCCCACTCCTAACCTGGAGCATTCCCATCACCAAACACAGCTGTAATATGGCAGCTCAAAGCCCTGCTGATGGCCACATGGGGATTCTACCTTCGCTGGCCACAACTTTTGCTGAGAAGTGGGCACTTCTCAGCCACCTGCTGTGCCTCCTGCCATGTCCATGGGGCCCCTGGATTCAGGGTGACCACACTCATATCTCAGGTCTTATTCCCTGTCTGCAGCCAACTGCCAAGAGATGGTGAACCTGCAGTGCCACATCCTGATCCTCACGGCTCACCTGAAGAGGAAGTGTCAGTGCAGGCCTGAAGGTGCAAGTGCTCCTGAGCAGCAGTCACCAGAGGGACCCATAGAGTCACCCATAGAGAAGCAGCAGAGGATAACAAACAAGTCACACGGGCATCCCAGGTCATCCCAAAACACAGGTAAAGGGGCAGCAAACCTCCTCCCCTCTAGACCTGAACAGATTTTCTTCAAAGTGTAACTTGCCAAGGAAAATACCTCTAAACCCCACAGGCTCATGCTGGCTGCACAGGGGCACATTGGATTTTCTTCACATCTCTCTCCCTCCAGACTGCATCAATCTTCTGGATGAAACGGGCACCCTGATGAACCTGAGCAAAGTGGAAAATCCTGCATCTGAATTCACCAGTAAATACCCATGGGAAAGGGAACACTACATCCTCATCAGTCGTCCATAAGCAGTTCAGCCTCTGCGCCAAGGGTCTGCTTTGGGGGGAGCGTGTGTCACACACCATTTCAAGTAACTGTCCCACATGCCAGAAAAACCCTGTCACCTCCTAGAAACAAAGATGCAGCTTCGGAGAAAGGCTATATTCAGCAGTCACTTGGACACAGCACAGTAGCTCTGAGGAGGCAGAAGCCAGCTCAGATGAGGAGGTAGAGCTGAACCTTGTGTTTGTCCGGGGTGGCTGCTCTGGGGGAGGGGGAGCCTTTCCTGGGCAGTGCCACCTGCCCCCGTTACAAACCTCACCTTCAGTTTTCAGCTAGAAGAGAGATCAATCCATTTCTCCCATTCTGCTAGCCGGAGAAAGCTCTGAAGCCACCTGCTATGAGCCCTTGCTAGAGAACATAGGGAAACACTACCCTGACCTAGCAGGTAAGAGCCAGGTACCCACCTCATCTCCACAGAGGAACTGGGGGTGCAGGCATGACTCCTCTCCCCACCACAGCCCTTGTACACCATCCGTGGGACTGCCCTCTGCATTCCACTATGCCCCCTCACAACACTGAGCTTCAGGACTGGTTATGGCTGTGGGTAGCAAGTGAATTCAGGCAGCAAAGAGAAGGGACAAGCAGAAGCCAGAGCTGGTTTGCAGAACCCCTCCTAGTTAGTGTGACAGCAGGCACCTGCTGCCCTCCCACCGCACACCAGGCACAAGCCCACCCAGCTTGGAGGGGTCCAAAGCAAAGAGGGGACATTTCCTTGGAACAAACTGGGAGGGAAAGACAACAGGAAAGATCAGGAAACCCAGAAGTCTCTCTCCCAGGCTGTAGTGTCACAGGTTGGCATAACATTGCTCAGCACATCAAGGGGCAACTGACCAATGCAGAAGGAAAACACCCAACTCTGGAGGGGATCACTCCACAGATTGGCTGCAGAAGCTCTCAGCAAACATCCAGATGAGAGACCAGTGGAGGAGGGGCTCCTTGCGGAAGAGGGCTCAGCCCCTCACCAGCACCCCAGCCAGGCCCACCTCACAGAGCAAGAAGAGCTCAGAGCTCAAGGGCACCTCTAGATGAGGAACAGACCCATTGCTGGTCACAAATGCAGCACAGCCACCACCAAGGCTCAACCACCATGCCATACTGCCCAGGTGCTCACCCCCAGCTCAGCAAGAATCCTCTGCTACATAGCTCCTCTTCCTGGGATCCCACTGCTCCTCTCAGAGGTTCACACTACCACATCCAAAGCTGCACCCTGACAAACCACGCAAATGCAGCACCACAGCCAGGCACAAGCAACAGCCTCCTGCTTCAAGGGGTCACTCACATTGCCATGGCACGGCCTGCACTCCCGAGTGACAAGAAACTGCACTTCCTTTCAGCTCACCTGCACTGGCAACCAGAGGAACATGCACCTGCATCACTAGATGAGTCTGCCTTCAACACCATCACCACACTAGCAGTGGCCTTGTAGGGACTGTCCACTGCAGTCACCAGGAAAAGGTGTTCAAGAGACATCCAGAGCCTCCACATCTGCAGAAGCAGCATTGCTAGCACTTAGCCAAAATGGCTCAGAAGACAGCACACACCTGCTGCAGGTGCTCCTGATGGTTCTCCTTAACAGCTTCTCCAGCCAGACCAGCACACACCAACATCAGTCTAGTATTTATTTCTTAAAGGGAGTTAGTTAAAACAACTTCATTACAGTGCTTCTTCTCTGCTCACACTGGGGCAGCTCAGCACAGAGCCCTTGGGCTTTGAATCTCTGGCATCTACTTTTTCCCTTGGCTGTGTCTCAGGAGAGCACGAGGCACCCCAGATAAGGCCAGGCACAGCTCAGGACGTTATCTACCACCAAGAATTTAGGTCTTGACATTTAGAAGGGGCAGGACTTTCAACACCAGCCTCCAGTATCTGCTGCCAGCTTTTACCATCTAGACCTGGATTTCCTCACAGATCCAGGCAAGGGGCTCAGAACTTGCCCAATATTCAACAGCCAGGGGTCAGCAGTTAACAGATTAATTCTGCCATGAAAATTCAGTGGTTAAGCCTCTGGAAGTGTCATGGTTTCACTGCAGTGCCACTAAAACTCCAGCTGAAGCCTCAAAATTCTCTTTCACACCAACATGAGGAGCAGGGTCTCCTGCTGGAGGCCAGTCTGCAGGCAGCACTCATGAAACTGTTCTGCTATAGTAACTCTAAGAGCAAAGCAGCTCCAAACTTAACCTGATGCTGGTGATCTTGATAAAAGCCTTAGCAGGTTATGCAATGTTAAGTAAGATCAGTTAACTGTATCTGAGTCACACAGCCAGACAGGTCATATTTTCTTAGCTCTGGCGTTGGAACAGCTCTTCAGGAAGAGGTTATCAATGGAAAAACAATTTGTTACTGAAAATACTGTAGGACACATCTCCCATTACCTCTCTCCAGCCCCTCCTCTGCCTGGAGTGCAGCCAACCCAGTCTCAGCTCAGCTGTGGATCTGCTTTTGCCAAGTCATGCAGGCACAGTCCTTGCCAGGCTGCACCTCCTGTTTGCAGGAAGTAACAATTGTACCTTGTTCTCTAAGTGGCTGATACTATTAACATTTTGGTAGCTTAATTTTAGCTTGAGAATTAAATAAAGAACATGGACAAGTAATAGATCCAAATAAACTCCTTTATTTCTCTGTAATAAATACAGCACTATCTGAATTCCAAAGTCCCACAGGTCCAACCACTCCTTTCTCTCCCTACTAGTCCAGAAGTGAATTACCACTAAAAAAGACTCCTGTCTGGTCAGTGTGTTCTCTCCAGCTCGCCCCCTGTCCATCCTTCTACTCCCTGCAGGCAGCAAGGCTCTACACCAGGTTCCTCTTCCCTACAAGGGGGTAGATTCTTCACAGGAGAGAAGAAACACCTACAGGTGAGAAAGCACAAGTTCAGCATTAGGTGCATGTTCCAGCAGCTGGAGTTAATAAAAGCTCTCTTACCCAAGGTGGCCAGATCAAGACATAACTACTGACTGAAGGACCACAATCCTGATCACAGTCCCGATCTGCTTTTAACAGGTGCAGCAGGAATTAGAGAATCAAGTAGGGAAAGCAGCAGGCTTCCCACACAGCAAGAGAGGAACCTCTAAGAGAGTACCTACAGCCTCCTCACCTTCACAGCAAAACGGTCAGGATCATTTCTCCTGCCCTTTCCAGTTCCCTTCTGCATTCCAGGAGACAGGAGAGGCAGATCTGCTTCCTATTTAAAGCCTTGAAGGGCACTATAACCTCAACAGATTGCTTCCGCAACCTTTGAACTTCTCTCGGGTATTCTCCTGGCAGCAGTTCCCTCACTGCCCAGCCCTCCTGTGGGGACAGGGCACAGACTCACCATTGCTATACTTGCACTGCTTCAGAGCCTCGTTGAAGCCCTCACACAAGGTCAGGTCTCTCTGGTTGGTAGCACATTCCAGGAACTGCTTCATCTCATAGTGGCAGGGTCCATAGGGTGACTGCTGGTGCACGGGCTGCTGCCTGGGCTCCTACAGGCAAGGACCTGGTTAGGGAAGGAGGCCTGGGGGCAGAGGCACCTCCTTCAGCAAACGCAGCGGCCTCTCCTTACCGCCTCGCAGCAGGAACGGCCCTGTCACCTTGGGCCGCTTGTGCCTCTGTCCTCCACCCCACAGGTCAAGCGGCCCTCGGAAGCACCGACGGCCCCCGCTCCCCCCGACGGCCCCCGCCTGCCCAGCTCCCGCCGCACCTCCTCACCCCCAGTCCCGCAGCCCACCGCCCGCCCCGGGCCCGCCCCGCAAGGGCAGGACAAGGACGCCAGCCGGGGGAGCCCGCCGCCAGCCCGGCCCCGCTCACACCTGGGCAGGAGCCGCCGCCTTGGCCGGTTCGGAGGAGCCGCCGCTGAAGGCGCCGGTGAGGGCGCTGCCCACGACGTGTCCCACGGCGGAGCCCACAGCCACGCCCGCCGCCGTGCTCGCCATCTGCGCCATCAGCCCGGGCTGTGCCGGCTGCGCCGCCGGCACCGGGGCCGCTGGGGCCGGGCTGCGGAGAGGAGCGAGTCAGAGAGCGGCAGCCGGGCAGAGACGCGACGCGACGCGACGCGACGCGCCCGGCCCGGCCGCCCCCGGTACCTGGCGGGGGCCGCTGCCGCCGCGGGCCGCCCCACACTCCTACCGCCGCGCGCCATCGCCGCGCCTCGCCCGCCCCGCCCCGCGCGCCGCCTTAAGAGGCGCCGCCGCCGCCACGTGACGCCGCGCGCATACTCGGCCGCAGCGGCCGAAGCCGCCAGCCCCGCCCCTCCGGGGAAGGCGGGGCCTTCCGTCTGCCGGGCGCATGCGCGGAGAAGGGCAGGGCGGCCCAGGGCACCTCCCGCTGCACCCCCGCGACGTCGGTGCCCCGGCCCTGCGCTGCCCGCCGCCGCCAGAGGGCGCCCCCGCCCCACGGGGCCCAGACCCGATCGCAGTCCCGGTCCCGATCCTGGTGCCGGTCCCGATCGCAGTCCTGATCCCGATCCCGGTCCCGCTCCCGATCGCAGTCCCGATCCCCGTCCCGATCCCGATACTGGTCCCGGTCCCGATCGCAGTCCCGATCCCGATGGCAGTCCCGCGGGACCCGGTCTTGATCCCGGTCCCGGTCCCGATCGCAGTCCCGATCACGATCCCTGTCCCGGTACTGATCCCGATCCCAGTCCCAACCGCAGTCCTGATCCAGATCCCGGTCCCGATCGCAGTCCCGGTCCGATCCCTGTCCCGATCCCGATCCCGGTCCCGGTCCCGATCGCAGTCCCGATCCCAATCGCGGTCCCGATTCCGGTCCCGATCGCAGTCCCGGTCCCAATCCCGGTCCCGGTCCCGATCCTGGTGCTGGTCCCGATCGCAGTCCCGATCCTGATCGCAGTCCCAATCCCGATCGCAGTCCCGATCCTGATTCCCGTCCCGATCCCGGTCCCGGTCCCGGTCCCGATCCTGGTCCTGGTCCCGATCCTGGCCCCAATCCCAGTCCAGATCGCAGTCCTGATCCTGATCGCAGTCCCAATTCCGGTCCTGATCACAGTCCCGGTCCCGATTCCTGTCGTGATCCTGATCCCACTCCCAATCCTGGTCCTGGTCCCGATCGCAGTCCCGATCCCAATCGCAGTCCCGATTCTGGTCCCAATCCTGGTCCCGGTCCCGATCCCTGTGCTGATCCCGATCCCGGTCCCGGTCCCCATCCCGGTCCCAGTCCCGATCGCAGTAGTGATCCCGATCCCAGTCCCGATCCCGATCCCGATCGAAGTCCCGATCCCGATCCCGGTCCCGATCACAGTCCCGATTGAAGTCCCGGTCCCAATCGCGGTCCCAATCCCGATTGCAGTCCCAATTCCGGTCCCGATCCCAGTCCCGGTCCCAATTCCTGTGCTGATCCCGATCCCGGTCTCGGTCCCAATGCTGGTCCTGGTCCCGGTCGCAGTCCCGATCCCGATTGCAGTCCTGATCCCCGTCCAGATCCTGATCCTGGTCCCGATCGCAGTCCTGGTCCTGATCACAGTCCTTATCCCGGTCCCGATCACAGGCCCGATCCCGATCCCCGTCCAGATCCCGATCCCGGTCCCGATCGCAGTCCTGGTCCCAGTCCTAGTGCCGGTCCTGATTGCAGTCCTCATGCCGATCACAGTCCCGATCCTGGTCCTGATCGCAGTCCTGATCCCAATCCCGATCCCAATTGCAGTCACTATCCCGATCACAGTCCCGATCCCGATCCCCGTCCCAATCCCAGTCCCGGTCCTGATCCCGGTCCTGGTCCCGATCCTGGTCCTGATCGCAGTCCCGATCCCGATCGCAGTCCCAATCGCAGTCCCAATCCCGATCGCAGTCCCAATCCTGGTCCCGATCGCAGTCCTGATCCTGATCCCCGTCCCTGTCCTGATCCTGGTCCCGATTGCAGTCCCGATCCCAATCCCGGTCCCGATCCCGATCGCAGTCCCAATCCTGGATGTGATCGCAGTCCCAGTTCTGATCCCCACCCCGATCCCGATCCCGGTCCCGGTGCCGGTCCCGATCCTGGTCCTGGTCCCGATCGCAGTCCTGGTCCCGATCGCAGTCCTGATCCCCGTCCTGATTGCAGTCCCAGTCCTGATCCCCGTCCCAATCCCAATCTTGGTCCCAGTCCCGATCCCGATCGCAGTCCCGATCCCAATCCCGATCCCGATCCCGGTCCCAATTGCAGTCCCGATCCTGACTGCCGTCCCGAGTCTGGTCCCGATCCTGGTCCCAATCCCGATCCCCGTCCCGATCCCAATCCCAGTCCCGGTCCTGATCCCGTCCCGATCGCAGTCCTGATCGCAGTCCCAATCCCCATCTGGGTCCCGATCGCCGTCCCGATCCCGGTCCCCATTGCAGTCCCAGTCCCGATCCTTGTCTTGATCCTGATCCCAGTCTCGGTTCCGATGCTGGTCCCAGTCCCGATTGCAGTCCTGATCCCAATCGCAGTCCCTATCATGGTCCTGATCCCCGTCCCGGTCGCAATCCCCGTCTCGATCCCGATCTCGGTCCCGATCGCAGTCCTCCTCCCCATCCCTGTCCCGATCCCGATCCTGGTCCTGGTCCTGATCGCAGTCCCAATCCCGACTGCAGTCCCAATCCCAGTCCCGATCGCAGTCGCGATCCCGATTGAAGTCCCGGTCCTGATCCTGATCCTGGTCCCGATCCCGATCCCGATCCCGGTCCCAATCGCAGTCCCGATCCCGATCCTGGTCCCGATCGCAGTCCCAGTCCTGATCCCGATCCCGATCCCAATCGCAGTCCCGATCCTGGTCCCAATCACAGTCTCAGTCCCGATCCCCATCCCGATGCCGATCCCAGTCCCGGTCCTGATCCTGGTCCCGGTCCCGATTGCAGTCCTGATCCTGGTCCTGATCGCAGTCCCGATCATGATCCCTGTCCCGATCCCGATCCCGGTCCCAATCGCAGTCCTGGTTCCAATCCTAGTGCCAGTCCCGACTGCAGTCCTCATGCCGATTGCAGTCCCGATCCTGGTCCTGATCGCAGTCCTGATCCCAATCCCGATCCTAATTGCAGTCACTATCCCGATCACAGTCCTGATCCCGATCCCCGTCCCAATCCCAGTCCTGGTCCTGATCCTGGTCCCGGTCCCGATTGCAGTCCTGATCCTGGTCCTGATCGCAGTCCCAATCCCAATCCCGATCCCAATTGCAGTCACTATCCCGATCACAGTCCTGATCCCAATCCCCGTCCCAATCCCAGTCCTGGTCCTGATCCTGGTCCCGGTCCCAATTGCAGTCCTGATCCTGGTCCTGATCGCAGTCCCAATCCCGATCCCGATCCCAATTGCAGTCACTATCCCGATCACAGTCCTGATCCCGATCCCCGTCCCAATCCCAGTCCTGGTCCTGATCCTGGTCCCGGTCCCAATTGCAGTCCTGATCCTGGTCCTGATCGCAGTCCCAATCCTGATCCCGATCCCGATCCTGATCCTGGTCCCGATTGCAGTCCCAGTCCCGATCGCAGTCCCAATCCCGATTGCAGTCCCTATCCCGGTCCCGGTCCCGGTCTGGTCCCTACCAGGCACTGCTGCGGGGGAGTGGGGGCAGCGTCAGGGCCGAGACACCGAGACGCGCAGAAGCTGTGGGGGTTCTGTGGTCATTTGTTGGCATCTGAACCGGGACGGCGGCAGGCTGTGGGCGAGGCAGCCCGGCTGCCTGCAGCCCCATGGCCGGCTGCTGCCTCCCGTCCCCTGCCTGGCTGACACGGACACGCTCTCATTCTCCGGGCTTCCACCCATGGTATCTCCTCCAAGGAAACTGAGCTGTGAACGCGCCCGCACATGGCAGGGCCCAGCCGGCCCCCACCTGAGTGAAGTGACGGGGCCCAGGGCTGACACCAGCCCACGAGGTGCGAACCAGGTGCCCTGGACAGGGCATTGGGCTCTGACCCGCCTGGCCCTGTATGCCCAGGCTTGGAGCCCCCCACTGATGTTTTTAACGTCCCCGTGAAAGGCTGCTGGAGGGGACGTTCAGCCCCACCAGATAACAGGGCAGGGGTCGCCGCCATTATATAAATCATATAAATATGATTTATACTCATGTGATGGCTTCTGCCTCCATAGGAGACACTGACCACAGCTCTACCCACTCCAAAACCAGGTTTGACTTTGCATTTCATTTTGTCCCACTATGCTGGGGGACAGTGAACACACTTTCAAGGGTGAACTGGTATCTCGCTGTGCCCAAATTCAGCACCAGCAGATGAAGCAACATACCACCTCTGGAGTCACTGGCCTAAACGTGGCTTAGCTCATTTTTGGGCTCCCGCCGCTGGGTGAGGACCATGTTCTGCTGAGTGCTGTAGAGCCACAGAGCCTATAATGGAGGACAAAGCTCTGTGCAGTCACAGAATCACAGAATCACAGAATTGTTTAGGTCGGAAAAGACCTTTAAGATCATCAAGTCCAACCGTTAACCCAGCACTGCCAAGCCCACCACTAAACCATGTCCCTAAGCACCTCATCTACACGGCTTTTAAATACCTCCAGGGACGGTGACTCCACCACTTCCCTGGGCAGCCTGGTCCAATGCTTGACAACCCTTTCGGTGAAGACATTTCTCCTAATATCCACTCTGAACTTCCCCTGGCGCAACTTGAGGCCATTTCCTCTCGTCCTATCACTTGTTACCTGGGAGAAGAGACCGACCCCACCTCTCTACCACCTCCTTTCAGGCAGTTGTAGAGAGCGATGAGGTCTCCCCTCAGCCTCCTTCTCTCCAGGCTGAACAACCCCAGGTCCCATCAGCCTTGTGCTCCAGACCCTTCCCCAGCTCCGTTGCCCTTCTCTGGACATGATCCAGCCCCTCAATGTCTCTCTTGGAGTGAGGGGCCCAACACTGAACACAGCATTCGAGGTGCGGCCTCACCAGTGCCGAGTACAGGGGCACGATCACTGCCCTAGTCCTGCTGGCCACACTATTCCTGATACAAGCCAGGATGCCATTGGCCTTCTTGGCCACCTGGGCACACTGCTGGCTCATATTCAGGCGGCTGTCAACCAACACCCCCAGGTCCTTTTCTGCCAGGCAGCTTGCCAGCCACTCTTCCCCGAGCCTGTAGCATTGCATGGGGTTGTTGTGACCCAAGTGCAGGAGCTGGCACTTGGCCTTGTTGAACCTCATACAATTGGCCTCGGCCCATCGATCCAGCCTGTCCAGGTCCCTCTGCAGAGCCTTCCTGCCCTCAGTCCAGGCAGGAGTGAAGAAACAACATCTGGGTGCAGGCAGACCAGGCAGCGGGAGGGAGCAAGGAGCCACTGCTAGCAAGCAATGAGCAGAGCACAGCAGCTCTGCTGTGAAGGTTTCTGCAGATGTCGTGATGAAGAGGTTCAAGGAGGGCGATGCAGTGGCTTTGCAAATGCTTAGAGGCTCCTTCTCCCAGGTGTGGAGCAGAGCAGGAGAGAGCATGAAGGGGCTTGTTGGAAATGGATGATGGAGTTGGCCTCTGTGGCATGGGAGATGATAGGTGGAGGAGAGGTGGATAATGAAGGGCTGGGAGAGGGAAGATGAACAGTCCACAACTGGGGCAGAGAAAAGAGGGTGCCAGGGAGGAGCGTGGGGAGGAATGATGTGGTCTAAGCCATTGGCCAGCACAACAATTTTTGCAGCAGCCCTCTGGATACAAACCATCAGATCAAGGAAACCTTTGCAAGGTGTGGATATTGATGGGAAGTAGGAATCCATGGAGGGATGATGATGAGCCCTCGAATCACAAACAGACAGGCTGGGCGATGCCAGTTTTACCTTCAAATCAATTTCTTGACAATCATCTCTTCCCTGGCACCTCAGCTGGTCTGCAGGGGCCTCTGTGGGTCCATGTCTGCTTGATATCTCCCTGGGATGGGCCTGGTTGCCCGCTCCATGTTTGGATGTTCCTTATGCCCTGTGGAGTGAATGAAATTTCCAAAATTGAGAAGGATCCAGAAGTTGTCCAGGAAAAAAAAAATCCCAGCTGTGTTATGTCTCCAGGGCTGTGTTCGTACATTCACTAAGTTATGAAAACCAGTTCTTTGGGCCGGTTCATTGACTGGCAGGAATTAGAGAGCTAAGTCACTGCAGGGTTGGCAATTAGCTGCTGTGTAAGTGTTTTTGTGGAATCAAATTTCCAGCACGAGGGGAAGAGAAAAGCATTTGTAAAGCAAGCCGCCTCCTTGGCGCAGGAGCTGGGTGGGCAGGGGAAGAGCTGCACCTCCTGTGCTTCTGAAGAAAGGGATTGTGTCTCAAACAAACATGACTTTGGTCTCCTCTTCTGAGGGGTAACACTCCCAAATCCTTCCTCCCGCAGCACTGGGGAACTCGCCTGCCCCAGGACCTGTGCTGTGCAGTTCTGCTTACAGCTGGAGCAGCAGCATGTTACATTCGGCATTTGCCTGTCTTTTGCCCGCTAATAAAGAGGAGAGGGGGCCAAGCAGTTGTAAAACCAGAAAAAGGCAACTGAAAAGCCAGTGCATCACCAGCACCGGCATTTTTTCCTTTTCCCAGCCATGTGTCCTGAGGGAGCAGGGTTCCCTTCCCTGTGCAGCCCTGTCCTGCCGAGCCATGAGCACCTGTGGGGAAACAGAGGTCTTAAGACATGAGAAAAAAAGGCAGGAGGGAAGAAAAGGGTGACCTCAGGGAGCCCCTCACTGCAAGAAACCCCCGGGGTGAGAGCTCAGTTCTCTGCCATCAGCAGTGAGCACGGTCGAGCCCATCAGCGGATGGGGCTGGGGCTCCTGCACCACGGGCTCCTCTTCCCTCCTCTGTTGTCCCTGGCCGTAGAAAGAAGCTAGGCACCTGCCCGGGGGAGGAGAGGACGGACTTGCAGGGGGCGTAGGGAATGCCAGACCTCCAGCCATAGGAAATCGAGGTTCATTAGTTCCACTATGCACAGAACAACTTGCTGAAGGAGCCTGGGTTTCAAGCTGAGTGCGTCCCTTTAAGCTGCATCTGGGGGACCCTTTGATTTGGTTAATTAGATGCAAAATTGTTCCGTGCTGTGGGAGGCCGGGTATGTGCTGAGGAGCACTGCTACCCTGGGTTTACTAATGAGATAATTTATTGTGGCTGTCTGAGAAGGCTGAGTGTACACAACTCCACCCACACACACACCACCCACTCCAAGCCCTCTGCTCCCAGGTGGAGAGTCCTCAGCACTGGGGTGGAAGTACTGTGCTAGGTCTCCCTGCGCAGAGCCCTGCCGTGGAGCTATCCTCCCCTCAGGGGACTTGTGCAGCAGGGCACCGTTTGTGTCTAAATATCCCCGCAACAGTTGTCACTGCTTCCCTGGCAAAACTTCCTAATGCCCCTGTTTTTCAGCCTAAATTTGATCTTTGATTCAATCAAGTAGCTTTGTTTCTGCCTCTCTCTCTTCCCATGCTCCAGACGATCCCTCCTTAAATAGTACAAGTGTTAGGGCTTGCCTACACTTGAAGGTTAATTCTGGATTAAGGGACATATAAATCTGAAAGACAGTAGCTAATTCCTGAATAGTTCTGGAAAGATTTACTCAAAACCAGTCATTTCTGAATAACTCAGTGCACTGGCCGGCCTGTATGTTCCCTCCTGTTAGCAGCAGGATCAGGTAAGACAAGGTTTATAAAAAGCAGGTCTGTTTTTTTCCAACTGCTTTCTCCCCATTGCTCTAAAAGCAGATAATAATCTCCCCCTTCAGAGTTTGCCTCAAATCCTCGCACTGTCACAGCCGAAATGTGACTACAAAGAGATCTAGGAATTCCCCAAGCGTTTGGATTGCAAGGGGTTATTTCACAGGTAAGGAATGCAATATCTGGCCTCTCTGGGTGTCCTGTGAGTCTCTGCCCCTCCATCGGACGACAGAGAGCAGGTCTGTCTGTACCAGGTTGCAGTTTCACAGGGTGTTTGCTTAGGGGAACGGTGCCACCCACAAGTGGCATGTTTCCACAGAAGCCTTCTCCATGCAGCCATGCCACACTGCAGCGCATCCCTGCCCCGTCCCTGCTACGGGCCACCACCAGCAGGTAGCCATCTGGAGATGCTGATGGAGCCTACTGCCTCCTGAGCTGCAGGTTTGTGCTTGGAGAACCCTAATTATTGCATGCATGGGCAGATCTGGGCAGTGCTCTGGGTGTACCTGAATTTAAGTTATTTAGGTTAACAGCAAATTGCATGGAATGGTTGCTCGGGGATCTGGGCAAACTATTCAAAGCAGAAGAAAGCGTCTGATGAATTAGCCAATATTTTCATTTGTGGACAATCCCCCTCCCAAAAAAAAAAAAAAAAGAAACAAAACCTCCAGTTCTTACCAATGTGTTTGCTACAATGAGTGTCTGATTTCAGTCTCCCAAGTCCATATGGAGATTTCAGGTCAGATGTAAATATGCAAGCACTACTTTTTTATCCTATAAAGTTTTTTGCAAGCAGAAGTTGCAACTGACAAATAATTAAAAAAAATCAAGTAAGTTGCTACCACTAAAAGGAATTCACAGATTTTTCATGAGCAAAGGGGAACGTTTCCCACAGCCTTGCCTCACCGCCATTCTCCCAAGGGATAACAAAGGAGTAGCATCAGAGGTAGGTGATATTCAATGGCATCGCCACTGCAGTGTGGCACACAGTCCCATCTCACACTGGATGCCATGGGCTTTGAGCATACTCTCCCCACACAGACCTCTTGCCATCTGCATCCTTCCTCAGTCTCTTCTTAGCCAAAATACAATGCTGTGAAATGAAGTGACTGTACTGCAAGAGTCAGAGATGAGAAAAGAGAGGAAGAAAAAAATGCGGTGTCTAACTGGAGGAGCTGCAGATGACGGGATGGGACAGGACGGGAAAGGAAGGGAAGGGAAGGGAAGGGAAGGGAAGGGAAGGGAAGGGAAGGGAAGGGAAGGGAAGGGAAGGGAAGGGAAGGGAAGGGAAGGGAAGGGAAGGGAAGGGAAGGGAAGGGAAGGGAAGGGAAGGCAGCACTACAGAGTGCTGTTTCAGCTTTCAAGTCTTGTGCTTAGGATCTACATGCCATTTCTTGGATGTGGTTTTCCCTGAGGGCAATCTCAACAGCTGTGAAGTTTCAGCAGATGAACAATGTAGTTTTCAATAAATTTCACAAAGCAAGTGAAAGGATTTTAACTCATTCATGCTAGCCCACTTTTGGTCTGATGGCTCTTCCAGACCTGAATCCATTCACACCACGAGTGTTTCCCGTTTGAACCCCAGGGCCTGACTGCTGGAGCACACCTGAGCTAGACTGCTCTGCTCTGGGTTTCCAGAGAGCTCTCCCCTTCAGAAGAGGCTTCTCTCAGCCATGCCCATGGATCCTGGGAGATGTAGGTACATCGCTGCATTTACCCGTTCCACTTAAACCCACCCTGGTGACCTGTGGATGGAGGAAGGTATCAGATGTGGAATGTGGATGCCCTCAGCTCCTGGTGGGGAAAGAAGAGGTGGTAGAAAGAGAAGTTCCCCAGATCTCCTCTTCCCCAGTGGCAGCTGCATCTCAGAAGTTCAATCTCCTTTGTATCCACACATCCAGAAGCAGGGCTTGTGCACTCGGAGACATGTTCTGATCCCAGCTGAAGGCTGATGCCATTAGTTGTAACTTAAAGAAGGGCTTTTGTGTCCCAAAAGTCAGCCCTAGTCAAGAAATCACCTCTTCCAAAACACCTCCAGTGCATCCTCAGATCATGAGGACAACAACTACTGTAAGCTCTGTGAATTCACCTGCTAAATATGGGACAGCATGGCAAACCTGAGCCCGGAGATTTTGTTTGTTTTCTTCACGGCCGCAGAGCACCCCATAAGCAGTGCAGCTAAAAAGCCAGTACAGGTTTGTTTGGTGTGTGTCTGGAGGACCTGAGCAATGAGACAGGGCCCTTCACTGCCTCTCCTCTGGCTGGGATCTGCCAGGTGGTTTCAGGGAGCCCCAAGCAATGAGCTCACATCCCTTGCAGGAGATAACAGTGCTGAGTTGGCCCTGGCGGGATCTCACACCTTTACAGGCTCCCTGCTTTGCCTGCGCTGTCCCAGTCGATGGGCTTGGCATTTCCTCCTCACCCAAATGTCTACCCAGAAGCTGTTTCCCTCCACTTGTGCACAGCTGCTCCCTGACTGGTCTGGTTTCCCCCCTCTCTATTGCAGACACACAGCAAACATCTCCAGAGAGCTGTGCTTGGTGGTTCCCCAAGCACAGCTCTGGCGGGTGGAGGGGGCTGATGACTCAGAGGCATCTGTAGTAAAACAACACGTGAGTGAATATGGAAGCAAGAATGGGGTCTGTGTGTAAGGCAGAGGCACCCATGACCTTTTAGGAGGCTGTTAGCACCAACCCATGAACAGCTACCGCTTTGAACTAGATCATTACAGTAAGTACCTTCCCCCATCTCCCCCTTCCCAAGCAAAGACATAGCCCATACCGCAGCCGGAGAGATCTTGTGTGATGCTGCAGCCTTTACACAAACAGTTCACAGCCACCGGAGATTTGGGGTCCTCTGTCTCAGCTGTCCAAAATGCCTCATGAGTTTTAGTCACCACATTGCTCTCCCTGCCCTACTGAGGCTGTCCAGCCACCAGCTTACAACATCTCTTCTCAGCCGGAAACTAAATACTGGAGCCCATCTTTTCTATTCTCTGTAGAAGCAGCTAGTGGTATCTCCTCTTGCTCTTGCTTCCTCTGCAAATGGCACGTGGAAGCCTGATCGTGCACTCTGGTTTGTCAAGATTTCTGCTGAAATGCTCTTCTTTCAGCTGCAGCCTCCACCATAGAGTGCTAAGCTCAACGCAGAGACCATCCACAGGTTCCTCCGTAGGAACAGTGCATGCTTTTTGTCTGGCATTTGCAAAATTGGTGGCCTGAGCAAACACCACAGATCTCTGCAAAGGCTGGGCACTGTGTATGCCATGCTGGATTCATTCCCAGCTGTGTGCGAGCTCTCATGGTGCTCCTTTTAGAGTGTTCTTCCAAGTCTTCAGTTTGGTCTCTGGGTGTTTCCCTGGATCTGAGGGTTCTACACTGAGTTTGTGATAATGCAGTCTCAGAGTTCAGCAATTGCCGTCCAAGAGAAAGTGGAAAAACATCTTGGGAGCTCTGCCACAGTCTGGCAGCCAATTTATTGCATTGACATTTGTCAGTGGCAATGCAGTGTGGGTCACAGACACATCCTTCCCCACAGCATCTAGGGTAGCATGAGCTCTGAACTACAGGGCACTGCATCACTGCTGCATAAACTAACAGCTGTGAGAGCCACTTTGCATCCCAATGGGAGCCAAGAGAGCACTCACACCAACCAAAACCCACACCTCTGTGATCTCTCTTCCTGGTTATCTCCTCTGGACTGAGTTTACTTGCTCTCCTGTCATTCTTCCCTCCTGGCTCACATCCTCACTGCTTTCACATGGCTTAATTCAGTCAGAGCCCACAGCATTGCCCTGATGCTGGGCAGATGCCCTGTGGATGCCTGTTTCTGCTCACTTGGCACCAACCAGCCCAGCTGCTTCCCTGCCATGAGCACAGCCACTCCCCGGTCCTACCGAGATGTGGGGAGCACTGTCTCCTTGCTGCTGCTGGCCCTGGCTTACCAAGCTGGCCTGCACATCCTGGGGATGGACACCTTCCACTCATCATGGGAAAAGCACACCCTGGGATGATGCCTGAGCAATGTGGAGTGGCAGGAGGGTCCCAGCAGCAGCGAGGATGAGCCGAGAGGGGCTGGAGGAGTCATACCTGTTCCAGGGAGGTGCTGAGGAGGGGGGAGAGGGAGGGAGGTGAGGGGCTTAGGGGGTCTCAGCAGAAACAGGTGTGAAGAAAAGCCTTGACCCACACCCTGAATTCCACAGCTCGGCTCCGGGGACAGGGGGAGGGAGAGACGACAGGACAGGACATTTCCAGCAGACCTGTGACTTGTTTGTAAAAGCCTCATCTCACCAGCCCTGCCTGCCTCCTCCCCCATCGTCTCAGGCTGGGTTTTATTAACACAGTCCCCCTTAGGCTAGAGGGAATCACATCCCAGGAGACATTCCAGTCTCGGCTCAGCTTTGGAGGGGATCAGAGGGAGCCAAGGGTGGGGGGCATTTCACCAGGACGTTTCATTTGCAGAGAGCTGGCAGGTTGGGAGTGCTGCAAGACGGCACTAGCAGCCTCCTTATCAGACACTGAGCAGCCGCAGGCTGGAGTCGAGACTCTGCTCTGCTCTCGCACTCCAGCTCTGTATCTCCCAAAGACCAGTTATTTCTGGTCTGTCCAGGCTGCCGGCTGGAAGCTCTTAACCTGGGCTCTGCTGGGTGCTGGGTGCAGGGCCGGGTACAGGGACTCTGGGCAGGGAATCTCGCCCTTTTGCTCAGGTGATGAACACAACCGTTGGCAACGTGCAGCTGGGTCCAGGCTGCCGCAAGGGCTCAGCCCAGGGTGTCAGCACCCTTCCCTGGGCACCAACAGGGCCTCAACCACCAGCTCCTTGCAGACGTCGTGATCTGCACCATTTGGGGCTGACACCTCTCGCCAGGAATGGGAGCTGGCTCCCCAGTGTCTGGCTCCTCAGGTGAATTGTGGTGTGCCCTGAGCCTATGCCAGGAAAATGCCAGTAGATGAAACTCCGTCTCAGGCCAAGAGACATGAAGATGAATGTGTTTTCCTTGCCTGGCTTATCTCGCAGGCAGTGCTTCTCACCGGAGCCCGGCACTGTTTGTGTGTGCTCGGCTCCTGGCATGGGGGCAGGAGATGATTAGACAACAAACACTGCGGTGTACCTCTCCCGGGGCTGCAGCCTGCCCCTGCCCTGCCAAGACCATGGCCCAGCAGGGAGTTGCTTCCCGGGGGCTGAATCCCAGGGCTGGCTGCAGCTGCACCAGGGCTGCAGGGGGAGAAGGGGGAGGAAGAGCCACAGGATCCCGCAGCTGCTCAAGCACCACGTGAGCTGCAGTGTGAGCTACATGGGGGACGGGGCTGTCGCTGCCTTAGCTGCTCCCCCAGGGACCCACTCCTGGACTAGACCCCTGCACAGATGCAGTGCACCTCTGCAAGGTGAGGGGCAGGACAGTCCTGCCACCATCTCACTTGTTCCTAGGTTGGAGAAGGCAGCGGTGCCAGCTCAGCAGCCCTGCAGGTAGTCATGCACTCAGGCCAGGGCTCCTGATCCATGTGTGCCCCTTGGTTTCGTGAGGGCAGTACACCAGGCAGATCCCAACCTTGGCAGACTCTGCACCATTGGGGTCAACCCAGAATTAAGGTCAAGGAAGGGGTTTTTTTAAAAGGCAAAACCAAATAAATGCAAAATAAGTAGTAGTGGACCAAGCAAAACATTGTGGAAATTCATACTGAGACTGTTACATTGGCCAAGTTAAGCTGAAGTCTGGAAAAAAGTCAAAACATTTTACCTTGCCATTTTCAAGGTGCACTGTGTGGATCCAGGACAGTCTGCACAATTCCAGCCATCTTCATTTAAAAGATTTTAAAAAGCTTAAAAAAGCTTAAAATAGCTTTGAAGCAAAGCATTTTGCTGACCAACAGACATTTTTACATGTTACTTTATTTTACCTATTACTTTACCTTTCCACTTGTGAGTCCAGGCCCAAAGGACAAATTTGCCCTAACTCCAGATCCTCTTCTTGCCCCCCGCATGCCCATGCTTTAGGCTGTCAGCTGAGGAGGAGAACCAAGTAATTCAAGGCCTGTTCAAGAAATACTCCTGATCCCTGGTGTTCACAAGTCCACTGTGCATGACCCCCAGCCTTGTTTGCACCTACCACCACCTGTATAAACACCCACTTTGGCTGCCCTGGAGAAAACAAGATGCCAGGTCCAAAGAAAAGGGGAATCCCAAAAGCAAGAGGGTGAGAACAGAGACTTGCCTGATGGGGATGCATCCCAATTTGTCACCCACTGAGCAGTGATGCTGGAGATACCAATTCATGAGGCCATCACCTACAGAGAGGACAGGAAAGACATTAGAGAAGAGAAATCAAAGGGGTTTCTCTGTCCTGAGGATTTGGCTCCTGGTCCCTCTGGCTGCTCAGGGAAATGCCCAGGAGGTATAAAGCTCCATGCTGACTTTGCAGAGAACCTAAAACCAGGTCCCCAGCCACACAGAATACAGCTGTGAAAGTCACACCAGGGAGGTGTCAGGAAACAAAGGACTTTGGACAGACAGGCTTAATCCATTTAAATTCAGTTTCTGTCTCACTTCCCCCCTTTCCCCTTAGCTCTCATCAGAGAGCTCTTCCCCCACCATCCTCTCAGTCCGAAGTGCCTTACAGCAGTTTCACACCCAAGTGGCCCATGGACTGAAAGAGTTATTCCACCTCCTTGCTGCTCACAACAGAGCAGAATTGGACCTGCTGTTCCCCTCCTCCCTCTTGCACAGTCTCTTTCCACCAAACACTGCTGGAAAGGGGGCTGCTGAGAGAGGTTAGTCCCGGTTGGTGGTTCCTGTTGAGACTCACGTCACGATGCCACTTTGCTTGCCCAGGCATTCACAAGGTCCCTCCTTGCTGGAAAGACTTAGGGGAGTGGAAGAAGAGCTAACACTTGTGGCCAGGAGGGCTTGGAAAACCTATCACAGCTCTGTCGCTTGCTAGGACTGGAAGGCGTTGAGGCAGGTGCCAAGCAAGAAGAGCCACGCATGGGGATGCTGTATCAGCAACATCAGTGACCAGCGGGACCTTCCAGTCACGAAGGCTTCCACTGAGCTCCTGCTGCCATCATGAGATCCTTGAACTCCAAATTTGGCTCCAGTCTGGCAGGAGCTGCAGGAAAGCAAGCAGACAGCACCTGCACTGAGAGGTGTCAGGCTGTTGGTGCTCTGGGGCTGGGGTGGGAGCCCTGTGCTCATCTGCCAGCAGCCTCTGTACATTCAACAAGCTGCAAACTGAGGTAGAGATGAGGGCTGCATGGACAGAGAGCGGCTGAGAGAGCTCCCAGCACAGGAGCACTAGCAAAAAGGACTTCTGCAGGCTGCGCATAGGGCCCTCTGCAGAAGGTGGGCATACAAGCCCCCAAAACACCCAATGGGCCATTTTCCCCCTGCTAAATATCTACTTGCTCAGCTGGGAAATATTTGTAATCTCAAACACACCACACTTTCTTCTGTGTTAAGTGCCTTGGCAGGAGCCAGCAGTTCTCACACGCGGTCCCATCTCTGGAAGGACCGTGTTTCCCAGAACACCCCCTTCAAAAGTCTCCCTTTATTAAGAAGAGCCAGACTGCCTGTCGCTGCCTCACAGGCTGCTCCCACGCCTCTCGCCACTTCCCCAGGGCACCAACAGGCTCCACTGCCATGGGCTGCAAGGCACTAAGCTCCCAGAGGCACCAGCATTCAAAGAAAAGACACTAAAGGTAAGAGAGACAAAGGCAGGAAAGCTTTTCTCGCTGGGACCCAGCTGTCTGACTCAGAGCAAGGCAAGAAAGTAGGATCTGCTCTGCATTCCCAGGGCACAGCCAGAATAGCAGGAGAAGGGTAAATTCCACCGTGTAAAGTCTGAGCCCTGTGAACACCAGGTCCTCGCTTCTTCCCTTTTGCTTCTTCCCTCCTTCCCTCTCCCCTCTTACAAGTAAGGCCTTGGGGATACACCAAACACACTGCTCCAGTGCAGGGACATCTAGCTAACAGCCTACTAGCTAAGCGCAGCAGCACCTTCCAGGCACGGCCATGACCAGGCTCTTTCTTCTCACATCTGCTTACCGTACCCAGTATTTGCATCCTCAGTATGGTTCCCATAAAACAAAACATCAACAACTGATCACAGACAAATAAAACAGTAATACAGTCCTGGATGTTAGGAAGCCTTACCCACTCCCTGCACACCAGCCCAGGCAGCTGGAGATCAAAGTTTTATTTGCATACATTTCTTGAAACAATTTGCAGCTAAAGTCAGTCTACTGAGGGGATGCTGACACAGTCCAGGGCTTCTCCCATAGAAACAGGAACCAAGAAACCAGATCTGTGCATTGCTGCCTCCATCTCCAGGTGGCTGAGCGAATGGAGGCTTTAGCATCTCCAAAATGAGGGATGTTCCCTTCCTTCCCCTTCCTCAGCCTCCCGCACAGGGAAAGCCTTCTTGCAGATGGTAAGGGAAGGGCTAGGCGCGCACACAGATGGCTTCAGCAGAGCTCTGCACAGGCAAAGCAGGGATGCAGGCACATTTAAACCCAGAGATCAGATATTCCCCATGGGGACCGAGCGGTCTCGGTGGGCACTGAGGGTCTAAGAGGATTGTTTTTAGTCCGTGGTACCCCTGGGCAGGAGAAGCGGAAGACGCCTTTAAACGGCCCCGTGTAAAGCCATCCCAATCCAGACAGAAACCAGTTGCAGGACTGGAAGCACTGACACCGGGCTTAGGTGACTCCAGCAGCAGCGGCTCCCTCGCCTGCGGATGCAAAAGCCCGGCGGCCAGGCAGAATATCAGCCCCGGGGAGCAACGCATGGCCCCGGGGACCTCCACAGCCTGCTCTGCGGGGGGGACCCGGTTGCACGGAGGCCAGGGGCCGGGGCCAGGCAGGCGCGGGAGGGGGGTCCCGCCCGGCCCGCCCCGCTCCGCCCCGCCGCCGGGGGCGGCGGGGCGGAGCGGGGCGGGCCGGGCGGGACCCCCCTCCCGCGATGCCGCCGGGCCGTGTCCCCCCGGCCCGTACAGCCGCGGCTCGGGGAGAACAAAAGGCAGCAGCGGGAGGAGGCGCGGGGAGGAGGGCGGGCGGCCACGGGGGGGGATAAAAGGCCCAGGGGGGCCCCCCCCTCCCCGCCCCATGTCCGATCCCGCTCCGCCGCCCGGCATGGCCCGTCCGCCGCTGCCCGCCGCCGCCGCCTTGCTGGCCGCCGCCTTGCTGCACTGCGCGCCCGCCGCGCCCGCCCGCCGACCTAAGCCGGTGAGTCGGGACCACCCGGTGCCCCCCCCCCAAAGTCCCAGCCGCCCCTTGTCCCGCGGCTCTCTGGTGCAGCCCCGAGGGGAGCGTCTCCCCGGCAGACCCTCCGCTGAGCGGGATGAGCCGCCCGCCCTCCATCCCCGCAAGCCGCCCTCGGGATTCCGGCCGGCACGGGCAGCGAGCGATGCGCTGCCGGGAGTCACCGGCCAGGGGACGGCTGCTCCTGCCCCGGCGGTGCCCCCCGCCCGGGCACACCCGCTCCGCCGGTTCCTCTTGGGATGTGCGGGGAGTTCTCCCAGGCGTGCTCCCCTCCGCGGAGCAAGGGAGAAGCAGGGACCGGGACAAGGAGGGTTTACGAGAGGACACGGGATCCCCCCTTCCTTTGAAGGCAGCAGAGCACTCGCTGCCTGCTAATAACATCCCCCGCACGCTGTACTGGCAACTCTGAGAAGCGTAACGGGGAGACGAGACTAAAGGGATGAATCAAACGCGCAGGCAGGAGGGGAGCAGCAGGGCTCGCTCTTCCTGCACATGCCTGCCAGATCCCGGCACCTGGAATGGAGCTGCGAGCCGCAGGGTCTGCCGCTGCTAGGGGAGAGCAGCGGCGTGCGAGGGATTCGGGGGACGGGAGAAGACAGAGAGCTCCTTGTGCTGGGAATGTGTGCGTGCGGAATTGGGTTATTATATACATGTGCTTCGCCAGTGTGCCATAAAATAATGACAGAGCAAATGCCCAGTAGCAGCCCAAGGGGATTAGTTCAGGTTCTGTCGATGGTTTTATTATCAGCTCTGTCATCTAAGTACTTTCAAACTTGGCTGCTAAATATGCTGTGGGCTGGGACTTGGCACAGAGCAGCCTTGGCCCCCAAAGTGCTTGTATTATTCCAAACAAAATGTCACTGCACTTGGCTCCGCTCCGCCTCTGAGGAAGGTGAGGCCAAGCACTCGGGCGGTGGCACTCTCCACCCCAGTTATGACACCGCTCTGCAGATTTCATCCCCATCTGAATGCAGCAGCAAATGGTGGGCCAGGAGGGACCTGTGTAAAGCTGGGAGACTGCTGGTTCCCGCAGGGATGTTGGCTGGGCTGGCGGGTGTCTCGCACACCGCCATGTGCCTCATGCTCTGCTGTGTGCAAGCTGAGAAGCTGACGCTCCTGGAAGGACCTGCACAGCCTCTGGTCCTGGTCTTGCTGCCAGCAAGGATCTGTGCGGGATCCTCGGGGAAGGGAGAGCCAGCCTGGGTTTCACACCATCTGAACTTGGGTCCAGTTCAGCTGCGATGTGCACTGTTCATCTCCTTCTGCCAGTGCTCACAGCGGCTGACTGACTGCAGAGGTTGCTGGGGCTCATCTGCCTTGGCCAGTACCCTTGAACGGGGGGAATATACCAAACTGCTGGATGAACACAGAGCTAATGCAGGGGTTCAGGTCTGTGCAGGCTCCTGGTCCATCTAATCCACCACCACACTCCTGAAGAAGATCCCCTCAGTTGGCAGTCTGCTGCCCAGTTTCTTCCTCATCCCAGGCTAATGCTCTGCATCGTGAGTGCTAATACTTTCCTCTTGGCAGGAGTAACTCCAGGTGATGCTCCTACAGGCATGTTTTGTTCAGGAACATCTTGTGCTTGTGTATTTGACCAGCCATGTGGAGCTCGGGGTTTCAAATCCATGTATCTCACTCGGTCTTTGCAGAGATGGTGGCTGCATTGGTTTGGGTTTGGAAATGGACAGATTATTTCCCATCCTTTCAAATAGCAGTTCTCTCATCCCAAATAGCTGCCCTTTTGGGTTCCTTATCTGGTGTCAAGGCTTCTAAAAGTCATTCTGGTGCTTCTGAGGTAAAGCCAGCATCACAGTGGCTGCTCTCACATACGATGTAAGTAGGTTGACAGCAGTGCACCCCATTCCTCCCCCAGCTGGGATATGCATGTCAGCACAGATTGGCTGAAGTGGGATTGCTGGGCTGACAGTGGCCCATGCATGCATTTCTGGCCTCAGCTCTGCTCTACCCTCTCTTACTAGAGAGCTCTGCCATGCCGTCACATGTTCACTTCTCTGGCTGCTTTGAGTCTCTCCACACAAAGAAATGTTTCCCTAACAGCAGCTAATTTCCTGTCTGGGCACCTTTTGCTGTTGGGTGATGAATGAGGAAGGAGCCAAGGGGCTGAGCTGGGAAAAGAGACTCACATTCCTACAAGACACACGATGGCGACTTCCTCAAGCTGGGCCAGTAGATGGGGTGGGCAAGGACTGCGCTAGGCGCCATAGGGTGCTGCACCGTGGCTATTTGGTGCTCCAGTAACAAGTCACAACAGCAGCAACTGAGGGGGGAGGGAATCAAGGGCTCAGATTCATTTTAAAGCCAGGCTACACAGGGCAAGTTGCACAAGGAGCTGTGTTCTTCATAGCAAACCTTATAGATCTCCTTCACTTTTATATTAGCACCTAAAGAAAGAAAGAGAAAACTGAGAGCAGAATACAGGCTGTGTCTGGTGTCCACTGTAAAACTTGAGAACAAAAGATCTGCAGTCCTCGGGGCAGTGCACACGCAGACACTGAATTCCTGCACTGCTTTCGCCTCCCCTGGGAAATCAAAGTCAGTCCATTTGCTGGGAAACGATCTGTGCGGGAAACTATCTGTGCGTGGAGGAGTGGTGGGCACCCTCCCAGCTGCCAGCATAATCCCTTGGGAGCTGTATCCTGCAGGTCTTGCCCTGAACCCAGCAGGTTCCCCCCTGGAAGCACGGTGCTGCCTTCCCGGCAGCCCAGGAGTCAGGGAGGCCGCCTACCTCGCTCAGGGCTCAGGCAGCTCCTGCAGGAAGGGTTTGATTTGCACTGTTTGGTTTGGCTATTTAAATGCTGCAGTGAGTGTTGGGGTAATTTTAGGTATGTTTATCCTCTGCTCTGGGAGAGACTCAAGACACATGTAAGCAGTTACTCTACAGTGGGTTTGTTGTGTTTGTGCTTTCACATGCAACACACACACCCCCTGCAGTGTGGCAAGACCTGGGGTGTGCAGATGGCAAAGCAGACTGGGGAGGGAGAAGAGAGCAGAGACGAGAGAAGCACTTTGGGGAGGATCCCCCACTCCAGCTCACGCTGCACTTCACTTGCTTCCCCCATGCATATCCTGCCCTGGCACCATAACCTGGGGGGCTCAGCAGAGGAAGGGTGCACTGTGTAGGTCTTGTTTAAAAAAGGATCTTCTGTGGAAAAATTGTCCTGCAGAGACTTTTCACACCAGAGACACTGTCAGCTCTTTCCTACTAATCCCAAATACGCAGACAGGTAAATGAAAGGTTCCTGGATATTCCTATACTGGGGATGGCTCAGCCTGTAACGTGAATGGAAGCACTGCTGAGTCTGCGCATAGCTGTCCAGCAAAATGAACAGCAGAGCACTTCAGGGGTTCACTGAGGGCCACAGACATGTTTTTAGAGGTTCACTGAGATCCTGGTGCAGATGAGACCCACAAGGACAGACAAGTGACCAGACCTCCTCCTCTTAGTGGGATTTGGGCAGGAGAGAGACATCATCATTTCACAAAAGTGGCTCTGTGAAAATTAGCAGAGGGGGAAAAACCCCCAGACACTTCCAGGAGATTGGGCAGGGGGACAGTGCTTGTCTTGTGGGTTTGGAGATCCCAGCCTGCACATCTGAGCAGCATACACTCCCTGAGGATAGAACATCCCCCCCATAGCTCTGGAGAGGGCTGCACTGTGCCAGGTGGCCGTACCTAGTGGGAGATGTCCTGGCTGTTGTCCTTGGGCTGAGCACTGATAGCTCATTGCTCACCTTAGCTTGGATGTAATTGCACAATGGACAAAACATCTCAACACCCTTCCTCCTCTGCCTGGCGTGTGCTGCATCCTAGAGCAGTTTCTTGGTTTCAAGGGGATTTCTAGGTCATCAGATTAAGGGCTTTTGAAACCTTTTGCTATTGCAGCGTCCTGGGGCTTGTTTGCTTTGTGAGTACTCCTGTTTCTGGCAAACTGTTGCTTGGGTGACACCAGCAGCTTGTGGTGTTGTTGATGGACTAGACTCACAAACTGTCACGTAATTAAAGTGTCTGATAATAAAAATAGTCCTGCAGTGTTTATTCATTTTCTTTCTCTTGTTACATCAGAGCCTGGGTCTTCTCATTCTGTCTGTGGGCATAAACATTTGCAGTCCATAATGTTTCATGTTCCATGTTGCTTAGGAAAAATAAACATTTTCCTTTTTTCATTGCCAACAACAACTACCACCAAATAGTCCGGAAACAAACTGTCAGGCCCCAGGAGGTAGTGCTTGATGGTGCCATGGAGTATGGGAAGTGAGCGGAGAGGAACCTCCAACTGTGTATGCACGGCCAGGCACTGTGGCACCTCCTGTTTGGCCTCATTTGGCCAAAGTTTGGCCTCGGCCTTTGCGTTCCCTCTGGCTCTGTTTGCAGTGGGACCAGGCTGCAGCCCAGCATGAAAGAGCCATTCCTGTAGCAGAAGTATTTTGTGTAAGCAAAGAATTCATAGTTAGAGGGGTTGGGAGACTCTGCCTTGCACTGGGGGAGGTAGGATCAATAAATCTGGTGGCTTTGTCTAGGCATTGTTTCCACTGAGTTTCCATTGTTTCCACTAAGAGTGCCTCGACCAGGAGCATGCTTAGCTCAGGGTCTGACCAGACCACAAACATAATCTGTTTCTGCCATGAAATTTTGGCTGCAGCATTAGCACCTTCTGAGGTCAGTCAGCTTCTGGGACACAACCTGACCAGAGTGGAGCTGGCTTTTAGTTTTACCACTAACCATCAGCTGTAGCTGCACTTTCAAATCCAACCCCTGCAAATCCATGCTGGGCTGAGAGGCAGGCTGGCCAAAAAGCCGGCAATGGTACTCTGTGCATCAGGACAAGAGCGCTGAGCTCAGGCAGGAACATTGCTGAAGCCTGTTAAGGGGGTGCAGAGCCCCTGGGGGCACAGAAATGGGGTGAGAGAACTGTCTTACATGAGAACTGCAGGAGAAAGCATCTCTGCTCTCCTTCCCCACACATTCAACTAAGGGCAGGAGTGCTCTGAGGTGCAGGCTCATAGGTGGGAGGAGGATAATGCTACTAGCCAAAGAGGCAGCAAACACCAGGGCCTCGCCACTCTGAGTAACAGAAGGCAAAAGCAGGGACAAATGGAAAAGCAGCAGCAGAAGGGACAGGAAGGTGGGGAGAAAACCCATGAGCTTATCCCCTAGCAGAAGAGGAAACAGCCCCCAATGACAGGGGAAGTATCCAAGACTGATGGGATTCGCGTTGTAACTTGTCCAGTCACTCTTGTCTGGTGGGGGGCGGGGGGGGGGTGTCTCTTTTCATGTCTGTGCTGCAGGAGCAGACAGGAGCCCAGGTAATTAGGTACATGACAGAGGAGACAAGTTTAAGTTCAGGGCAGGCAGCAGAGGATGGACCCAGGAAGAGGAGAACAGTGGGTTTTTCAGTACCAGGCACTGGCCTCACTCCTGAGGTTTTTTTATATACAGCGTTGCTCATACTCCACTGTAGCTGTGCTGCTCCGGCTGCTTCTCCTCCTGGGAGAATCTGGAGGGCAAGTGCTGCCCAACACAATGAGGTTAAAGATGCTCCCAGCTCCTCGGGATGGCTGGGACACTTCCTGGGAAGCTTGGCTGCTGTTCATCCAGCCCCAGCAGACCCAGAAGTGATGGCTGTTGTATCGCAGCACTTGAGGGCTGATAAAGCTGCGAGGAACCAAGTGGGTAGTCTGTACCTCCGCTGTGGTTTCTGCTCTCCCATGGGATCTGTCCTTTCCTTCCGGTTCACTCTCAGCCTTTCAGTCACGAGGCTGCTAGGAAGAGGCACTTTTTTTGCAAGGAGCTGTGGCCAGTCTGCAGCACAGCCTTCTTTGTGTATAGCCTTGCTCCTCTGCTGTCCTCACTGCCCTCGGCCCTTGGTTTCAGGCCTGGCAGCCTCTCTGTGCTCGTATTGTGCAGACATTTTGCTGCTCAGTCTTTATTGCAAAGCCCTGGCCTCTTCCCGTGGCTAAAAGCTGCCTGTTTCCATGCATGGCGGTCACCCCAACTGGGGGTTATACTGGGAAGGGCAGCGCAAGTGGCTGCACACAGCCTTAGCCAGAGGCTCAGATCTGGCTCTGCACTCGGCTGGTCTGAACGCCTGCCCTGGGTTGCAGGGACTTTGCTTTTGGTCTTTGGTAATCCTTTCCCCTCCGGTGGTGGCATGGGAGGAGTGGGGATGCCTTGATAGTTACCCAGCAGCCGGTGCCCTCCTCATCCTCTCTTCACAGGTTTGTACTAGCTTCAGCAGCAGCGCAGCCCTAAGGAAACCCCTAAGCTTACACTTGGGGCATTATACCACAGCTCGGGAGAACAAAGCAGGATCTCCCCAAGAGAGCGTGGCTTCAGCGCTGGGTGAGAAGGATGCAACCTTAAGCGAGAGGATATGTTATCTAAGCCTTGAGAAGTGCCTGCAGCGAGGTGCGTCCAGCCAAGGAGACCGAAATCTCCAGCCTGACGTGTCTCCTGAGCATTGTTTGGCAAGTAGTTTCTAACCGTCACATTTCCCCTTGCTGGCTGCGCCTGCAGTGGCATTTTCCAGCCCTTTCCTGCCATGGTGCTAATGTCGGTGCAGTGACGACAGGGAGAGACTCACTGTTTGTCTAGGGGCACGGCGAGCACACGGGGCAGCAGGGCAGGTCTCGCCTCCTGCCTCCACCCAGAGGTGTTCGCAGGGCCATGCTGTGTCCCCTCCCAGGGCCACGCTGTGTCCCTTCCCAGGGCCTGGTCTCTGCAGAGGGCGGGCAGGCAGGCAGGCAGGAGCCTAAGGCAAGGTGGGGTTTGGATGGCTGGAAGCTGGGATTCATGCCAGTGGCCTTGAGTTAACCAAAGGGGAGAGAGGAAACCTACCTCTGGTCTGCCCCTGAACATGGGATCCCTCAGGGCTCCTCTGCCCCTGCTTGGAGGAGAGTGACAATCTCCAGTTTATGCCACTGCTCCCAGCCAGGAAGGCCACAACTGGCCTTCCTGGGAGACCAGGGGGATGGGCTTAGCATAGCCAAGACAAAAAAACAGGAGTAAGCCCATCTGGGTTAGCCTCAGCCCGCTCACCTTCCTGGGCAACTCCTGAGGGTTTCCCAGTGCTCCCAGTTCCACAGCGAGGGCTCTCCCCAGGGTCCATCTCCACACCTCCCCATGTGCCTCGATGCGGCTGTCCTGCACCTCCAGGTCCTGGGAAACGAGACACATTAATCACCCCATGTCCTCGGGCAGCAGGACCTGCCTCCAGTGGCAGTGGGGGCTCTTGAGCGCACTCAGGAGCAAGGAGCCAAGCGGCCCTCCAGGATGGGCTTTGGTGACACAGCTGCCATTATGTGCTTGGCAGAGGGTCTCATCGGGGCTGGGCGCAAGATGTTGGCCAGGACATGAACCTTACCAGCTCCTCCTGCCAGCTGTCCTTCGCAGGTGATAGCTGCCAGCCCAGGCAGGGTGCCAGGCAGCTCTTAGAGAGCTCCTCTTAGAGAGACAGGTACCTCTGACCTGGCAGGGCTCCATCATTCAGCAGGAGCAGCCCAGTGCAGACTTCCCTGGGACAGGCCAGCCCGTGCACCCTCCTCCCACCAAGGCGCTGGATGGATTCTCAGTGCCATGGCTGGTGCCTTGGGTAGGCTTTGCTGTTCAGGATGTAAAATGGCTTTCTCTCTTTGCACATGTTGATGTTGCGGTTCCCGTGGTGTGTGAAAGTGCACTGGGACACCAGGAGTGGGTCAATGGTTTCTATGGCAAAGGCTGGCAGATGTCAAGTCACCAAGAGTGTCTGTCTGTCTGAGGAGGACAAGCCAGCAGGCTGGAGTGGTGACAGACACGCGAAGAGCCGAACACCTAAACCGCACCTTGTGTGACCTCCCAGGCTCCTGTGTCCATCCGTGCATTGCTCAGAGGCACGGGGCCGTTACAGAGTCGGGAGCTTGATAGCAGAATTAATGCCAAGTACTTCACACTTCATTCCCGCCCGCATGAATGGGCTCATTGTAGGGAACAGAGCGGCGGCAGCACACGGATTACATGGCATCATGGCAGCCCTGGCACCATGCCCGCCTGACCTTCGTGTCCCTGGCAGGGCAGCCAGGAGAGCTGGCCTGGAGAAAGGCAGCTCTTTGCAGGGGAAAGAAGGACACCTCTAAACCCCAGGTCTTCACTCTGGAGCCCTGCCTGTCTGCGTAGAGGTTCGTCACTGCTGCATCTCAGCTCCTCCTGCTGCTCAAACACCTTTAAATTTGCCTGCACAGAATCAGGCAAAAAATTCTGCGTTTGGACCTCTGGCTTGTGCAGCATGGTGAGGCAGGGACAAAGCGCCTCTCACCCCACATGCCTCACAGCAGGCTAGGGATTACACTTGGGTCATGTTTCACGGTGGCCCCATAGTCCTGCTGTCAGGTGGGAAACCAATGGAAGTTAGCTAATTAGCACTAATTAATGTTACCAAGATGAACTGCGCTTTTCCAACTAAGTGTGGGAGGACCCAGGTGATCTTATTGCCAAGAAGAGTCACAGGAGCAGTGAGGCAAAGGGGTATGGTCCTGTCCATCCCTTTGCAGAATTGGTGACATCAGGCAGTGATAGGGGCTTCAGGGACGGTCACTGCTGCTCTCTGCCCCGTGGGCTGGACTCTTAAGTCACCCCCCAGATCCATGTGTCCTGCTCTCCAGCTTGCACTATCCCCCAGCCATGCTGAGAGCCTGCTCATCGCACCAGGACAGCAAGGGGACACCATGGGAGTGACAACAGGGAGCAAAACTGTACTGGAGACTAAAGGCTTCCTCCCATTAATATCACCTCTACCCAGGGCCAGGAGGGAATAAAGGATGTGGGGCAAAGGGGGATAATTTACTCCCTAGTGATTTGCTTCATTCTTGAAGGGTCTGGTTCTCATCCACAGTTTGCAAAAGCATTTCCTGCCGGCCAGTTGCCAAGTAAAAATGGACCAAAAATAGCCCAGTGCTTAGGAGGTGCCATGGCATGACACAGTGCGTCCCAGGTGTGACCCAGCCTGGCAGCAGCAGAGCCCAGGGAACGGAGGATGTTTGTGGGGAGCAGTTTGTGCCCTAACAGTGGGGGAACAGCCCCAGGCAGAGGTGGAACTCACTGCTGCAGGGCTGCTATGAGGAGTCATCCACCACTCTGCATCAGGACCTCTCTTCCCAGACACTGAAGTCATGGCTTTGCTTTTCCCTTTTAGGACATCTCTCGAAAGCATCACACCTGGAAAGAGCGGAGTCCTTGGCTGTCTTCCTTGGTGAACGCTGTGGGGACCGGCATGCCCGCCAAGGGCTTCCCCATGGGTGTGGATGAGCAGGCGGCACGCTGGAACCCGCTCCGGTGCGGCGTGCCGGACCTCCCGGCATTGCTGGATGGCCAGAACGGGCGGAACCGGCAGAAGCGGTTCGTCCTTTCTGGCGGACGCTGGGACAAGACTGATCTCACCTACAAGTAAGAGAGGCCTGGAACGGGAGTCAGGCTGGTTTGCTTCTCCCTCCCCAAACCTCTCAGTCCGATGTTCCCTGGAGCATGGCATGCTGTGACATGATCATAAAAGCTGAAGGGCAGCCCTAAAACTGGGTACGGCTAGCTGGGGGGCAGGGGAGCCACATGCTGAAGGAGGTGCAGGGTCATGCCCAGCACCTCCACATCCCCTCATGCACACGCTGCCATAAACACAGCTGCCCACCCACCCCTGCCCAAACACATTCTGCACAGCTGATGCATCACCACTCGGTCAGTCCCGCATCAACACTCCCATGTGCATACATTCATTTCCCTACATCAAACCCCTGACACATGCTGAGCCGAGCCTCTACCACCGGCCCTCTCCTGCTGTGCCTTTGCTCCCCCCAGCCATGCCGCTGTGGGCTCACTTCACAGTTTATTTTAAAAAGACCTTTTTATGCAGCTGTTATTGATGTTCCCATAAACATGACTTCAGTGTAAAGTTTTGCCCAAGTCACCCCACATGTTCTCAATTGTAAATCTGATCAACAGGCTTGAGGGAGGGTTGTGCTGCCTCCCCAGTTGCCCACAGGGGCATGAGTGGAGAGGTGAGCACACTCATATGGACTTTGACAGCACGTAAATAATCTTTTGTTTAATTAAGTGCAGGAGACAGTTCCTCATAGTGTTAGGAGGTGATAGATAACAGAAAGGCTTCTTCCTTTTTTTCTTTGGTCAACAGTGTTAAAGAAAGAAACACAGCACAGACGAACACACACCAACACTGTTAATGGAAGGGAATGAAAGCTCCCTCTGTGGCAGACCTTACAGTCTGGTTGTTATAGGAGGGCAGAAGAGGCAGCAGCTGCGCTGAGCGAGCCCAGGTTTCCAGGGGCAAAAAATACAGAGACTGAGGAGGAGAAATCACATCACACCACTCCCGGGCACCTCTGTGGGGCTGGACTCATGGGGGACAGACCTGGGAAATGCTGCATCACTTCACCCCAGAAAAACACAGATCTGCAAAGCTCTCCAGAGAGCTCACCTCTGGGCCCACCAGCCAGAGGGTTTCAACACTGATGGGATTTATCTGCTGCACATGTTGCTTGGAAGAGGGTGCCGGAGCAGTGCTTGTATGGACTGGAGATGTTCCGGTGCTGAGAGAGAGTGGCAGCCCTAGTAACATTGATCCTACAGCTAGTGTCTTCATGACAGCAGTGTCCATGGGACAGCAGCTGATGCTCTCCTCATCCGGTGTCTGTTGCTTTTCAGAATTATCAGGTTCCCATGGCAACTTGTAAAAGCTAAAGTGAGAAGGACCATTGAGGAAGCTTTGAAAGTCTGGAGTGACGTGACCCCACTGACCTTCACCGAGGTGCAGGAGGGCCGGGCTGACATCGTCATTGATTTCACAAGGTGAGCACAGTGGGAAGCAGCACCCTCCTCCCAGACAGAGCAGCAGCCTTGCAGGCAAGACCCCAAGCCTCTAACCAGAGCAGAGAGCTGCCAGCACACAACTTAGGCACTTCAGTGGGGGCTCACATTTCTGCTTTCAGACACTGGAATTTTTTTGTTTTGGGTTTTTTTTTTTGTCAGTTGTGGGCTGCTTGGTGTAAGTGCAGCTGTTCTGTGCTGGCTGTGCACAGTACCATTACTGATCATTCATTAATTTTCCTGGTACATTTACGTTTCTCTGCCCACAGGCTGTTTTCCTAAGCGTTTGTTTTGACTTTCCGTCTTTGGGTCCTCCATCCTGTCCCTTGACTGAACGACGTAACTGTCTACCCAAAGACAAATATAGTTTCTTGGTTAAATGAATCTTGGCTCCCGGCCTGAAATTCACTTTTGGCAAAATACGCACAGCAGCAAAGACTTCCCTCTGCTCTGTGTTTGCACAAAACTAATAAAGGCAGTGGAGACCGTCCAAGCAGTGATGCGATGTGCATGCTGTGTATTTGCCTGTGCCTCCCTCAGCTCTCTAAAGTGGCTACATCTCTCATGGGTTTCCTTCACTAGTCAACAGTGGGCTTGGCTTGAGTGAGGACCTGAGAGTTTGGCTGGGTTTGCTGCCAGCTGCCCCTCTGCATCCCCCCCGCCGCTCAGCTATGTCAACGTAATCTTGGCTCAAGAGGTCACCTCCGTAATTCTTTAGGCTCCATGGTCAGCTCTGGGCTGGAAGCTGAACAGGGGGAGGAGAGAAACATCCCTGAGAAAACATATGAACTCCCCAGGGCTTGGTGTGACCAAGCTCTGCTTCCTCAGTGCCTCAATGCAGAACGGAGTTTGTGGCAATCCGAAGGGCTCAAAACAGTCAATCTGGACTGGTGGGATGAACTTGGGATGGGAGTGAGAGCTGCTGTCCCCTTGCAGTGGCTCCCCACCTTTGGCCATATGATGCTGTTCACTGGAGGTACATGGCCGTTTGTCTGAGGTGCAATGTGTCTTCCCTCCAGGTACTGGCATGGAGATAACTTGCCTTTTGATGGGCCTGGAGGGATCCTGGCACACGCGTTCTTCCCCAAGACACACCGGGAGGGAGACGTCCATTTTGACTATGACGAGACCTGGACGATTGGGAACAACCTGGGTACAGTACCATTTCAGGGGGAGCTGTGGACGCTCCAGGATGCTTATCAGGGCACTTGGAAATGATTCAGTTGTGGTGTGAACAGGGACCCTGTAAAACTGAGAGGCAGCAATCATTTTTGTGGTGTGCATTGTTGCCTCCTACCACTTACAACCCTACTGGTAGTATTCAGGTCTTTTCTTGTCACCCTTCAGCCACAGCAAAGCCTGTGTCCAGCACCAGGACCCTGGTTTCCCAGTGGGCTCCCCCTGTGCGGGGGGAGCAAGAGGGACACATCTGAGAGACAGCTCCTCTGCCCAGCCACGCGCCCTGCCACTTGGCAATTGCACTCAGCATTGGCAGGAGCCGTTAGAAATAAAGCAGGGAAGGGATGAAGGAAAACTGAGGCTCAAGCACTGGCTAACACAGTTGTCTTCCAAAGGACAGCCTCAGCCCCAGTCCTTGCATGCACTGTTCACCGCCTGCCCGCAAAGTATTTTCTCTTTGAACAAGTCCATAAAGGGAAACCACCCATGCTCCAGCTCTGCCCCTGTGGCCTGGGAATGCTCTGAGCATAAACAACACCACATCGAGTGAAGACTCTTTTTTTCTTTTCTTTTTTTTTTTTTTTGCTAATAATAGATCCAAGCTGGTAGCTCTCTGCTTGGGCACTCAGGGTCTGGTGTCACAGTATCTCATGAGATACTGCAGTACTGCCTGGGACCATCTGAATCCGTGCCCAAAGCATCAGTTTCTGCAAGACCCACCAAAATTAACCCAGGCCAGCCCCTCCTCCTCCTTCCCAGTTTATCTACAGGGAGAAAGACACAATCACAAAGCCCAAGTTAAACCCCTGCCTCTCTGGGGTTTCCCAAACATTTTGTCCACATCGATGTTCAGGGCTCAGATGGGCTCCCCCAAAGTCCACTTTATTGCCAGTTGTATGCCAACTTGAGCTTCTGTGTGTCCCCCAAACTCCACTTTATTGCCAGTTGTATGCCAACTTGAGTCTCTGCGTGGGGCACAGGACTGCTATGTCTCCGACCCTGTTCATGCTGACCCAAAACAAGAACCACAGAGCGCCAGATCTTTCTGCAGAAGCATTTCTGCTCCTTAGGGAAGGGTGATATCCGCTGTTTTTCACCCTCTGTTTGGGCTGCCCGTGTTGTTGAAGAATTTCCTACATTCTCCCACAAAGACAGTGTTGGACGCAAACCAGGAACTGAAAATGGATGCCAGTTCCCATCAGAATCCAGCCCTATTCCATGGCCCTTTTTTCCCCGCTATGCCTTCCATAAATAAATGTTGTAAAAGCTCTTTGCAGCTAATTGCCATTTAATATGCTGAAAAGAGCTTTACGATATAAACATGGATAAATCCTTATCTCAGCTCTCAGTGAGATGGGGAAATCCTTAGCCTCATTTTACAGATGGGAGAGCAGAAGTATGAGGAGCGCTAAGGTGTGCCCTGGGGTCAACCCAGAGCCATGCAGGAAGCAGGACTCCATGTGGAAGACTTTCTGCGAGGGACACAGCGATGCTCCCCAGCACAGCTCCTTCAGGTGTGCTGTTGATCACCTACCCCAGAGGATCTGACAATAGCACAGCCGATCTGCCAACACTGGAAAGCATCAAGTGAGGAGCCTGCCAAACTAAACAGAAGTGTCTGAAAGTGTGCAATAAATTACTGACATATAAATCCCACTTTCTCAGCTGACCTAGATGTGTCGATTTAATTGGGTCAGTGCTGTGCAAATTCATCGCTTCAACGTAAAGCTGACTAGTGGAGGAAGACAAGGGCTCGCCTTCCCCTCCACCCGTCCCAGGCGTTCCTCCCAGCTGCAGCCCCCTGTCCCTTCCCGTCCCGTCCCAGTGCTGAGAAGTGACCTGCTACCCTGGAGCCATCAGGGAAATCCTGCTTGGAGCAGCAAGGCTGGCTGACTCACATCCCTGCCTTTCTCATCACTTGGGCTGCAGCTTGGAGGATTTCTGGCTGAATGCAAGTGAATGAATATGCTGGGACTTGTCAACAAACAGTCCTGCTCACAAGCTTTGCAGCTTAATATGCCTCTCTTCCAGCTTTCCCTGAAATTTATCACCTTCAAAAAGGATCTATTGGAAGCTACATAACACCTGTCAAATGACACATTTTCGCATACTGAAATCCACTTTTCCCCCTCTCCTTTTCTAGACACTCCAAGGTCACGTATTCCTAAAACATGATCTCCCATAAATCTGCTTGAGTCTGGTAAAGAAGACCCAGGCCTTGACATTGGATATTTTTTTATGGATTTATTTCTAAATGTCACCTTCTTGCTACAGTCCACATGCAAGCAATAAATGAGCTCCCTCTGCTGTCTGTGTGACAACAGCCATTAGCAAGTTTTAATGCCAGAGCATTCCCTCGCTAATGCTGGTATATTTCACAGTGGACGTGATCTAAATGGGACCTGATATGCTACAGCTGTAGCCAACAAATGCTGCAAGGCTGGGTGGACATAAACCCAACCTTACCACCCTGCCACCTATGTCTATGGGCCAGACTTCCTTCTCCGTGCAAATTTCTCTTTTCCAAAAGCACGTGGAAAACCCTTTTCTTCCTGGTAGCCGATGAGGTGCAGGAGCCCCTGGCGACAGAATTACAAATTACCAACATGCCCAGGCTAATACCTGAGTGTATGAATTCACTCACAGTGCTCCTGAACCAGTGGATCCCTTAATTATGCCCTTTGACTCCTTAAAAAATGCACACGCAGCATAGAGCTACATGGGAAAAGTCTGGGAACAACAACCTGCAAGCACTGTAACAGAGGTGGATTTTTCTTGCCTTGCATTGGGCTCCTACAACGTACCTCAGTGTATTGCCAGTGGCTGATAATTGGTAGAAGTGAGCCTAGGAGGCAGGCATCCTCTCTGCAGGCATGGCTTGCCTGTCGCACACAAGCAGGCAAAAGCATCTCCCATCTCTTCCCTTTGCAGGGACTGACCTCCTCCAAGTGGCTGCTCATGAGTTTGGCCACGTCCTGGGCCTGCAGCACACAGCTATCTCCAAGTCACTGATGTCTCCTTTCTACATCTTCCGCTACCCTCTAAGCCTGAGTGAGGATGACAAGCAAGGTATCCAGTACCTCTACGGGAAACCCAAACTGGATCCCGACCCAACGCCAACTCAGCCAGCAGAACTGCCCCAGCCGGACCTTGAAACAAATGAGATCACCAACGTGGAGGTGAGTGAACAGCCTGTCCGTGTCCTCCTCTAACACCACAGCTTGTTCCCAGCTGCTGGGACTGTCCTCGCCGTGAGGCCATCAGCAGGCTTACAGGTGGTTTGGTGTCTGTGTCTTCCACCCATGCTGCTGAGCCCAGGTCCGGACCCCACGGCTGGCACTGCCAGCCTGGGATGTGCGGGGAGGGGATCTTTGGGCAGCATGTGCCCAACCAGAGCTGGCTGAAAGCAGGACAGTTGCCTGGACACAGGGACTTCCCATCCGCTGAACCCAGCCTGGGCGAGGGGGGCTCCCACAAGTCCAAGCACCTGACCAGCCATGCTTTGGCAGTCTGTGCAGCCTGACGCCTGCGACACAGATTTTGATGCTGCGTCCACCATTCGAGGGGAGCTGTTCTTCTTCAAGTCTTGCTATGTGTGGCGGCTTCGATCTGGAAAGCTGCAGGACGGCTACCCAGCTCTGGCCTCCCGCCACTGGCAGGGGATCCCCAGTTCTGTTGATGCCACCTTCGAGGACCCTCTGGGCAACATCTGGTTTTTCCAAGGTAAGAGCTGGACTGGGATCAGACGGCTCGGAAATGCATCTCCTTTACTGAGGGGTATTCAGGACCCAACAAGTTCCTGGGAGGATAAACTTTCTGGGTGTCCTCAGCAATCCAGTGATCCTTGTTATTTGTTTCCTCCTCTGTTTAGTTGAAACTTTTTAGCAGATATTGAGGGGAAAGAGAGAAGGAGGAGTCACTTTTACTTTAGACACAGCCAAGATATGCCATTCTCCTCCTCTGGAACACAAACGTTTGTTTTGAGCCTCTGCCCTGGCAATGCTGCTGGCAGAGGAGGAAGAAGGAAACACTTGCTCCATCCCCCAGCTTTCCTGGGAAGCACAGTGCCAGAAGAGAGCCCCAGACACTTTCACAGGTTGTGAAACTCCTGAGCCTGTGCCTCCGAGGTCCTGCTCAGGGGATGGACAGCATCTTCTCTGCTCCTCAGAGATCTGGATGCAGAGCTTCTGTAGTACCCCCAGACTGAATGAGCCTACAGGGAGCCTGTGTGCAGAGCCAGGCAACCTCCTGCCACCATGAGGATTAAAAACCAATCACCCACGGGGGGCCAAACCTCCTCCTGGCCATCTCTGGAGTTCAAGACCAGCAACAACCCCTGTTTCAGCTCCACTGTTTTCTTTAATGCTCTTTGCAAGTGTAAATTTAATAGTGGGAACGCAGAATGATGCAGGTACCCAGCTGCCCTGGGTGTGCACTCCCCGTCTGTGCACCGTGAGACCGAGTACCAGAAAGTACCCCACGCAGCCCTGCAGGCAGTGTTCCTGCATAAACAGATTACTTAGCACCTGACCTGCACACAAGGGCTTACAGTGCTAAAATTGGCAGGCTCCTACCATGAGTTAAAATGAGATAAGGGGAAAGTATTACATGCTGCAGGCTAATTACAGAGATTCCTATTTTAGTCTAATCTGGAAATATGCTTCCAGACTCTATTTCAGCTTGGCAACTTCTTCCTGGTTTCTGTAGCTTGCTCCTTTGCAGCCGGATGCCCCCTTTATGCCTATGCATGCCCACATATGTTCTTCTCCAAGAGGTGGGACTGCAGGGTAGAAGCTGGTCCCTCCAGCCCAAGTCTTTTAGTATAACTTCCACAAATAGAGAAAAGACAGCTGCTAAAACAGTCCTCATCCCACCACTGACACACTCTGGGTTGGACCGAGGTGGGAAGTCAACTCCTCACGCTGCCGGCACTTTGGGTGCCCATCAGTGACAGTGTCCATGACACTGGTGGGGTTTTTGCTCCTCAGACGCAGCTTTCCCTGGGAGCTCTGCCAAGGCACCAGCTCCAGTTGAGTGTTTCACCGCCGAGTTATCAGACACCAAAGAGCTTCTGAACCCTTGTCTCCCTTTTCTGTCTCCTCTCCAGATTCTCAGTACTGGATTTACGATGGTGAGAGACAGGTATCTGGTCCCACCCCGACTGTGGAGCTGGGCCTCCCTGCATCCCCTGTGCAGGCAGCTCTGGTGTGGGGGACTGATAAAAACAAGATCTACATCTTCAGTGGAGGCAACTACTGGCGCTTCAACCCTCACACCCGCCAGGTGGACATCATCTACCCCCGGACCATGGCCGACTGGCGTGGCATCCCACAGGAGATCGACGCGGCTTTTCAGGATGAGTTTGGTCAGTGCAGCAGGGACGTGGCCTTCTCTGGGGTGGGCACTCCGGCTGACACCATTGCCCTGCTGGAAGAACTGGGCAGATTTAGACATTTGGTAGCAGTGGATGCTTCCCAGCTATAGCACATGCCATATAGTGTATAAAGAGAGAGGCGGCTCCCTCCAGTGGGTAGGGAACTGAGACTTCTCCCATAAAAGTGAGAAGTTTTGTCGTTATTAATTGCAACAATCAGCAGTTAAGTGTTTGATAGCTAGAATTCAAACTTCGACCAAGAAATGGTCACAGAGTCCTATGCAGCTGTTACTGCTCATGACAAAAAAAGTGATGAGAAAACAGCAGAAACACTGCTCGCGCTTCAGCCTAGGTAGCTGTCCTGAATGAACGGGCTGCTTTCGGTATTGCCTAGTCCTCCCAGATGTGCCCCATGTTGAAGACAGTATGGCAGTGCCACAGAAACACTGAGGACAGCCAGGGTGCTTGGGATGACAGGAGTGGTGACTGCCTCTCTCCTCCCAAAGAATGGCTCCCCACTGCTTCCAGAGCCTAAATCCCAGAGCAGCTTCCCAGCTGTAACAGATGCTCTGCAGCAGGTCTTCACAAGCTCCCTCTCATAGGCCCTGTTCAGGTCCTAGACATCCTCTGCCCTCTCAGGGCTGGGCCACTACCTGGCTACAGCATATTTAAAACCACTAGGAATATAAAATAAAATCCTGATTACTCACCCATCAAAACTAAAACAGTGTAAGCTGCAAACCTGGGTTCAAGTGAAATGAATGTAGCAGCATCTCCTGCCTCTTCCAGGTTATCTTTTGGTACTGCACATGCTGCAGTGTGTTAGCTAGACAAAATGCTAGGAAAGAGCTGAGAGCTGCGCAAACCCTGTCTCTCCTAACCCTTCCTCTCTCACCTACAGGCTTTGCCTATTTCCTGAGAGGCCGAGATTACTGGAAGTTCGATCCAGTCCAGGTGAAAGCGCTGGAGGGCTACCCACGCCAGATCAGCCAGGACTTCTTCAGCTGTACACCTTCCTCCAACTCCTTCAGATGAGGGGGGTGCTCGTGTCCGCCACGTTCCTCTTTCATCACCCTTACCTCCAGCAGCCACACAGGGGGTTCCCCTCTGCCATTCCTGGCTTCCTACCAGGCTCAGCATCTGACACAACATGTGACAAAGTTTGCTCCTCTCAAGTTCCAGCAGCCCCAGCTTCAGTTGCTATCAATATAAAAGCATCTGCCATGTTCTTTGCAGGCAAGAGCAGCCACTAAACCCTTAACGTGGCCATGCTCTTCCAGCAATAGCATCCCAAAAGCCATCAAGCCAGCCTGGAATGGGATCATGCTCTCCTAATTAACCTGGACCCCATTATGCAGAACAGATCCGATGGCATTTCCTATGTTTACATAGCTCACAACAGCAGCCCTTTGCTGCTCCAGACATTGGCCTGGGAGGAGGAGGGCTTCCACTGCGACATCTCCCTCAGCCTTAGCCAGGGGCTTTGAAGGACACCAACTGCCTGCAGAGGAATGCAGACGAATGGCTGCTTGTGCCAGGGCCACTTCACCAGGGCTGCAGCGGTGACTGCCAGGACCCTGCCACAGCCCTACTCCCAGTTTTATGTTGTATCCATAGTATGCATTAGGATTTTATACTGATTTATGTATAGACAAGGGCCCCCTTCCTTCCATGGTGCTGGGTGCCAGTGCTGGACACTGCCCCGTTGCTCCCTGTGCTCGTACTGAGCGAGGTTCTCCATCCTGGGTTGCTCATGACTGCGCTGGTCGGTCTCGTACCACTGTTCCCAGCCCACCTGGACTCCAGGCTGGGGGCTGACACCGTACAGCCCCACTCCAGCGCTTTGCACACCCCTCACTGCAGCATAACCTCATGCCAAGAAAACCAAAGGGGCCGCGGTCGGTTTCTTCCCTTTTCACCCTTCAACCCACCCGTGCCCCTCACCCTTCCCCACCCCGGGTGACCGGCTGGAGACACCCCAGCGAGCGGACCGGGCTGCTGCCGGCCCGGAGGGTGACCGGTACCCCAGCCCCGGGGGTCTGGGCGCCGGCCCCGCCTCACGATCGCAGCTGCACGCACCCGAGGGGCGCGACAGCCCCCCCACACGCAGAGAGCCGGGCCCGAGCGCGGTCTGTATTTATGTACCCCCGCGCCAATAAACCGCCTCCCTTCCAAGCGCCGCCTGCCCGGGCCGCGCCTCCCGCCCGTCCCGGGCTGCGCCTCGGGCAGGCCCCTCCCTCCGCGAGCGCCGCGCGGGCGGGACGGGACCGGGGGAGGGCGGGACGCGCCGGCGCATGCGCGGAGTGGCGGCTGGAGTAGGCCGCGGCGCCGCCCGTCGTCGCTCCCCTCGCTGCCGCTGCTGCCGGCGCCGGCGCCCCCCTCCCCCCACCCCGCTCAGGACGCCGGGCGTTCCCGCCGCCCTCCTCCTGCCGCCACGATGATGATGATGGCGTTGAGCAAGACCTTCGGGCAGAAGCCCGTCAAATTCCAGCTGGAGGAGGACGGCGAGTTCTACATGATCGGCTCCGAGGTGCGGCCCCGCGCACAACGGCCCGGGCGGGAACCGGGCCCGGGGGAGGCTGCGGGGGCAGCGGGGCGCCGGGCCGGGCTGGGGGGGCTGTTGGGGAAGCTGGGCTCAGGGTGGGGAAGGGGCTGAGGGGAGCCCTGTCGTGGGGACAGCGGAGTCCCGGGCGCGGGGGGTGCCGGCCTTCCAGCCCCTGCGGGTCCTCTCTGTGTCCCCACTTGCGGGGCGCTGGCCAGGGCGGCGGGGGCCTGGGCTCTGCGTGGGAGCCGGACAGTGAGGTCTGCTTGGGAGCCTCAGCCGTCCTAGGACCAGTGCTCCCAGTAAGGGCGGCTCTTGGAGACACGCACGAGTACATAGAGACCAGATCCTTCCCTGGTCGCAGCCTGAGGCCCTGCTCCCTGATACCGCACTTAACAAATTTTTGTAGCACACTTGTTCAGACTTCTGGATTATTTGACATGCCGTGAGGTAATTAAGTCCGCACCTAGGCCTTCGTGCTTAGTAACACCACCAAAATCAGACAGCTCAGTTTCTCAGCCTTGTTCAAATGGGTCTTGCCAACAAATGCCGGGGTACAGCATTTTAGCACCCCAGTGTGTATGCTGACACTGTATTCTCTCATGCTGAGAGGCTGTTCTGCCTCCCTGAAGACCGGCCTTACTGAAGCAAGAAACATTGGTGCTTCAGCACCAGGGAAATGATCACAGTTGGAAACAGGAAAAAAATGTTTTAGCCCTGCCCTTGATGCAAGAAGGGAAATATTGGATAAGTTAAATTGCCAGCTGTATAGGTTGAGCATGGACTAAAGGCCCCTCGCTCTCTCATGTGAAATGTAAAGTTTGAAAGAACAGTAACTGCAGTCAGCTAACCTGCGAGATTGCCAGACCAGACACGTGGAAGGGGAAAAAGGGTTGCGTTTTTTATCTACCATTAATTTCTGTTTCTTGATGAGCACTGTAGAGCAACAGATATGATTAAAAATTACCTGAAAATAGATGTTAAGACCAAAATGAGTCTTGTCAAAAAAGGAATAAAAACCTTATTGTGTGGCAGTCTGCCAGTGTACTACCAGTCTAAAAATTTGATTTCAGAGTCTAGAAATAGTTTTGTTGTTCAGCAAGTCCTGCTGTAGTCTTCAGCACAGGTGAGGATCTTGTGCCAGAAGAACAGAATTGCTTTACAGATGGTAAGTAAATTTGAAAGAGGATTATTGGCAGTGATCACATTTTACATGTTCAAAGGATTTAAAACAAAATACAAGTCTCTGGGCATTTGCTGTATTCGAGCAATGTCTTGATGGCACAGAGGTTCCAAGTAAAAATGATAACTGTCAGAGAGCTAGGTATCTGATTTGATTTAATTCCTACTGACTATTGTGCATTGAAACAGAAGTTGAAGTAAAGAAAGGTTAGGTTATTCAAAAATACATGAAAATGAGTGGAGTTTTTTCCTATTAAATGGATTATTGTCAACGGAGGGGAGTTTTTTTGTATCAGACTAGTGAAATAAGTGCTGATAAAAATTTTGTTTTCTGTATTGCCGCAAAAATTGCAGTGCTATATGATGCCAAACCCAGTGCAGTCAGTCTATCACAAAAAAACCAAAACCAAAAATCCTCCTAGGAGGTCCTTCTTATCACTACAAAGAGCTGAATTTGTTTCAGCTTCTGCTAAAAATCTCTTAAATGGAATACCAGGCCATTCTGGAACACCAGGCCACATCTCCACTTTTCTTCTTGTAGGTAGGAAACTACTTGCGTATGTTTCGGGGTTCCCTGTACAAGAGATATCCCTCGCTCTGGAGGCGACTAGCCACAGTGGAAGAAAGGAAGAAGATAGTGGCATCTTCACATGGTGAGAAGATGAGTAAACATTCCCAGTATGGTTTATCTGAAATTTTGCCTTGAAAAACTGTCTCTGGCGATTCAGAAGCTTGTGCACCGTTAGGGCTGGGTGAATCGCTTCAGATTGCCCCAGTGATGGAGCACTCTGCAGCGGTGGCACTGGTAGCTCCTGGTTCAGCCTAGCAACAAACATCAACTGATCAAAAATGTTCTACAATCGAAACACCTATCATGGCTTTCCTGGGGTTGCCTGCATTTGTCACAAAGCAAAAGCCGCATCTCAAAATCAGTACCATATTCCAGAAGAGACTTTTGTAGACAAAGAAGGGCATTTTTGTCTCTTTTGTCAAATAGGCAGGAATGTTGCAAGGAAGCCCCATTGAAAATGTGCGTCTTTGCTTAACTTTGCTTCTTGCAGGGACTGAATGTTTATGCCTCCCAGAAATTGTTGTAGTGTGTTGCTACTGATGTGACTGCCACAGTGAGAATATAGCTGCCTCAGTATTATTTTTGGTGGGAGACTAATAACAAGCAGTTAAATTTCTTAGCAATATGACTTGTACACTCTTTAGACTGAAGCATAGTAAAAATAAATGGTTCATTCTGGACTTAGGTCTTCTTCCTCCAAGTATCCTGCTGACCTGTTGCTTTGTTTTCTCCCCCCCCTACCCCCCAACAGAAAATCAGCGGTCTCACAGTCCCAGAAGATGTAAGTCTTTATCTGCATGTTATTCTTAGCTGTGCTAGAGGAAGAATCTCTACTGTGACCTTTGGTGCTATTACAATATATATTAATGTTGAATCCTTTTCCTCTGATCTCTCCCTGTGGTCGCCCTAATTGTGCATCCTGATCACATGCTTAACTCTTCTTTGTCAGAACGTTAGTGGGACTCTCAAATGCAGATGGTCTCTCTAATTCAGCAGGAGCTGTCCTGAGGCTTCTCCCCCTTTCCCAAGTCTTACCAGCTTTTCTGTTGATCATTGCCTCTCTATTTCCAACCTTTAAGTCCACTGAGGATTTATTGTTTTCTGGGCTTTTCCTCCCAGAAGGCTGTGGAAGAGATTTTACATCATTTTGGCAGATGTAGGTGTGCAGAGCTAAACCATGCGATTGCAAAGGGCAGCTCAGGGTAGGAAATAATTGTTTTTCTCTTCTTAAGTAAAAGCACGTTAGATTTAAAGTTTATCTAATAATTATGAGGATTTAAGGACTTCTTTTTCTGAAGTTTTTTTTTTGGTAGCATTCACTTCCATCTTAAGTAAATGTCATAACAGAAATGACCAGAGTCTATAAATAAGTTGCACCCTGGAAGAACAAGGTTCATCCAGTGGTGGTACCTGAGGGAAGCTCATGTAATTCTAACCCTCCCTGTGTCTTGACTCTTAGTCCAAACGAAAGATGTTTTTAACAGAGTATAAACAGGGTAGCTATACCAGGTGAAGAGATGTTGATGCTTTTTGCAAATCTTTGCTCTATCACTTGCAACCATTCCAAGGTGTCATCCTGCTTTTGTCTTTAGAATTGTATTTCTTCTCTAGGCTTTGTGGTGGGGATTGTCATGTATTAACTAAGACATTCCACCCCTGCTCCCAAGAAAGTCACCCTTGTTCCTGCTGTTTAGATGGATGTCAAACCAGATTATGTTTCTTTAGTGCCAGGCACTGTGGCTGGGCTTCTGGTCACTCCAGTGCAAGTAATCTATCTACCCCAGTAGCAGAGCATCCTGGTGTGTGAGGGAGAGTGGAGGCTTCTGGCAACTCAGAAATGACAGTGGAAAGTTCTGTCATCTCCATTTATCCCGTGTGTACAAAATGCCATGTCAAAACCTTCCTCAAAAATTAAATGTCTCCGAGAGGATACATGAAGCCCAAAGGACTTTTGGGGCACACACTTATACCACTGGGTAACCTATTCTAGTCCCTCCTGCAGTGGCAGGGAGGGCTTTTCACTATGCAGCCTATTAATGCTACATTGCTATGTAGTACTTTTCCATGTTAATTATTGGCATCTTTCCTGGTAATAGATCATGGCTATACAACATTAGCCACTAGCGTGACACTGTTAAAGGCCTCTGAAGTGGAAGAGATCTTGGATGGAAACGATGAGAAGTATAAGGCAGTGTCTATCAGCACAGAACCTCCCACCTACCTCAGGTAACAGGTGTCGGTGAGGGCCAAGATCAGAACGGAGCTGCTTGGAAGATGTCAGCTTGGGCAGGAAGCGCAAGAAACTGCATAAATCCAGGCCATTGTGCAGGGGGGTGCTTGCCAGTCTGTGCAAATAGTTGTTTGCAGTGTTGGGCAAATGAAGATTTCCAGAGCGTAAGGATTGGGTTACTGCCCATACACAACAGGAAGAAAAACATAAGTGTTTGATGATACAGCTCTTTTTGCAGTTACTGCATTCCAGCTGTAACAGATGTTTTGCAGAACACACTCTCTGCACGTACTGTCTTCTGGAGACGGCGCATTTATCAGCAGTCCCATCGTAAAGTATAGACAGAAAATCCAAATATGAACCTAGTATTTATAATGGTGCACCTGGATTCATATCTGATGAATAATTGTGAGCTGGAGAATGGGCTTCCCAGAGGCTAGTGTGGAACGTGAGTTCTCAGTGGAACAATGTTGTTGAGGGTTCCAGAATAAAATAGCAGGAGCTCATAATAGGACTTAAAGTTTAAAATTATACCATTCCTTAAGCAGTAGCAGTGGTGCTCAGGGTCTGCAGTTTAACATACAGTCTCCTTCTTCAGAGAACAGAAGGCAAAGAGGAACAACCAGTGGGTGCCAACCCTGCCCAACAGCTCTCATCACCTGGATGCAGTGCCATGCTCAACAACGATTAACAGAAATCGCATGGGCAGGGATAAGAAGAGGACATTCCCTCTGTGGTAAGGCAGCTTCCTGCTTCCGAAAAGTGGAAACAGTTACCAACATGATGCGCTGCCAGGGTAGTGCTGATGTGTTATAATGTTGTGATTTATCTCGAACTGACAAAAGACCTACAGGTCACTAATTTGGAGGTTCTTAGTTAAACCGTATGTCTTGAAGCTCTTCCTTACAGTGGCCAGCCATGGCTCAGAGAGGAGGCTTTCCTTTTGTCAGGAAAATGGTTTGTTCTTTTCCTGATGAGTTCCTTCATCTTTCTGCTGATTCGCTGAGCAGTTGTCCTTTGAGGAGCCTGCAAACCCTCTCTGTGAAGGATAGGCTGCCTCTCACTGACATAGTCCAGTACCTTGGATCTAATTTATTCAATGGAAAATGCTGCTGTGGCTCATGACTAAGTTTTACTTTCCATTATAAAAGTTGAGGAAATCAAGATAAAATGTAATCCTGGAAAGCTTCCTTGTTTTATTTGCAGGAATGTATTATGATAGATGCAATAAAAGGTGATAGACTGGCATGGGCTGCCATAGCCCTGTAAGCTTGCGTTGAGGAGTCCGTCTAAAGACTGATCGGGGGGTTGGAGTGTCGGGATTGCTTCCAACAAACATTGCCTTCCCTCTATGGATGCCAGATGTGTCATGTGCTAGTTCATATACCATGTTGTTGCTCTTTGTATTAGCTTTGACGACCATGACCCAGCAGTGATCCATGAGAATGCATCCCAGCCGGAGGTTCTGGTTCCAATCAGGCTTGATATGGAAATTGATGGGCAGAAACTGAGAGATGCATTTACGTGGAACATGAATGGTATGTAGGAAGGAGAATTTCCTGAGGCTGGAGAAATATAGTTGTATCCATCACCAAGTATGAAGAGAGAACAAGCATGAGTGTGCATGTCCTTGCCCCATATACACAAAACTTTAAAGCTCTCCCACTTTGGACTGTATTCAGCTCTCATGTCTCTTAGCAAATGCTCTGCTGCTTCCATGGGTTGCAGTCATTCCTGGATACATGTCATCTGAAGAGTTTAACTGGCCTATTCTCCTGACCCAATTCATCAGCTCAGCTGTCTGAGACTATTCTGTTAGCTGAGGTACCTTAAATACAAACTGGTTCATGTGTATGGCTTCTTTATGTATGTGGATTATTAGACCATAGCTACGTTGTCTCCATGGAGCAAGTAAAGAAGGCTGTAAGTCCCTTTGTCAGTGTACACGTCCTTACAAACCTGATACAAAACACCCTTGTAAAAGCAAAAGGTGATGCATTTGGGATTCCCTTCGTCATGCCGTGGGATTAATTTTGTGTAGTCTGTAAGTGGCAGACGTTGATTTCTAAGAAAGTTAACAGTGTCTGTTCATTCTTGTTCTGTATCAGAAAAGCTAATGACCCCAGAAATGTTCTCTGAGATTCTTTGCGATGACCTGGATTTGAATCCTCTGACCTTTGTCCCTGCTATTGCCTCTGCCATCCGACAACAGATTGAGTCGTACCCAACTGACAGTATCCTAGAAGATCAGTCAGACCAACGAGTTATTATTAAGGTAATACAGAAGGCAGTAGAACAAGAGCTGAACCATTTGGGTTTCTCTGGTTATGTTATGGGGGAGGAAGAGTACAAAGGCTTCCCTCAGAGCAAAGGAGCTCTTAATTCCAGTCCGGCGTCCAGATTGCATTTTGTCCTTTGTATTGAGAACAGAACCAAGGTGGCAGATTACTAAACATTCATATGCCTGCCCCTGAGATGATGAAATAGTTCAGTGAAAGCATTGTTGAGTCCTTTTGTAAGAACTGAACCTTGGTGAGCAAAGCTGAGTTGTCTTCATGCTACTGGAATTAAGAAATCGATTAAGGAGCTCTGCAGATGCAATGAACTAGGAGTTACCTCTCTGCTTCTCTTATTCAGCCTCTGCCTCTTCAGTTAAATTACCTTTGACAAACTGTTGCGAGAACGGAAGTGAATGACCTGTTTCTTCCCTTGTCTCCAGCTAAACATCCACGTAGGGAACATCTCCCTTGTAGACCAGTTTGAATGGGACATGTCAGAGAAGGAGAATTCACCAGAGAAGTTTGCCTTGAAGCTGTGCTCAGAGCTTGGCCTGGGTGGGGAGTTTGTCACTACTATTGCCTACAGCATCCGGGGACAGCTGAGTTGGCATCAGAAGACATATGCCTTCAGGTAGAGAACTGTCATCTTCCTAGTATGGGTATGGGTGTGTGTTCGTACTTCATGGGTGTTAGCATCAATGAATCTTAGAACAGCTGACCTGACGCAGAAAGTTTCATTTGAAATTGGTCCTTATGGCTCGCACCCATTCTGTCCTCGTTACAATTTTTTGTGCTTATGCTCAAGTATTTTTTCCCTTTGGGTGTAATACATTTCAGGACCAAATATTGATGAAATGTCAGCTTTTGGTGCAGAATGAAAGGCTGTTGTAATTAACAGTGATTGAATACCTTGTGTCTCCCTCTTCTAGTGTATGCTAGTGACGAGCCCCAGATACATTTCTGTTTTGTCAGCTTTGCCTGACTTGGGCCATCCACTGTCTCAAGCTTTGGTGTTTTGAACTAAGAGTGATTGAAACTGTAGCTCTCTACCCTGGCTGACATTAAAGTTGGCTTGATCATAGGCCCTTCTCACAGCTGGAATGCAGCACTGTCAGGTTTGATTAGTCAGCTTTGTAACTTGTCTTCTAATGATAATCGTTCCCAGTTGTGCCGTGCAGTGTTCTGTGGTGAGTTACTGTACTGATGTTATCCTCAGCATGTTGCTGAGTCTGCAGGATGTAAATATCCCTTAATGTGCGCTGGGAGGTTTTTTGACCTCAGGTCATGGTTACAGTTGAGGAAGTTTGAGAGTTCAGCAAATGATGTACTTGCAGAGGTGAGGGAATGGTACTGTTGACACCAGTTTTGTAGCAGTCAGTTCAAGAAAGTAGGATGACCTACCTGGGCAGCAAAGGGAAACATGCCCAGCCGTGTCCTGCCTCAGGGAGAGGGCAATGCATAGTTCATGTGGACGTAAGTGAGGAGGAGCTGGAGGCTGTGGGGCAGCTGGCTGCTGCCGTGAGCTCTACTCCTTCTTCTTTCTCTGTCTGAAGGTTTCCTGTCTGGTCAGCCTTCTGTGGAAAACGGGCACTGATCTGCTCTGGATCAGTGGCTTTTCCACTAGTCTCACTCTGCTTCTTCTGGAGGTTACTTTTATCCTGAAAATCTTCCACAGAAACTGCTTGGTTCTAAAATGATCCCCAGAGTGGTTCATATTAGAAAATGGAAAGGGACTCTTTACCACATGGGAATTAAACTCTTCTACTTAAACTGTTAGATTGTGTGTCCATCTCGCAGATGTCCCTTCTCCTCACGGAGGTGGGGAGGTGACTTCTACCTTTCCACCCACGACAGCTGACTGATATTTGCAGATCCAGCATGTGACCACATTGAACTGTAACAACAGAACAGTGCGTGTGCAGTCCTGAGAAATGATGGGAACTTGGAGGGTGGTAGATGGGAATCTGATACTTGTAGTACTGCCTCTCCTTCCCTGCTGCTGGGTGCATTATAACTGTGACAGAAGTGAGCTAGCACTGTCTGTTTTGTAGCCTCGGTAACAGAGAATGACAGTGTCCCTGCTGTCAGACACAGACCTTGGAGCGAATGTGGAGTAGACTTGATCTGTAGTTTAAGCTAGCTATGGCAGGGAGCAAGTTCATTTCCGGAAGCTTTAGTAGGACTCCTTGTTGCCTGAGCATTCCCAGGAGTTTGAGCTTTCTTCTTCCTTCTTCCTATTGTCCTTGAAGTAGAGAAGTGGCTCTGTTCACACCATGCTGACCAGGAAGCCCTCTTTTCTACTCAAAATATATTTACCTTCCCAGTTAGTTTACTTCAACAACTTTTTAGCATACTACCTCCCAACCCACAGGGCATTTGTTCCTAACTTCTGTCACTTGGTGCATCAGAGGCAGGCTTTGTCCACATTTAGTGGACACTAAATGTTCTTCCTCCTTACTGTGCTTCTCCATGTATTGCAGATATCTGAGTTAAGAAACGAATCTGTGTACATGTTAACTGTTGCGAGGGGGGGTCATTTCTCCCTTTGCTTCCTATCAGTCTCTGTGACTTGCAGCAAGTAAAGTTTTAGGCAGTGCTGCCCAGGCTCTCTCAGATATATCATATTAATGCCAACTTCAGGCTATTCTCTCTAAAAACATGTATCTGGCTGTGGTTACTAAAGAGTGCTTCCTTTTAGGGCTGGTTCAAACAGGTAGATTTCAGGCTGCCTTTAGACTGAGGCAATATTGCAAGGGGGAGAATCAAAAACTAGGAAGGGAACCCCAGCAGAACAAAGTACGTAGATGTGAGCTGTTCAGGGAGGAAAACCCATCTAATTTAAACCTCATTTTGTGTCATAGTACAAATATGTCCTCCGTTTCCCTTTTTTCTTCCAGCAAAGTAGTACTTTTGAAACCTTACAGTGATTAATGATATTAGGGTTCTGTGGTTGGTTAGTTCCTGAATTCCCAAACCACCGGAGTGGTGGTTGCTGCAAAGTCATTCCACTGAGGTAAGGAAAGGGTCTGCTTTAGATGTATCAAAAGACCCTTAATATCTCAAGGGACTGGGGGTTAAAGTCATGTGCCTCTTAATCATCTGAGGGAGAGGGAGAGGTGAAACTGTCTGCTAGTTGATGAAAGCCAGGACAGTTCTTTCGGCTGGCCTGCTCTGTGCAAAGCAAGGAGATCCTGAAAGCCCAATGGAAGGGGCAGGACTGGAAGCAGACAGGTAACTGCTGCTTATGGGATTTTCAGGGGGACGGCGTGTTACGATGTTTCGCATCTCAGTACTGAGTGTTTCTAGTGGCGGCAAAAGGCACTGCATAGCCAGAGTTTTGCCTTCAAGACCTGAATGAATGCACAGGTTCTCTCGCACACCAAACCCATGTGCCTGAGGAGTTACCCTTTCCAAAGACCTTTCCCTGCCCTGTTGGCATGCCTGTGACACTACTGCCAGAGGCCTGGACCCTAGCAGTGGGAGTGTCTTGCTCTAGTAGGAGTCCTGCAGCTGACAGTGCATATCAGTCATTTTGCCAGCAGCACTGTCCTCTCAATCAAAAAATAACAGGGGAGGGGGAGCTCTCTTCCTTTGGAGGTTGTGAGATGAGGGAGGTTTTTTTCAGTTTATCTCTTTTTCTGCACTATAGAAGCGTGGTATCTGAGTTGGCTTGCAATGAAGTTATGCGCATGAGGCTGGCTTTCCAACCCCCATTTAATTCTAGTGGGTGCTCAGTGTTAAGCATGGTAAATGAGAGATACCACAGTATCAAGTCAAAAAAGCCAGTTAAGATCTAGCATTTAGTCTGGAATGTGTAGCAATCTGGGGCTAAGATGAAATTCCTGGTTTTGAGTGTTGCTTAGTGGACGTCAGCAATACTGGAAGTAGATTTGACTAAAGCTTCCTCCCAGGATCAGATACCAAAGGCCCTGGATTAATTTTTCATTGTAGCATTACTTTGAAGACTTGTTATTCTAGATTAATAGCTTTGATGCAGACGTTGTCTGTTCCCATGGCAATTAGCATTTGAGTTCCTTCCTGGGGGAATGAGAGGGCTGCCCACGAATGCTGAAATCCTGTGCACAGAGGCACGTCCCTGGGGAGGGGGCCAGATGTGCATGCACACCTGCTAGAGGGCTCCTCTCACAGACACACTTCGTGCAGCTCAGGCTGAGACGCTTTCTAGCATTCAAAGCAAACATTTACATTCTGAGGCTCCTCTGTATTTATGCTGGGCTTCCGGTTCCACTGTCAATATTTGGGAAGCTACTTCTGGTCAGTTCCTGTTGACTTTTACTGAAAAGTGGCTAGTGAAGCAGTAAATATTTTTGTGCATGTGATAATACAGCTGGTCAGGACAGAGAGATCTCTGAGGAGCAGATCTTGTGATCTGGGACAGAGCCTGGTGTTCCATTGCTTGTGCAGGGAGTAGCCACAGCCTCTGGTTGCAACAGCAGCTCCTAAAAGACTACCTTTTCCATGGCAATTGGGAGAACAATGCTTGTTCCGCTATCAGGCTCCCATCCCACCAGGCTCCCAGAATGCCAGACTTTTGCCAGGGAAAAAGAGCTGTCAGAGGTGTGCCACGCAAACTACAGCTAGGAAGTCAGAGTTGCAGAACAGCAAAGCTGGACAAAGAGATTGAACCGTTAGCCATTGAAAAAGAGCCCTGTTAACAGCCCTTGCTCAGCTGCTGCTCTGGGAGAAGCACTAATAAACTGGTATAAACTTTGCCTGTGCTTACTGGGTTTGAATGCTGTCAGCCAGTTACATAACTTCCATGGTGGGAGAGAACTGCATCAGCCACAGTTGCTTTGACAAACCCCTCTCTGGTCGTGAAAGGGGATGATTGTAGTTGGTCTCCCAGAAACTTCAGGCTCCCCAAGATTGTAACCATCAGCCCCTCGTGTGCTTCTGGGAACCAGACTGTACTGAGCAGGGCTAAGAATGAATGCTTAAGCCTGAAACACTGTAAACAATGCTCTGTTGTCCTTGTGTCTTGCATCTGGGCTGGTAACCCAGAGGAGTGCTCTAGGACCACTGATGGATGTTGCTTTGTTGCCTTCTGCCCTGCTCTGCAGTGAGAACCCTTTGCCGACTGTGGAAATTGCTATTCGCAACACAGGGGATGCTGACCAGTGGTGCCCTCTTCTAGAAACCCTCACAGATGCTGAGATGGAGAAGAAGATCAGAGACCAGGACAGAAATACAAGGTGCTGCCACTCGTTCAGACAGTTCTCCTTCTGGCCTGTCTCGAAGACAGAAGTTAAAGCTTTGATGTTTTTCCTTCTCTACTGAGAGCCAACTGGCTGGATTTCAAACTTGCATACCACAACAGAAACTCATATCCCTTTAGCTGCAGGATATTAAACTGTTATCACCTTGCTTCACAAACATTTAGATCTCTACTTTAACCATCTCCTGCTTGAAGCAAAGTTTCCTTTTTTTTTTTTTCCCCTTCTTCCTTCTTTTCCATGGGCTCTCTGCTTGTACAGGGGGATTTGTTTCTATAGGAAGGCATTAATCAAAAATATTGGAGTTTCATGCACTGTCATGCTACCTAGAATCCTGCCACAAGGCTTCCTTTTATGTAGGGTAAGGTAAAGTGCTCTTTGATGTAGGAATGGGCAAGCTCCTAGCTCCAGCCTGACTGATGCCGACCTGTTTGCCAGAATAGGAGCACTGTTGGGATTCTAGGAGGAGCTCTGCCCACCAGAGACCTGCTAAGTGATGTTTGACAAGCAGTCGAGAGCACTTGCTCCTACTTGGTGAAATTTCTTCTGGCAGATATAAATGAACTGCTAGAATGTCTCCAAAAGATACATTGTGGGAACAGTAAATATGCTGGCTCAGCTCTTTCCCAGGATTATTTTTTTTACTGCTGATTAACAGATTCGTAATTATTTTGCTTCTCAGCTGTCGCTGTCTGAACAGTTTTCAGTAGTGATTGGTTCAATCCAAGTTAATGAGCAAAAGTGTGCTAAAAGCTGTTACTGAAAATAGTATGTTAGCCTTATCAACAGGGGCACTCTCAGGTGACCAAGGAAGTCTGTCTAGGCAATAAACCTGTCTACAGAGTTCACAAAGCTGTGACAACCTCCCCAAAAGTGTTGCTTTTAAAAAATTTCACATGACTGTAACACAGCACTTACTGTACCTCTTTCTTTCTCTCCTAGGCGCATGAGACGTTTGGCCAATACTGCTCCAGCCTGGTAATCTTCCTGTTGTGATACTGTGCTCTTCCTACAGACTTTATCCCTACTCCTCTCCCCAAATGGATCTAGGATTGGCAGGGGTCTTTCTGTCCCTGAAGGGGGGGACACATTCCACTTGCCAAGAGTTCCCGGTACTGCTGACTTCTGCCCCCATCCCCTCCACATAAATACCACATACCAAGAATGCTGCATTAGCATGTGATCTAGCTGAGACCTGTGGCAGCTGCTGGAGTCCTTATATACCTGTGTGTGGACAGCGTAAAGATTCTTTTGTATAGGTGCAACATGCACTATTAGGACAACTTTTTAAATAAAAGGAATGCATACTACTTAAGTTGAGTTCAGTAAGTTTAAATGAATAGTGAATCTTGCCATGCTTTGTGCTATTCTGGTAACTGAGCAGTCCCAGGGCCTAATATTAATGCTTTTGGGTATAATGCTGAACACTCACATGCATTCAGTTTTCCAGAAGCATGGTGGAAACTGAGTGCTTTACTTCAACAGATAAAACAGCCTGAAACCTTTTGCTGTAGGGGAAAGTGAGAACGAGACTTAAAACTGGAAGAAGCAAACAACTCTCTAAAGGAGTGGTCTGTTACTATACTTGGTGCAATCTGTAATGAACTCAGTGGAGTGTTCAGCTGGCTTACTCAACAAAGATATAACAGTTTAACTGAAGCTACAAACTTAATATTCATTTCTGTCAGATGTCAGCCTGGTGTGTGGTGAATCCTTTTTTCTGTGACGGCTGCATCTGGAAAACAACAGTCTCTGAACTGGTACAAAAGTTGAAGCCTGCAGTCACTGAGACTGCAGCTTCTCTTCAGCAAGTGGCTTTGCTGTGGTCATTGTCAGTCCACGTAGCTGCCAGTTACAGTGCACAGAGCACCCAAAGCAAAGTGGGTGTCTTAAATACCCTTGGCACTGCAGTGTCAGGATTTTGCAACCCTGGAAACAACCTGTCTTTCCCTGGGGAGTTTAAAAACAGAAAATCCATTGAAGTGAGATTAAAAAAATTCAAGCTTGCTTAAAACAACTAATTAGAATCTACCTTGCTGTTGAGGTACACCAGCTCTTTGATAGAGTTCCTGCCATTCACTGCCAGAACTGATGAGTGTTGCAAGCAGGGCAGATTTTGCTGGCAGCCTGACAGTCATGTTCAGGCCTTTATGATAAAGCCAATAGGTTTTACAATCCTTGCTGATCCACCCACGCTGCTAGCACAGTCAAAAAAACACTTTCTGGCCTTAATTTATGTTTAAACTTGAGTAATAGCAGAGCCAGTTCTGATTCCTGGGTGGGAGGGAACTTTTTCCAGATGTTAGTCTGCAGAAACCAAAACCTTGCAATTTAGCAATATTATTATTGCAGTCTTATCCTAGGCTCCTGTGCCAGAGTGGTACTCTATCCATTAGAGTACCATCTTATTAGAGAGGTTGAAAGGTTATTTCAGCAAAACAAAACCTGGGACTCCTGCTGCATCTTAGCCTCCCATGTAGAATGCATATTTTGCCTCATGGACATAAAAACTCCAACTCTTCCTGAGAACACTTCAGCCTCTCTTTGTTATGATCAGGTACTTCTGCAAGCAGCCTCTTCAGGGAATTTGACCAAAAACAAGCATGAAACTGCCGTAGCCTTAAACTAGCATCTGTGGTGCCATTTTTGAATTGCTGTGAAGCTTGTGGTTACCTAATCCTAAAGTTCATAACAAGGCATAGACACACAAGGACTGCAGCTTCTGTAGCAGGTTTACAAGTACCTCCCTCTGCTTCTCAAGCCCCAAAGAGGCTGTAGGAATTGTCCCTCCCAAGCAGCCAGGGGCAAGGCAGGACAGCGGAGGGGGCCAGGTCCCAGAAAGATGAGAACTTCAGCCAGCTTTCTCCATGTATTAGGACCACTAGGGAACAGCTTTCTTGCTCTATAATCACAACTCCTTAGGTTAATCTAGTACCCTAGCTAAAAGCATAGCCCAGCATGTGCATTTCAAAGTCCCATCTCGGAAGCAGTTTAAAACCAGAACATCTGCAGACTTTAAAGACAAACTTTCCAGGGATTGAAACACCAACTCTATGTTATTAGGTCATGAGCAAAGCATGCAGTAAGTACCTGTCAAGTCTGAGGCTGCTTAACTCTTAGTACCACTGTGTCTTCTAGAACAAGATTACTATGTGTACAGTTCTTTCATCCTCTTCCTAGAGGGAAACATATGTGCAGGAACACAGCTTGTTCAAATGAAAATGATTTTTCATAAAAAATGTGTTTTCATGGGAAGCCCACAGCGGGGGAGGGAGGGTGGCACAGGCTGTGGTTCAATCTTCCTTTGCCACAAGGCTCCTATATCATCATTCTTAATTGGATGCTGGTTACTCACATTTCTTAGTAGTTTTAGTGGTGGTTTGCAAGCTTGTCTAGCTGAGCAGACAGCAACATTACCAAATGCTATCCTAAGATACAATGTTTGCAGATTTGCTCCAAAGGCTTTGAGGTCTGGTACAAGCACATGTGTGTAGTGCATTAGCAAGAATAATCAAATCCATTTAGTACAGCTGTTCATGGTAGGGACTAGCTTGTTTAGTTTTCCCCTAAATTCAGATGTCTAAGTTTCAGAACTAAGAAGTTCAACAAGAGTGGAATTACACTGCATGTGCAGAGAGCCTGTATTACTAGTGTCAAGTGCTACTTCCAGTCACTGCCTGGATCAAGTGCCTAGCTCTGTCCCCTGTCCTTTCCCAGGCATCCCTTCCTCCAACTAGACACACCCCAACCCCTTCTCATGCTCTGCAGTCCTGCTGACAGAAGAGGGGAAGGACATCTTCCACTTAGCCTGAACTTCGCTTTGCCCACCAAAAAGAAAAGTCCAAGCAAGCAGCCTGGCAGCTTTGAGCAAAGTCCTGATGAGTAATGGTGAATTGCTGCCTCTGCCCCCAGCAGAAATGGACACACAACTGAAAAATAAAGACTTTAATGTAAAGACTCTTTGGAAACAACAACCAAAAAAGGAGTGGGGGACTTAGAGGAAAGGAAGAGGCTGAGCTGCATTCTGCCATGGTAGAGTTGGGCATACTACTTCATTGAAAGCCCACAAAGAGGTCTCACACCAGTGAGAGCCAGGAGCATTAATTAGTCTTTGTACAGAGGGCAAGAGTGACCTGGCACACAGCAAGTCATTAACAGCAAGAGAAGGGTAACTGGTTTAACACCCCATTTGATACTTATTCCCCACTGGGTAACTGAGGAGCCATCACAACTTCCAGTCCCTGTCCCTAGAACACCTCTGTAAGCATTCATCGGTTCTTTTATGCAAAGCTCTGTGGAACCACTTGGTACAAGGGGAATATGGGTTACCCATACAAACAGTGAAACATTACACATCGGAATGGTAACTGGTGTTATTCCAGTAGGATCTCTGGGCCACAGCGTTAAGTCCAGCCAGAAGAGAAGAATCTGGCCACATGGAGAAGTCCCCTGTGTTACTGTGGATGCTGTTGCTGGTTCTGGTCTTGGTCTCTAGGTTGGTTTTCTGGACGATCCTCAGGAAGAGGGTTATAGTTGGCATCCTCTTCAGGTGTGTCAAATACCATCTTCCTGGCAAGGGACATGCCCATCCCACCAAGCAGGCAGGTTAGAAAAGTGAGCTGAGGACAACCCCCCCAGCCCTTCTAGGAACATCCTAGCCCTCCACAGGGCTTGGCTGTATGCTACAGCCTATCATACCAGCACTAACTGTTCTTTTGCTCAGCTCAATATGTAACAATAACAAGTACTTGCTTCCTTGATCTCCAGGCCAGCTTTGATCCTCAGCATGAAGCAGAACATACTCTGCTTTCTTAGACTACAGAAATACATCAGAAAAAAATCCTACCTGCATCTAGCATTTCCACAAGCAGTAAGAATACTCCAGTTCAACTAGCAAAGCTTAAGGTACCAGCAACTGCTTTATGGACCCTGTGTTCATATGTATATAATGTGCAAAGTGCCAGTGCTTTCTGCAGCAGAGGCATAAACTGTTGTGCTGAGGTGCTGTCAGCATGCAATTGTGTTCTATGGTCATCCCACACTGTCACAGAACAGTTTGCGATGAAAGTAACCCAGGCTGGGAAGCAACACGGCAAAGCCCAGAAAGAATCAGCTTTACTTACAGGAAGCCAGGTGTTAACAGCAACTTCTTTCCTCCAGGCTGGTTGGGGAAAACATCTTCCAAGAAATAATAGATGTGACCCACTGCAATCCCTGGGGAGAGATGTCACCAAGGTCAGGCCCAGCTATGACTCCTTTACCAGCTGAAGGAGAGCTGCTGGGAGCTCAAGCAGGATGAAGCTCCAAGAATCCCTCATCTGTGTGCCCACACCCCAGCTCCCACCAGAGCCACCTGTGCCACAGTGCCAGAGGGCCAGGCTGCTTGCTGTGATCAATGCACAAGCAGGCAGGGAGCTTGTCAGCCTGAAGGCAGCACCAAGCACCCAGGAGACCAGACACAGCACAAGTGTCAGGCAGAGCTTACCATACCCAACTTCTGCCACTGGGGAAGACACAGCAAAATGCAAGTCACAGCTAAGAGCTCAGCCACGAGGCTGGCCACCCAGCAACCTCAGCCAGGTCACTTTAGGAAACCCACTATCTTAAATAAGATGAAACCAAGAGACAGTGCTAGTGCCCGAGTAGTGTCTGAGAATAGAGCTCTGTGGCTGCAAAGTGCCTTTGTTCCCAGCATCCGCCAGCTTCGACTTACCCAGTAAGTCGATGATGATGGAGTTGCCCAGGAGCAGAGAGAATCCCATCAGGACCCAGGGCAAGAAGGGGGCCTGGAAGTTAAGAAGCCCAAAAAAGTTCATGCGGATATAAGGGTTCCTGCGACTCCACACGTACACCAGCATGATGGTGAAAGCCTGGCCCAGGAAAAACAGGCTGGCAAAGAGTCCAAATAGCTAGGAACTACCGAGTCAAGGAAAAAACCTACCCACCCTGTCCACCACCTCTGGGCAGAAGAGGGTGCCTTGTGACTAGGAAACCCAGAACTACAGGCAGCTGATCACAGCATACAAGACATTGGCCATGCCACTGAACCTTTCCTGGGCTGTCTGAGATGTAGCAACCCCACCCCCCCGCCACATTTCCCTCCCTGCCACCCCAGAACAAGACACTCTGTGATGGCACGTCCAGATCGCTCGCTCCTTAAGCTGCTGTCTACAACCACCAGAGACCAGGGAGCTCCTATAGTCACCTCTACAAAGTGACCACCAAAAGTGACCTTCAGAGAAGGGCCTTCACATTTTTACAGCATTTGGAACATGTGGCACATTAACAATTAGCTCACATCCAGTATCTGCCTTCTACAGAAGAATTTCAGCAGTGAGATTGCTCTTGCAATTCACAGCCCTCTTCTCCAGAGCACAAGGAGACAGCCAGAGGCAAAAAATTCCCCTGCCCTTGTTGTAGTTGGACTCCAAATCCACCTATGGCCAAGTGCATGGCTGCTGCAGGCACCTGGACACTGACTAGCCAAACACCTGAGGATGGCTGACAGCCATGAGAGTTCACACAGCTTCATACAGAGCTCTGTGGGGAGAGTGGTGCTCCAAGCCATCTGCATAAGACAGCAGCAAGACATTCAGAAAAGGTTTTATGCTCGGGAGGGAGATATTTCTCCCCATCAGACTATTTTGTCCTACAATAAAAGAAATTCTTAAGATGGGCGATGGTATCTCCAGCCACTGACAGGCTGCAAGGACAAAGTGCTGGGCGCACACTGCCTGACATGCTGATGGCAGACAGTATGTGGGCACCCCACTCCTTGTCCTTATGGCTCTGTGTTCTTCTCTTCAGGTGCAGCTTGGTTTTCTGAGCCAGCCTCATGCCAATCGTAGCAGCACTGCAGTGTGCTCCACCCCCCAGAGCTCAGACACAGTTGCCCTGCCACAGCCAGACAGTTTCTCACAGAGCATAACAAGGGGCTTCCTTTCAGGCTGAGCTTCCCAAGCACACTGCCACACATCCTCTTCTGGGATCAGGTAGCCCATCCCCTTGCCAGGTGCATCAGCACTTCCACAGACACCAACACAAGTACAGGCAGCTTTTCCTGTATTTTGCTTCTGCTCTAAGCATATTGGGAGAGGCACAGGCCAAGACACAAGGGTGGGCAAGACAAGGAGTACAAGCTGTGCCATACAGCCAGAAGTTGCCCCTCCACCGCATGCTCAGCGGAGCTCTCCCAAGCCTCAGGACGTGAGCCTGGCAGGCCTGGGGCACAATGAGGCTCTCTGCCCCATGGCACCAAGAAGGTTCACAAGCCAGCTCTCCTGGTCAGCAGGCAGGTACCTGCTACAGACCACACAATACAGCCAGGATACAGAGTGCCAGCAGACAAGCCCCACGCTATCCACAGCATCTCAGAAGACACCAAAAAGCCTCAACCAACTCGAAAGGATACTGTCATGAGAAACCCTCCAAAGAGGAACATGAAGACAAAGTCAGCCGTCCTTCCACGGAAGGAGCCTTCCTCTAGCATGCGGCAGTATCTGTACCTGAGAGCAGGAGAGAAGGGAGGGGTTGCAGTATAGGAAATTAACAGCTGACCACCCTGTGTCCCCACAGCACGACTTTACGGGGAATAAGCCAGCTGCAAGCTATTTCATCACAGGAAGCTGTCAGCCAGGTGTCCAAGCCCCAGAGCAGAACAGTGCAAACTTCACCTCAGACCACTGATGCCAGGGAAAGAGAGAGGCATCTGCTGTGCTCCAGCCAGAGCTCACCCCAGGAAGGGACACTGCTCTCCAGCATGAGCCGCAGCAGCACTGCCAGCTTCTTCAGCCTTTTGGCAGGGGCTGCCCTGCAGCAAGCAGAGATGGAGGTGCAAGGGGTGACTACAGTTGTGGGGGAAATGGCTTCAATTCAGACCAAAAGACCCAAGGGAAGAATCCATAGCCCTAGACTACTGACAAGTTAAGTCAGCCTGGGGAGGAAGACTGACAGGGCAAATCACGTCTAAGCCAAAAACGGAGCAGAGAGCTTCACTGAGACCAAAGGATACAGAAATATCATGTTGAAAAAGAAACTGAATCCCAGGGGCCCAAAAAAGAGGAAGTTGGTGATCAGCCTCCATATCTGAAAGAGAAGAGAGAGGAGGGAAGAAAAGGAGGTGGACAGACAGGTCCCTCCCCATCACATGTAGAGCAGCCCATCACTCTATCCACTAGGGATGCCCAGTCATGCACCTATCCACTCAGAACTACCCCAGGACACCAGACAGCTGCACCACCTTCAAGTGGGACCTCCCTCCATTGACCACATCAGAGTGCCTTGCCCTTCCAGGTGTGGGAAAAAAGATTTCTCTACTTTTCTGGAAGGGACAAACAGCCACAATTCAGCACCCAGAGCCAAAGTAAATCACTGTTCATGCTTCTCTACAATAAAGCCTTCCCCACCCAGCCTGACGTCAGCTGGCCAAACACCTCAGTGTCACAGAATAGGAACAGATAGGTTTTGAGTAGAGGAAAAAAGGAAATGCCAAGATGGTGTATGGCAGGGAAAGGCTGGAAGAAGCTATCTCCATCCAGGCGTCTGTGACAAGAGGGGACACCATGCTGGCAACCCAGGTCCCGCCAATAGAGAAGGTTAGAGTAGCAGGAAAGAAGCCCCTTGGGGATCATATGGCACTCCCTGACCACCCTGGAGAGCAGGACACCCAGGGTCCAGCCTGTCCCACCCACCCCTTGTTGGGAAGGGGCAAGAGGGGCCCCAAAGCCCAGGCAAGGCCTCACCTGGAACTTCCTGAAGATGAGGTCGGGGTTGAAGTACAGCTGGAAGGGGGTGATGAACTCCAGCTGCTGTGAGAGACAGGCAGAGCAGCTGCCACCCGCTGCCAGGCACCCGCTGCCCTCAGCCAGCCCCTTGGCTCCCCCACCACAGCACCCCCTCCGGGACCCTGACCTCCCCACCACAGCCTCCCCCCGCAGGGACCCCGCGCGCCCTCACCACGGCGGCGGTGGTGAGCACGCAGGCGGTGGTGTAGGCCCGCGTCACGGCCGGCATGCCCAGGTACTCCTGCGCGAAGCCCTGGTAGGCCATGGCGCACAGCGACAGCGCCCAGCCGCGCCGCGGGCCCTTTAACACCCCCCCACGCGCCGCCGCCGCCGCCACGCCCCCGCGGGCTGCGCCCGGCCAATCCCGACGCGACAGGCGGCGCGAGCTGGCCAATCGGAGTGCGCCTCATGCCTTCGGCCTCCACCCGCCGCCAACCCGGAATGGACCCGCCGCAGCAGGTGACGGGGCGGGGAGGGGGAGAGCCCCTGGGGTGCCTCCCCCTGAAGGCGGGGCGAGCCTCCCGTAGCCAATGGCAGCGGGCAGTCCCAGTGACAGGTGGCTGAGGGAAGGCGGGGAAGGGAAAAAGCAGGTCACGTGCCTCCCAGGAGACGGCCAATCAGGGGGAGAGAAGGGTGAAACATGGGGGCTGGGGTGGGCCAGTGGGGCGTGGCTGCGGGTGTGCGCGCTGCACGTGGGCCTGTGCGGGCTGGGGCAGTGCCTGGCCCCGGCCTCCCTGGGCCGCCGGGCTCGCCGCGCCCGGCCTGCGGGCGGTGACCTGCCTGGCGGTGGAAGCCTCCGGCCGGTTCCTGCGCCGGCTGAGGGAGCTGCAGGGCGCTCGGCTGTGGTCCCCCGCGGCCGGCCCCGCGGCGTGCGAGAGCCGGGAGCTGTCAGCGGGTTATTCCTGCGACCCGAGCACACCCGGTTGCTTGAAGGGAGAGGGACGCGCTGCTGAGAGCTGGACCGTGAAAAAGAGCAGCTGTGCGAGTGCCTCAGCTGGTGTGCCAGGTGCTTGACTGGTCAAAAGGGGCTTCCCTTCGCTAATGCACAGTGGGCTTTGGGTTTTTAGTAATTCACGCTAAAGCCTCTGTTTCCTCTTGGTTGGAGCAACGAGGCACTTCCCTGCGCTGTGCGAGGTCGCACCAGGCAGTGCAAAGGTGCTCGAAGAAGCCGAGAGGCGGCGTGGTTCTGCCAGGTGCAGTGGGTCGGGTGCTGGCTGAGGGATGCCTTGGGAAATGGTGACAGCATTTGCATTCAGCTCTCGAGGAGAAAGCCGAGTCTCTCTGCTCCCTGCACAACTGTATCAAATACATTACAAATGCTCTTTGGAAGGATCATCTGATAAAGGTCTGCATAAACCTGACATCCTCTACTCTCATGCTGATTATGCTTTCCAGGGCTGTCTGCTGTGCTAAGGAGTCAGGTCTAAAGTTATAGCCACCCTGGTTTCAGACAGAGGAATGGGCCTGGTGTTGGGTTTCTGCAGCAGAAGGTTAAGCTGTCATCAGAGCCTTAATGAGCCCTGAGATTTCCCTTTAAACCCTCAGTTAATGGGAAATGAAATCACCTGCAGGGGAGGGCGTCTTTGTGTTTTCCACCACCTCCACCTTGACTGCCCTTTGATGAAGAACAAAACCCAGCTGGAAGATGAGGGGACAGGAGGTTAAAGCAACATGTGAGGGAGAGAGGGGAGAAGACAAGAGACTGGTGGGCACCTATAAGACCAGGGGATGGGTTCCTGGGTGCTGTGGTGCTCAGAGCCTTCTGTGACCTGGCTGCTCTGGGGGGAAGGAGAAACCTCTCTAGGTCAGAGCTGCATTAGGGATACTGGGAATGGGGTCGAGGGGGGAGCTTGGACCTTGAACTGCAGCAGTGTCAATAAGCTTGGCTGTGCTGTTACAGGCTTTTGGTGGGAGCTGGGATGGATGTGAGAGCTCTGGCAGGTGAGAAGAGCTGAGCTTACAAGGAAAGACAACTCCTCTTCAGGGCCAGGAGCTCTGCAAAGGGCTGCCCATATTCATGTGGCTATTTCAGCCCAGATGCCCTGCTGCTGCCGCTGGGCCCTTCAGCATGTCACAGAGCTTGCAGTCCCAGCAGAAGGGGCAACTGAGTCAAAGAACTGAAAGTGAATAAATGAATAACAAATGAAATAAATGAATAAATATCTTGCTCCTTTGCATGGGGGATTAGAGGTTTCCTATCTGCTCTTACTGCCTGCAGGCAATGCTAGCCAGAAGCTGGCAAGCACTGTGATTCCTGCCCGTTCCTTGTTTGAATGAAGGCTGGAGATGAACAGTGGGAGCCCTTCTACTGAAAGGAGGTCATCATCCTGGAGCTCAGTCTCACTAGCTCCACAGAGATGAGAAGCCAAATGATCAATCCCACTTACTCCCTGTGGAGAACTATATGCAAAGCAGACATTGCATGAAATCTTAAAAAAAAAAAAGTCATCAGTTTCTAATTTTTCTTGTTTTCCCTTGTTTGCCAGCCAAAACTGGAGAATACTACTTGTCCAGGCTTCTACTTAAGGCCTTCTTTTCTAAGATTCATGGGGGAAAGGGGGAGAAGCAATGAAATGCGTTGGGAAGCTCACCATCTCACACTGGAAGAGGCCAAACAAATCTCAGTGACACCCCCAGTTCCGAGGCTGCTTTCTGCCCATGATCTCACTCCTTTTGGAGCTCAGCCAAACTGACTTCATACGCTACAGTACGCCCTGGGGCAGCTTTAGTCTTACAATCCTTGTCACATTTTATGGGTTTTGGGAGTTACGTCCTTCCTGTTACGTCGTCACATCAGCCTAGCCGCATAACTGAGTTTGCATTATACACCTTTGTAGGGATGCCGACATGCTGCCTTCTATAAAATAATGGAATCTAACTAAAAGCCTGAAAAAAAGCAAACCCAAACTCTTTGTCTCAGATGCAAGAAGGTACAAGGGACTGCCAGAACAGAAACACTGCTCAGGAGTTTCTTTGCTGATTTCCTCCTGCAATTGTCCTTCTCCTATTGTCCTCCCCCTGCCCAGGGACCCAAAGCAGATGTAAGCACAGGTCTGAGCAGCAATGAGGTGCCGTTGCACCCTGCCATGTTCTGGGTTCCCTTTCCTTTTGGAAGCAGTTGAATTTATGTCAGTGTGCAGCATCAGTTTCGAAACTCAAGGCATCAGAAACTCAGAATTTCCATAAAAATATGTCTGATGCCCAGATTTCAGTCCATTTTGGACGGGCTTTGAAAAAGGTTTCTGTCTACAGGCTCTTGGAGCTGCCCGAGGAACTAATTGGAAGAACTCCCATCTGTAACCTTTGCTCGAGTCACTCACAGGAAGAACTGAAACACAGTGGTACCAGAGGCAGCTCTCTTTTCCAGACAGTATTTACCCATTCTGCATCTGCAAGGTTAGTAATAGTAACCTGTTGTGTTGTAAATGTTTACAATCCACAAACCAACTCACAAGAAAATATTCCTGGAAAAGAAGAACTAGTGTGTGTTGCACACTTGCCACTGTGGATTCATTTGGCCTTTGATTTAAAAATATATCTATTTCCTGAAAGGGAATGGTTTTGCACATACGCAGTCACAGACTGCTACTGGACCCTCCTGTTACCTCTGTTTTTGTTTTCCCCATTTCTGGGGTGATTTTAAGGAACATGCAGGCATTTGCCTGGGTTGCAGGTAACAGGGTTAACCCTGCAACAGATACTCAACAGCTTCCTGTCTCAGTTTCTGCAAACCAAAGTTAGAAACTCTGCAAAGAGTTAGAAAACAAAGAAAAATCTATTAACTCTCCCCATGAGTTAAACAGCACGTAAACCTCAAGAAGGCACATGAGCAAAGATAAATGGGCTGTTGCAGCATTCATCTCTTTTGTTTGTAGTAAATTATTGTGTGTAATTCTTGTTTCCTGTCCATAAATGCCGGAGGAACTTGAAGACATGGAATCCATTCTAATTTAGTAAAGACAAAAAGAACTCCTTTTGAGCCCATCTGGAACTCATTTTTATCATAATTGTTTTGGGCTCAGTAACGAGTTCAAGATCTAACTGCCCTCACTAATTGTTTCAAGAATAAACAGATGCTTTGTTTAAAGGCAGCAGCTCCCATTTTGCCCAGCACAGCACTCTCCGGGGTTGCAGGATGAAAGGAGCTGTGTGCCCTGTCAGCAGAGGCCTTTAACGAGCCTTGGCACCCTCGCCAGGGGTGCTCACCTCCGTCAGCAGCTGACAGGGCAGGAAACCAGCCCCTGGCCACACACTTGATGAGTGTCTAGCCGGTGACATTTGCCCTCTGCTCTTTAACACCATTGGCATTTTGTTTTATGGTCATCTGATGACCTTTTGCAAAATGTCCTACTGTGACAAGTCATACCTGGCCTGATGAAACATAGGCACCTCCTCCAGCTGGGCTATACGGCACACAACGGAGAGAGTTCATTCCCTGGCCACCTCACCCCAAGCCCCTTGGCTGGAGTAATGCTCCATGCCCCCGCAGCAGAGCCCCAATTCTTTTCTTAATTTGAGAACAAAGATACACCCCTCCCCACCCCCCAACTCTGAGAGAGTCCCCCCACCAGGATGTGAGGCTGTGCGAGCTCTGCACAAGGTCTCACCCACCCTAGTGCTCCCCAGGACATGCCATACCTGAGATCCCTGTTAGCCCTGGTGTACAAGAGGCCGCTGCATGACATGCACCGGCACTAGGAACACGTTAGAAAGAGCACAGCACTGAGCTCCCTTACAGGTGAGCCACAACAGCCAGAGGGTCCTTACTGGAAGGTTATTTCAGCTCTCGGACTCAGTCCTCGCTGGCCTGGACAACAGGTGCCAAGAGCTCCAGATCCACCACAGAGTAGTTACTGAAAGTTTCTGCTCCAGTTTTGGAAACAAGGCTCCGTGAACCTGCTGTGCATAGATAAGCTGTGTAATCATAACTGCCCAAGGCACTGGAAATGTTTAGTTTTCAATGTTTAATGGCCATATAAAAATTCTTTCTCCTTCATTGAAGGATTTCCTGTCCCAATCAGCTAACTCTACAGTGTGATGGCTAAAGTCAGGAGAAAGTGAATCATACAGAATTGGATGGGGTTTTTTATTTGTTTGCTTGTTAGAAAGAAACTAAAGATAGCACTTAGAGCTCAGCCCTCCAAGGACATGTGGTTTGCACAGGGTTTGCTGTAAATCAAAGTTTATGTTATTTTTATTTCCTAGTTTTTTTTAGTTCAAAAATATAGCTTTACATCTGGCATATCATGAGAAAGAAGACCTCACCTAAATCTCCTTGAGCAGAGCCTGGTCACATATCCAAATAAAGCACCTCTTCCAAAACAGCCTCTGATCATGAGTTGAAGACATCGAGCAAGAAAACGTCTGACTCTTTGCAGTTATTTTTTTCCAGTGCTTAATCATTCTTGTTAAATTCTTCTGCCTTGTGATGTGTCTGCTACACCATAGGTTGCCTCCCACAGCTGTCAGTGGGGAATATCCTTCAAGGGCCTTTATTTTGTAATATCCATTTCATAAGCAGTGTGGCCAAATCAACAAGAGGACTGAAAAACAATGCTTGTTTCTTATAAGAAGAGGTCTATGTTCAGGTGCACAAGAGCAGAACGTACAACTCAGCATGCTGTCAGCTATTGAAGGCTTCTGCAAGGAGTCAGAAACCGTATTTGTACTTTGGTTTTCACCAGAGGCAGGACTATGTGTCCTAGTCCAGGTGCCTCTCCATGAGCCACGGGACAGGTCTATTAAAAAGCGCTGTCTGAAGTGAGTGTTAAATAAGAAATCAGGACGAGTCTGACACTTCGACACTGCTGCACATATCTTCCTCTCCTCTGACGGGAACATTTGCCGACATTTACTGGCATTTGGCAGAGGCTAAACGCTCTTCTCCTGCACACAGGAACAGAGATTTTGTTCCACCAAACAGTTTGTTCTCTCTGGCCTTCAGGTCACCCAGTTTCAACTAACTGCCTGCATCAGTGTCTGACACAAAGAAGGAAGGAAAGGGAATAGTTCAGCCACAGCACGACCTACAGCTCACAACGGACTGAGAAAAGGGTATTTCAATTATTTTTAGTATTTTGGGCTTTCTCAGTTTTCCCAGAGAAGCTCTATTGCTTATCAGGAGGATGGAAATGCAGACCGCTGATCCAGCACACAGAACATAGAGCCTGACATCCAAAAATCCTAGCTGGCAAAGAAAAGCAGCTAGATCCCTTGGCTGTATCAGCCCTCGTGTCCTCAGAAGACTCAGCTCCCATGTATGGCCACTGGTCTGGAAAGCATCCCAGTGACTCTGTGTGGTGGCAGAAGCTCTGTCAGCATTGGGTCCCTGCCCTGAGTAACATCTGCAATGAAGCCCATTTCCTGAAGATCTCATACAGTGTCTTGAACTTACATAAATTGTGGTTTTTTTCTAAGAAACACTAGTGAACAGAATAATGGTGTCACAGCAGGGCACTCATTTCCTACAAAGAAAATCTGTTTTAACAGCTAAGTTCCATAAACACTGCTTTCACCATAAAAACAGCAGACCTGCTGGCTGTTTCTTAAGAAAGCTGCTTATTTGTTGATGATGTTATTTGTCTTCTGTATTCTAAGCGAGTCCTGCAAGAGTCAGGACAAGCAGACAGAGGTATTTCGTATTTCACTGTGATGGTCCTTACAGGAAAGAGAGAAGGGTTTACAGAAATAGCCAGGCTAGAGCTTGGGAGATAGCCAACAACCAGCCAGGGAACAGCTCCAAATCTCTCCTGCAATTTACAGTGTAGTGTTTGTAGGCAGAATTCATCCTGTAGATCCAAGCCTCACAGGTGGAAATGGGGCCCCTTTTCTCCTCTTGCAGTGTCATTGCAGTTGGTCCAGGGGTTGGTTCATCCTGGGGTGAAAACACTCTAAAACATAGGAGCCTCCCAGTGCATGGAAGATCAAAGAGCATGTGTTGATGGTGTTCCCTAATGGTAGGATTACTACTTGTTCCTGCAGTCAGGTAATTACAGGCAGAGGCTGCCATCACATTCTCCAAATAACTACTCTCCCATGCTCATGGCATCATATTTCACCTAGATTATGACAGGTTTGAGTTCAGTGAAAAAGTGTGTGAGGGAAGAGGGTGGTAGGTCCCCACGGTGGTGCTGGAAACCTGCCGGGTTTATGTGAAGGCTCCCAAAGCCGAGAGTTTGAGTAACTGCAGTGCGGTGGTTGTACCCTGGTGAGAGACCCCGAGACTGGAGATTTCTCATGTACACCAACTGCGACTCTGAAATTGTGAGAAGTTATCCTAAGAACTGAACATTGGGAATGTTGGTTTTTTTAAGGTGCAGCAGGAAGCCAGTTAGAAACAACCAATGTGAACACCTGTCAGCCCCAAAGCACGAGTCATATAGATGCTATGTAGGAGTAAAAAAGTCTATCCGTCCACTCCTCAACAAGGTGGCTGTTACTAGAAGAGACTTAGAACAACCTCCAGGAACTCCCACTTCCAACTAGCCAGCTGCACACACAGATCTAGCCATAGCAACAGCCAATTTATGCCCTTTCTGGAACAGGGAGGCTCGTGAGCAGCCTGTGCCACAGTCCAGGGCATTTCACTGCCTACCCACAGCACTTCACCCATCTCTTGGAGCTGCCATAAGCTCACCTGCTATTTCCCTTCTCTGACCGGAAACTTCCATAGGCAGTTGCTTCACTTCATTGCAGAGCTTGCAAACTCTCTGGTTTAACCACCACATAAAAGCACCAGGAATGAATGTTCGCTCATTCTGCCCTTGTGCATTGGTGTCCAGTGCCTCTAGGATTTCCTTTGGACTGTGACGAATACTGCCTTTATCTTCTGTAAAATAGATGAATGTGCGCATATTTGCCTTGGAAAAATAAGACAATGCAATGGTCTAAGCGGGCAGTCCTTGACCAGGTCATTGCAGAAAGATGTATTTCTATGTTTGACTGCAACAGAAATGAGACAGATGGGTCAGATTCATGGTACTCAGGCCCAAGGAACAGATGGAGACCAGACTGCCTGGGTGAGCTGCATTCCTTTGCCTCTTATCCAACTAGAGACACGCTTTGACATGTTGTCCTCTGTCTAAGGAGCTAGAAATTGAGTAATTCTCATCTACCTCAAAGCCTCCCATGACACATCTCAGTGACTAGAACAACCAGGGACACTCCACCTGGTAGTTGCAGGCTGAAACTCCTGTACACCATCACCTGAGGGGACAAAGACCTGCAGTAGGTGGTCCCTGCTTAAAAGATGCTAGGAAAAAGGAGAAAGCTCTTGCCTAACACAGGATATGTGTTTTCTTCCTGGAAGAGATCTACCCAAACCTGTCTCATTCAGAACAGACAGCAAGAAGAAACTAGAGCTTTCCTTTTTGAATGTATTACTGTTCTTGATACATGCTGCCTAAACTATACATCAGTGGCTGTTAACTTGTACAGTTACGTACAGTTATGTCTGTTTCCCCAGTGAACAAGTTATCGTTTGGGAAGCTGTTAGAAGTAGTCCTCTGACCCTTGCCACATGCCACAGGCAGCAAACTGCTGGCATGTTGGATTCAGAGCCTAATACAGGAAATTTTGTACTTCTCCTGCCACTTAGTGGCTGCAGCTGATGCAGCACCACATCCCTACTTACACATTCATAAGAGAATCTTTCTGCGATGTGGAACACGTTTACATTTCTGTACAGATGTAGTAAAACTTCAGTAGGGACAAAGAGGCATTTTAAAAAAAGTTTCACTTATTTTGAATACTTTGAAATCTGTCAAGCCCCCCGCAAATTGCACTCTGCAGGATGAAAGGATGTTAAAATACCATGATTACTCCTAAAGGCCAGATATTATGTGAAATAGCAGCTGTGCTATTATTGCTGGCAATGCAATATGCCTCCACCTCCACTGGGCCCCATCTCTAGGATTCATGAGGATACACCATTTCTCGCTGCCGGGCAGTGCCTTTCTATTTGACAGAAAGAAGCAAGCCTGTCACTGCTGTTACTGCCGCCTCGCTGTCTTCTGTAGCTTACATGGAAAAGGGAAACATTTCTGGAACAATAAGCAACTACCACATGAGCCAAACCCATTACATGAGGCCTGTCAGCTACTCTGTCCCAATTAAATGATGGGTAATTAACAAGGGAAGAGTATAAAACTCACGCGCTAGTGAAAGATAAGTCAAAAGAAAAAGATGAAAAGTCACTGAAGGAGCCACTATTACAGTGGGGTAAAACCTTTTTGGCTCATTAGAGTTTAGCTAGAGCCTCTCGGGGGTAGAGGAGGGCCTTCTACTGCATACAGTTATTTGATTTTTAACCAAGATATTAAAAAAGAACTGAGTTTCAATTTTGTACTCCCAGGGTGTGACATAAATCCATCGTATGAAGGCTCCTCCACCATGCCTCTGTGAACAACTATGGTGAAGCTCAGTTGATTCCTTAAGCAATGTCTCCCGAGCACAAAACCAGTTATAGTCCTTGGTATAATGAGCCCCCGTTGCCCTCAGGAGGGCTCTTCTCTCTGCCTTCTGAGGCTGTAGGGAGAAGAAAGCTTAAAGAACAGCAGGATAATGCTGTGCAAGAAGTTGTGACAACTCAAAACGAACCGAGAATATTTTGACCAGATACTCATTCTTCCCCAGCAGCCTACTCTCCCATGCCCACCTCAGCACTAGGTTTACCTGCAATGCTACATATTATGTCGATATATTACATATTATGTAATATGCACTTTAATATAATGTAATACATATTACGTATTATACACTTTAGAAGCAAAAAAAGTCACACGGCATATGTAAAAGCAAAGCCCTCTGCCTCCTGTGAAATGAAAGCCAGAGATGATTGTTCAGTGACAAAACTGAGTGCTGTAAGCGTTGCTGTTTGCTCTATGCCAGGCTGTGGAGAGGGAACAGGACTGCAGCCTTCTGTGCATCAGTGTACGGTCCCTTGTCAGCAACAGCTGAATTGCCTGTATGTCACCTGGACATAGACAGGAGTACAGCGAAAAGGCTTGGCATAATGAGTGATTTGAAAGGTTTGGGGTTTGTTCATTCCTGTCACTGACAGTACCAAGGGAAATAGTCTGGTTTGTCTTTCAGATCCTAGATTGGGTTCCAGGACAAATACAGTCAGAAAAAAAGCTGTAGTTTACTTCTGCTTTAATCACATTTAATCAGACAAGCGCTATCGGGCAACTGTGCCAGATGCTTTGAGAGGGAATTTCTGCCGTAAACCATACTGGTCTTCAAGAGAATTTAGGCAGCTCTGCATCTTGCAGAATCATTTCCCCAAACTGTCATGTACTTTCAAAAAAATTAATTGAGACGCCTTGCTAATGAATGTGCAGCCCCGTTTTGAGAATGTAAATCATCTGGCAAAACACCTGCCAAGTCAAGTGTCTTATCCTAATGTAATGGGTGACTAAATACACATTCCTATGCTGGAGATTTAAATAATCCTTTAGAGTACTGCTGAGAGTACCAGAGACTTTGGCAGACAGAGGAAAACCTACCAACGAGGATGAACAAGCTGCAGAGACTGGTAAAAAACATCTATTTTACTATTATCATTGACAGATAGGTTTTTTTTTAATTTGAATTTTTATAAGGCTGTGTAAGTACTATCAGGTTCTTGTAGAATTATTCGTCCAACTCATCACAGTCCTTGGGATAAAGCTGCAGACTAATGGCTCTTCTGGCAGCTGCATGCCACCACTGTGGATGGGACAATAGTGCAGAAGCCGGGTGTTAAGGAAGGTTTGGGAAGGTCACCCTGTAAATACAGCTCAGCTCTGAGCACAGAAGTGTTTGGTGGCTCCTAAAGGGAGAAGCAAACCATTTTCCCTTAGCGCATGGCCACAAAAGAGCTCTGTGATACAGGACCTGATAGGGGATGTAGTCTATGATGAAAGCAGGGAAATGAGCAGGAGGAGTGTTACATCCCTAGGCATTGTGATTAAAAAAAGAAATGTGCTATTGTAGGGAGAGGAAATCTCTCTCACTCGGAGAACTAGAATAACTGGGAAGAGCAGACATACCAGGTGCACAATCCTTAGATCAGGTCTCAGTAACAAGACAGGGAAGTGGTGTAGCCAAGGAAAGTGCAAGCAAAACGTACCCACTTCTAACTGTGACAGGAGAGAGCTCAGCCTCTTCTTGCTGCAGGGTTGGAACAGTCTGGCTTCATTTCTGTCCTGGGAGAGCGTCCTGTCTCAGGCTGGTATGGAAGTTATTTATAAGAAAAGGCTTTGAGGAAAGGAAAAATCTAAGATTATTTGAATTTGTGATTCACAGCTTGCCAGTCACAGGATCTCACATACAGATGGGGAAATCAAAGGCACAGGCACAAAATAGGTGTGAACTGACAAGGATGTGGGGGGGTGACACAGAGAGAGACCAACCAACAGGGTGGTGTGGCTGCAACGAGGAAGAGATGTTCACTGATGGTGAGGTGAACATGGAGACATGATGCTGCTGACATTCAGCTGTGCTCCTCTACAGAAGCTGTAGGTCAATTTGAAGGCAGAGTCACACAGGAAAGTGTCCAGGCAATAGTGGCAAGAATGACCTGAGGCTTACAAACATGACAAAGGAGGAAAGATCAACAAAACTGTTTGGAAAGTTTCTACACAGTGTCCACACTGTGGCTCTCCACAGTTAGCCCCAGTGTTGTTCTGATGTGGGGCACCCATTTATACTATAACATTCAAGGCATCCTACTGCAAGGGGCAAAAAGATGCGTGTTTTTTGCTTGCAAGCCTGCCAGTGAGCTCTCAGTTCCCATACTTTGTCAGCCAGGGCAGCTTGTTATACACCCTTCAGAAAGGCAAGAGACCTCACTTTTATATCAACACCTTGATGCCATTATGCTGCATGAAGCAGCACATGCCTGTGCTTCCAAAGGCATAGCAGCGGCGTTAGATGGCAATATAAGCAATAGGCAATACTGATGAAGAAATGACCTCAAGGAGACCAGAACACAGCACGGGACCCACTGCCTGCCACTTATTTCACCCATATCATAATACTGAAAATGTAGAAAATATTCTGGCTGAATACACAATTACAGACTGCTAAACACAAGAATGTGTAGGAACAACTGTCTAATGAGAAAGTCCAGCAGAGAGACATTGTCTGCTCTGTACAACATGTGAAGCAGCATAGGAAAGGCACTCTGTTTTAAACTAAAATATATGTCTTTACCATGAAAAGGTAGAAGAAATAGCATGCCAATGAATCAGAAATGCGCTGGATATAAATGGTCATGAGAAAATCCCCCATACCACAGAGAAGCTCCGTCCAATAGAGCTTAGCTAGAAATGAGACAGAAATCATTAAACTTTGGCAATGCTTCTTGAATAATTCATCATGTGAGTACAGGTTTTTGTAATGAATTGATTTAATTGAAGCAATAACATCAGTCTCTACCAGTATTTACTGGTTTTGCACTGACTTTTTGTAAGCATACATGTTGAATATTAAACCAAAGACGCTTGCAGGCCTTTGCCCCAAAGCAGTCCCAAATTCTTTGTGAATGGCAATTAATTACTAATGCTATTCTGCAGTAGAGGGAGATAGTTTAAAAATCTGGGGTTTTTTTCTGTCTTTGGCACCTCCCATTTTACGACAACATTCGTAGCCTATTCTAATCTTCACACCACTCAAAGTGTGAATGGACCAAATGTCTGTTGAGCCATTTTATTCTGTGCAAGGAAGCCATCCATTTTCTATCCACCTTCTTCAGCTTCAGAGCAAGGTTCTCATCCTGACAATATGTGCTGCTGGGATTGGAGGCACTTTCCAATATGGTTACAACATCTCCATCATCAATGCTCCAACTTCAGTAAGTACTTCTAGTCTGAAAAGCCTCCTCCTGAGACAGACACTTCCTTAGTGTCCTCAGTCTGGCTATAAACAGTGGTCTGCCACTGAAAATATGCAGTCTGCTAATGCTGAGGGTGAGAAGGGAAGGATGTATTCTTCCCTCTGTAAAATTCACACCTGAGGTACAGGACTTTGTTGTCAAGAGCCACCCTTGAGCAGGACCTAGAGTCACAAGAATTTATTCAAAAGCCTTGTTTCAACTGCTTTAGCAAATCTAGTTCTAAAATTTTCCAACCTGCATCCTTTGAAATTGACTTTTGCCCTTAAATTCAACGTTGGACCCATGAAATATGTTTTTAAACTATCCAAGATAGCTACATACGGATACAAACCAAGTATAACTTTTCAACAGCTACAGTTTTACACTCTTAACCCTCTGTTAAAAACACATCTAAGAACTGGAGGCCATTTTCAACCAAAGGTTTGGAGACATGAACACAGATTAAACAGATGTATTAATAAGGAAGCCTTTACATTTCTCAGTGTCCTTCATCTGTTTGTTGTGGTTATGCAGCCCTGTCCTTCCCTCTCAGTACATCCAGACGTTCATGAACGAAACCTGTCTGGAGCACACAGGCGTTCCCCTTGAGAGCAACATGATACTGCTGCTGTGGTCTTTCACTGTCTCTGCGTACCCTCTGGGAGGACTCACTGGGGCTGTTGTTGCTGGTCCCATAGCCATTGTGTTGGGAAGGTAAGAGGGTGCTGGATTTTAATTTAAGCTTTGCAGCTTCCATTACTCCAAGAGGAATTATGACCCCTACAGCACAACAGTCACTGTAGTTAAAAATAATGAAAACATGTTTTCTATCACAGATCAGTCTGCCATTAACATTCTGAGCTGGCAGGGAGAAACCACCTGATATGGCAGTATTTAATGTCTCAAAACCCAGTGGGGAACAGTTCTTTTCCCCACATTACCTTCTCATCATATTCTGACGCAGCCGAAGTGCTACAAGGATTTCAGCTCAACTCCGTATCACAGTAACCACCTACATAATCACCATCATTTTTGTGCCCAGTTTTCTGCCATCTTTTTAAATAGGAAATCAGTGCAGAACAGACCAAGGATTTTTCTTCAAAATGAATTGTGGGAATTGGTAGGAATGACACTGGAAAAACAGAGGGTGCTTGCAAAGAGCAGTTATTCCTTCCCAGGTCCTCATGTCTCACAGGCTGTATCCACCTTTTTGACTCAAATATTTCAGGAGGTATTTGTTAAATCTTCACGGTTGCTTTTTTTCCCTGTGCTTGAGTCTCTGAAAAATATCTGTCTCTCCTCACCTGTCTTTCATACACAGCTCTATCCCCAGTTCTCTTCAGAAAAAAACACTTATTGTTACTAACATAAACTAATAGGAAGTTAGATTTTGCCTCCCTCTCCCTTGACCCCCAAATTTTCCTCTATGTGCTATCACTTTGGTTTCTTCCTTTCATATGATGAAGCAGGCACCATTATGGTTTGAGTTGGGGCTGGAGGACTGTCTCCCATGGCTCACTTGTTTCATGGTTGTGAAAATCTGGAAAGAATATGGCTTCCTTATCCAATGAAAAGTTTAAAGATTTCACCTTGTACTGCTTTGGAATAAAAGCATATCCTATCATGAATAAGAGAAAAAAAGACTGACTTCTGAAGAGTAGGTAGGGTAGTGAGTTGGGACTAGAGAGAATTACTGGCTATTATGGGTCAGTAGAGCTCTCTTTTTCCCCCTGGTTTCGGACAGAAATTCCTCCTGGGACACATGAAAACTTTCTGACAAAAGTTTCATAAGGATCATACTATTGCATGAAAAATGCCTGTTTCAACAAATTAACATTTTCAGACCAAAATGCACATGACTTACCGAAGGAATACTCCTCTCCATTCAAATGGGAAACTGTGTCTGAGTGCAAGAGCCATGAATCTGGGTGAGGACCTCGTGATGCCTTCAGTGTGTCTAAAGTCAGCACTGCAGGGACACCCTGTGGTCATGCTGGTAGTTGGAGATGACCCTAATTGTATCAGCCATGCAGATTATCTGTCAATGCTGATTCCTGTTTTTGTAACGATACGTCAAAACTGCTGATCTGCCACCTGCACATGGACACCTCATGTAGGGCTTTGGGTAACCAGGATGTTCTGTGGTGGAGCTGAGCGGCTCACCTTGAGTTTCCAGGCATGGCAGGTTGGATCTGCCATGTGAAATGTTTTATCTGATAACTAAACCTGACACACATGTGCTCACAACTGTGTCTTTTTCTCTCTGAAGGAAGATGTCCCTGCTGTTGAACAATGTCTTTGTGATCATAGCCGCAGTCTTGCCAGGATTCAGCCGAGCATCAAAATCCTTTGAAATTATTATGCTCAGAAGATTTTTTTACTGGCGTGAATGCAGGTACGGCAACATGAGAAACATAACAGGACAAACGTGATAACAAGTATCAATTAGAAATAGAAGATATTTGAATGGGAATGATCCAAGACATTAAAACAATTCATCGTCTAGTCTGACCACACACATGTATATGAATGAGGAAGTTGTATATACAGATTTTACATTTTGCTTCTAAGGACTTTTTTTAAAGCATACACAGGCATTTTTTTGTGTGTAATGCACATGTGAGTATCTGTGTGCACTCTGCATGCTGGGAGGGGAGCCCTGGGAGAAACTGCGCTGAAAATCGATCCTTATCTGCTTTTAAGAATGTTATCAGTCACTCATCAGCAAGAGCACGAACATTAAAGTTTTTAGCAGTTATCCCAGGAAATAATGATTGACACAAGTGACTTAAAATATGATCTTCCCCCCAAAATGGGGGACTAGAGTGAAGCATCACTTATAACCTTGGGTTTGGTGTTGAAAAGACCACAGGACTGAGGCCCTGGCAGGTTTCAATTTCATTATCCACTGCTACTGCTGAGTATGGAAATGTACGTTTAGCAGTGTATCCAATGAATAAGAGGGAGATTAAAGGTTTGAGTAAATAATAAGCACTGGTAGATCAGTTATTGCATGGCCTGCCACAGAAGAGTCCAGCTGGCAATCCTGAGAGGTGTCTGACTGCATTTGTCCTCGTCTCCTCTGTCTACAAGCTGAGGTCAGCATTTGTCTGCCTTGCCCAGGTATAAGCATGAACATTCAGCCCATGTATCTGGCGGAAAGTGCTCCAAAGAAGCTCAGAGGAGCTGTGGCCTTGACTTCTGCATCATTTACAGCCCTGGGGTTGGTGCTGGGGCAGGTTGTTGGACTCAGGTAATGTAGAGCGAGAAGCCCAGTTTATACTTGTTAAATTTTTCTTCTCACCCCCCCCCCCTTTTTTTTTTCCCCTTTACCACCCCTCTCTTTTCTTTCTTTTCCACTGCCCATATGCAGCAGAGGATGCTGGGCTCTTTGTATGAACAACCACAGTAATTCTGAATGCAGAGGAATGTACACTTTTTTGCATCCTGCTTTTGTGCACAGACTTGGGCCCTGACCTTTTGAGAATGGTGCCACAATTTTTATGTGTAGGAAGTGTCATATCAATTTCCAAATATGATCACGTCCTCCTTCCAAACTAAAGAATATTCTATAATCTTAAATATTTTTGATCTATTAAGATAATTGAACGGCATGTAGCTACAAAAGACTTTTCTGCTACAAAGGTAGGGTCAGAAGGTGGGACATCAGTTCACAATGGCAAATATGTTTGTAGCTATGAAGTGAAATAAATGCTGGTTGAAGAACTCGTGACCAAATCTGAAGCCAAATCATATTAAGGGATTTGCTTAGATTTGTAGCATACAAATCCCCATATACAGAGTGGCTGGAATTAGTTTCCAGGAAATATGTGCTGTGTACCCAGAACACCTTAATTGCCTGCTTTTCCTAGGGAAATTACTTGAGATCTGAGTCAGAAGCATGGCTGCTGAAATGGCACTGGTTGGAAATATTCTTTGTCAAACAATGGTGAGGGATTTGCACTCTCTTTCCCCCAAATTTTTCAAGTGGCTGCACCACAACTGGCCATCTCTGTGACGGTAACACCATGATCACAGACTCTGTCCTACAGCTTTCTGCAGCCACCACTTGCTGCTCAATCCTTCACCCTGCAGAGCAGGCAAACTGAAGGTAAAGTTCAGGGGATAAGAGGTTCCCTTGCTCTTGCAGCACTGCAAAAGCTCAGAGGCAACAGTGACCTCGGTGCAGAGCTTGAAGAGAGGCTGGCTGAATGGGCTTCTGTTAAACGTCAGAGAGTGAAGAACCCTTGGGAGCTGTTCCAAAATCTAGCATTGAGGTGGCAGCTGATGAGTATCATTGTGCTGAGCAGTGCCATGCAGCTCTGTGGAAATTATTCGGTAAGCAGCCTGGCAGCGGCAGCTATCAGCGGCAGTGCTGTATCGTGAGACATGGGCATAAGCTCTTGGGTTTAACATTCTTGCTTAGGAGGAGGAGGAATAGTGGCTTACTCTGCCCGTGGAGATCTTCAAACCTCAGATGCTTGGTTCCCAAAGTACGTCTGTGCATTATGGCAAGAGTCAGAGGGATGCTGTCAAAATAGGCCGTATGACAGCACATTAGTTATTCTCTGCGTGGTCCTTCAGGAAAAACAGTGGGATGTATTTTCAGATGTCTTCCTTCACTGCTTTCTCCTCTCTTCTCTCCCCAGATGTATTTTTATGCAGCTCATGTGTTCCAAGAGGCTGGAATTGCTCAGGACAAAATCCCATATGTTGTAATTAGCACAGGGAGCTGTGAACTGATCATGTCTGTCACTTGCGTGAGACTCAATGCACTCTGCTGACATGCAGACTCTGTTGACAGTGAGGAGGCTGTTAATTACAAATTTTGGATTTACAATGCCTTTCATACCAAGGAAATCCTTTATGCACAGCAGTCAGACAGTCTCTCAGCGCTCATGTCCAGACAGGTTAATGCAGAAGTATTTTGTCAGACACTGCATCGTCATCACTGTCTGAAATCTCTAAAAAGTTTAACTGTCTTGCTTCATGTCAGTATGGATAGTGGCAGAGTTTAGGCTGCAGCTGGGACATTCTTGTCTCCCCTGAACACCCTTCTTTCCTGACTCCTGCCAGCAGACTCTTTCCTTTGTCTTTTCTTTTTTTTTGCTAAGAGGTGGACAACATCCTTAAAGTAGTTGTACATTGAACTAGGCACGGACTGTTGAAATGGGAAGAGGGAGCAGGTGGGAAATATAAACACAAGTTAAATATCTTGCTTTATTTCACTGTGTTACTTTGTGCAGAATGTGATTACAGACTACAGTGGTCGGAGGCCACTGCTCCTCGGGGGATATTTCTTCATGGCAGGATGGGCCATTGTCTTCATGGTCGCTCTGAGCCAGCAGGTAACAAACTTTACTTAATTATTTAAGTGGAATGGAGTTGGGTGTTGCTTTTTATATGACTGGGGTGTTTAGCGGTGGCAAATAAGTGTAAGTGCCCTCACTGGTTTTCTGTTGGTCTTTGTGGCTGTAGACTCAGATTAGCTGGATGCCTTATCTCAGCATGGCCTGCGTTTTCACTGATATCCTGAGCTTTGGAATCGGACCAGGTCAGTTCCCTCAGTGTTTTCGCTGAAACTTTTGGGTACTGCAGGGCCTTGGAGATGTGTGCAAGTAGCTTATGGAAACTCTCAGACCCTCTTTAGCCACAGCACACTCAAAGGAATGAGGCAATTTCTGCCAGCAGTTTTCAGCTGTTTCACAGGGGCTTGCATGCCCCTGGTAAGTCAGTGTTGTGCAGGGACAGTCTATGCCATTCTCTGTGTCGCTTCTCCTTACAGCTGTCTTGTGATGGCACTTGGAAGTGATTCTTGTCTTAAATGGACAACAAGGTTTTGATTTGCTGCCCAATCCATTAGGGCTGTAGACCAGCATTTCTAATGCTTCACTTTAACCCTAGAGATTGACGGCTACATCATCTGATTATTTACTTGCAGATATCTGGAAGCACAATTTCCACATCTATTTGTTAGCCTACTAATGTGCATTTTCTTGGCAGAATCCATTGGTTTCTGTGGTTGTGGGGGCAGTACACAGGCTGTGTGTGTGCAAATGTTTGCTCAGTGTGTGAGGAGATGTGAGGCTCTGTTTGCTTACGTGAGTTTGAAGGAAGGCAGGTAAGAAAAGAACCAAGCTGCCAGTGTCAGCTGCCACATGAGTTGTCAGAAATTTTTTGTCCCAGTCCCTACAGTGGCACAGGGTTGAATTAGTTATAAGCCATTCTCACAGTTGGGTCCTGGTGAGAATAAAGTGAATTACAAAACCTTTCCCGGCAGTTCATTCTAACATGAGAGAGTTGGAATAATTAGCCTGTCCTTAATATTTCACCTAAAACTTCCCCACTGCAGTTAATCTCTATTACCACTTGTTCTGGCATTGTTGACTAGTGAGAATAACTTACTGAATAATAATTTACTGTTCTCATATACTTCATGTTGGGTTTGCTTGTTAGTATGTGTTCTCTTGTTTTTAGTGTAATGTCAACAGTCTTATTAACTTTCTTGCCATTTCTTTTTCCAGCTGGTGTAACAGGAGTTCTGCCCACAGAGGCTTTTGATCAAATGTCCCGGCCAGCTGCTTACATGATCTGTGGCTCTCTGCTCTGGTTCAACCTATTTCTGGTCGGAACAGCCTTTCCATTCATTGTGGTGGGTTCCCAAGGCAAAGCAATCACCTGCAGCTCTTTAGTGTTTTACACAAGAAAGAGGCTCTGATAGTGACCATGAAAAGAGACGGGGCCTGGAATATCACAAGCTGCAGACACACAGCAAGATAGCACTGCCATGAAAAGTCCCTTTACGAGGAAAGTGGTCAAAACTCCTCTAAACCAAACTTCCTCCATGTTGCCTACGGTGATTTCTGATGTGAGGCTGGAAGCAGATTGATTTGGGGCATGGATGACCGATATTCCTCCTCTGTCCTCAGCTGAGAACAGCTGGGACTAGCAATGTGATGTAATTCCCCTTGGCCAGACCCTGGCATCATTCCCTAAGGTGATTCCTAAAGCAAAAGGGAGCAGAAATCCACAATATTCAATCCTGTCTTATTTCCTCCTGTGGGTCCCCATTCTATACAATTGTATAGAGACAGAAAGACAGAAAAAGACATTTTGAGATACTCTTCTTGCTATGTCAAATCGGCCAAACCGTGCTGGGGAGCTGTTGCATCCAGGCATGTGAGACCCTCAGCAGGGCGCACAGAAATACTCCCTGGGTGAAGTTAGTCCATGCAGGAACAGGGATTAGTGGCCTGTTTGTCATCATACAGAATGTCACCAACACTGTCTTGTTGTTTTCCTCCTCCTCAGAAAAGTCTAGCACATTTCTGCTACGTCCCATTCCTTGTGGTCAGCGTCTGTGCTGCACTCTATGTTGGTTTTTTCCTTCCCGAGACAAAGGGAAAGTCCTTCTGGGAAATCTCGGAGGAATTCAAGAAACAGAACTTCAAAGCTCAGACCCATGCAATTTTTTTATAAAGGCCCTGAAGAGATCAAATCCACTGTATTGTAGCAGAAGAAAGGAGGATGGTATCTGGGGGAAATTCAGCAGTGGCTATGCTCTCTTGCAGGGACACAAAGAGAAAAGTAGGGTTAGGGACAATATATTAGTCTTAGGTTCTTAAGTTCACCTTGAAAAGATGTACTTGAACTGATAAATCCCCCCAAAAGTTTAATAATCTGTTTTCAGTTTTTAGTGCTAAGTAACACATACATATTTTAGAATCCATATTAGAGAGTGACAGAATGATGTCTTATTCTCTCATCATCAAACACCACCATGCAATGCTTTAGCAAATTTCTTCTGACTTTTTTCTGTATTTCTCCTCCACCCAAACAGTAACTTCCATCTCAGAAGCCTTTCTTTCCTTGCCTCTGAATCTGGGCTCTCTAACACAGAAATTAATATGATTAAGTTCTGTTTTCGGACACCAGATTAAATTCTCAGTACCTTGTCTCGGTGCTCTTGTTGTTTCAGTAACTAAGTGATTTCAAATTGACCCCTGTTTGTTGAGCAATAGTGAGCAGTTAATTATTTTCAGCTGTAAAAACATGTGACAGATGGATTAGGAAGAAAGCTTCTAGTACTTGCTAAGTAGCTTATTATACAACTGACTTTTGGGCATTGTTTTGCAAACTATTTATTCTGGACTGGTTTTCTTCATGGCTTGTTTGTTGTCTTCCAGTCCTATGTTGTAAAGCACAAGTAATTCTCTAGTCCAGTTTGTACTGCTCTCACGGACACTGCTGGTGTGTCTTGTAGGGTTTTACACCTGTGCTCTGCTAAGGTTAGAGTGTGGTGAGGAGCTCTTATGGCAGCAGCTTATTTTAGATGTGGAGATTTAGATCACAGCAGAACATTCTCTGCAGCATGTTCTTGTTATATCTCCACAGAGCATATTGGAAAAGACCCGGATGCGATACTGATTCTTTTTAGCTAACCTGGTACAGAACAGAGCAACACTCCTCATTTAATATTGCCTTTGACAGGCATTGGGTTGACTGGTGAAATTTCTTCTAGTTTCTTCTCAAAATCATAATCAAGCCATCTCTTTTCTTTTGGCTTTGTTTGTATGAAAGTCACAGCACTGCTGGTGGTTGCAGCAAAGACAAACACGTACATTTTCAAAATAAGTAGTTACAGTTTCTTTCAGTAATTTTTAAACTACTTTTAAAAAAAATACAGCATTTTTGAATGACAAGATTGTAAACATTTCCGGAGTGTATTACTGTCATGCTGGGCATGAGTGGAGCAGCAGATCTATTTCTCAGAAGAGGAGTCTGTGCAAGAACTATCTTTCACTACCTAAGGTTTATAACATAGGAAAAATTAAACTTTTGTTCATTTGTGATTGCTGCTATTTTAGAAGTCATTCATATACAGACATGGGCAAGAGCAGGTATTTCTGCTCTTGGACAACACTGAGATTTTGAAATACGCAGGACTTTGAGACAGGAGCAGGACTCCATGGAGCTGGGAACTGCAGAGAGCAGTGAGGGGCAGATGGAAACAGTAAAACACACAGCCAAAGCAAAAGTGCTGGTACCATCCTGATGGTATCAAAATATTCTGTCATTCCTTTGGTGAGGATCAGAGAAAGGATAGGAGACAGAAGTGAAGCAAAGAAGACAAGGCAGTAGAGAAGATGCAGGCTAGGGAGCAGGGGAAGGACTGAAGAGACTGCCTGTGCAGAGGGAGAGGCCTGGCACAAACTGCCAGGACATACAGGTCAGAGAAGAATTGGTTAAAACTGGGAGAAGTCCTCCAATGTCCAAAGGTCCTCACCTTGGCCACCTTTTTGGCTGCTCCCATGAGTCAGTATTGTTGTGCCTGTCCCCAGAGTGCTGGAAGGACGGAGGCCATCTGCACCTGACAGTATGAAGCACGCCTGTTCAGAAATGATACACATTTGCTTGACCGCCTGAATTTCAGAGCTGGTCCAGTGAGTACATGTGTCAGAAAACACTAATTCCAACTTCCAGCATTTTTTCTGACTATGGCCTGAAATAAGGTGTCTTTAGACTGATTAAGCAAAGACAAACAGTGGTTACATTTTAATTGGTATAATTGGTTACATTTTAATTGAAGCATTTAACAAGTTGGTTAATTATTACTGAATTAAAACACCTTCAACTGAAAAAACATATGACACTTGTTCAGGTCAATTTTCTTATCATGGGAAGTGTTAGGCACAAATAAATCTTGAAAAGTGATCCTCAGAGACTCATAGTTCATATTATTGTTTACAAATCGAATCACCGTGCACTGTTGGATTGATTAATAACCATCAACACCAGAGAAAAATAGTTACGGCTGCTGTCCTCAAATGATGCTCCTCTACACAAGCCACCTCTCACTTCCAACACAGCTCAGTCCCTGTCTATCCAGCTGGGATTCTTCCAGACACCGAAGACACAAAGCATCCTAGCCTGGGGAACTGCCAAGTGCAGCCACTCACCAGGAGAAGGAATTTCCCCCTAAGCTGTTTGAATAACTTGTAAAAGCCTTTTAACAGAACCATCTTGGAGACTGCTGGATAAAGAGGCCCTTTGAGAATTATGGATAAAAGTAAAGATGTAATTTATTTATTTTACAATCAGGATTTAAAACTGACATTCAACTTTCATAGCATCTACCATATATTATAGGGACACAGACTTGTCAGGCAATGACCATTACTCTTAAAGTGTCAACTGACCCTGTAATTCAAGAGTTGAATGCACAGGCTTAGTCAGGCTTGGTCAAGTCAGGCTTCAGAAGGCTTTGCTGTACTGAGGCTCAAAGTAGCGGTCAGGAACTTCTCCTTTAAATGTGATAAATGATTACCCAACCTATGACTTGGGGAGTCCAAGCCAGTCCACTCCAGTTTGCACCAATCCCTGGACTTTGGCTTCCATCAGTGCCTTTTTTATTGTCCTTTACTCATCTCCTGCCGCTCTTGTTGCCTGTCAGCTGCTGCTGGAGCTTCTCTTCCCTGGCACGAATATACAACTCACCAAAATTGTTGGCAGTTTCATCAGTAACCAACACAATAATGACAAACCAAATAGCAAGAACTTCATGACAAACCAAAGGGAGTGTAAACTCTGAGAAAGAATGAAATCACGTGTTGAAATATTACCTCAAGCTCCTCTTTCTCTATATATAGAGTGACTTTTTCCAAAGTAACCAAAGAAAGCATCAGGAAAGATCTAGCCTGCAAGCTGAGATGACTACCTTTGCATGCAAGTTGGTATATGTTTCTCTTTTTTTTTCCCCAAATAGAATTTTAGCAGTACGTATTTTTTTTCCTTTCTGCTATTTTAAAATACCTGTTGTATAAATTAAATACAGAAAGAAAAGTAAATCTGAGTCAGATGTGGTTAAAATAATAGTATGAGGTCATATCTGAGAGATATCAAATATCTTGCAAGGAATTATTTTTTTAAAAAGAAAGAAAACTGGATTTAAGAGCACATTTATATTTAATGTCTGATACATAACAGAGGAAGACAAACCAAGGGAGTTCAGAGGAGAGCAACAAAAAAACCCCTGCATGATTTAATAGATGGAGGAAGGCTGGAAGACTGAAAAAGTCCTCCACAATACATGAGTTATGAATAACAAAACATCTGAAAGATGTAAACACCAAAGGATGGAAAACAATCCTTTCCAGTCAAGGAAGTATAGGAACAGATACTAAGAAAAGATAAAACAAAGATGTTTTTAAAAAGCAATTTTAGGATGAATATTAAGTTAAAAAAAAATCTTCCTGAATTCAACATCTATTAGACTGGAGATGCAACAGAAAAATCAAGCAATGGTGTTATAGTACAGAATAGGGATGAGACTAAGAAATTTGCTGTAAGTGCGATATAAAATTTGCCGTTAGCATAGGGCTTACTGATTTTCTTGCTGATGGGGAGATTTGTGCTGATGTGAGGCCTTTTTTGTAGCAGGAAGGATAGTGGGGATGTCTAGTAGTAGAGACTGTGAATCTCATTTCTTCCTAATGCTTTGACAAACAGGACATTGTTGTCATTTAATATATGAATGTGCCAAATACCAAATTTATTCAGAACTGACTCCTTTGAAGCCAACAGTGTTGCAACATGGATAAATTTGATGCCCATTCAAGCAATGACATTCATCTGATTAGAAATCAGCTTGTAAATGTTTGGCAGTCATTGTTCAGCATTGCCTTTGAATATGATCTGTTCTAGAGATAGAAGTGCAGCATCATGCCATCATTGCTGGACAGAATATCACTAGGACACTCAGTAACAGAGAGCAGAGGGAGTGGGAAGGATGAGATATGCATGTATCGCAGTACTATATTGTGGGGGTATTCTTAAGCCACCTATCAGATACAGTTCTAAGAAAGAGTGATTAAACCGTGAAACTAGGAATGCCCTTCAATCTCTGAATGTTTATCTAGTCTCCGCCAAGTCACTGAGCAAAATATTCATTTAGGTGAGATAAGAAGTGGGAAAGGAGGAGGAGGAAGGACAAATACATAGAAATCGTGCACATAATGCTTGCACATTGCACCATGCTCCCACAACTAGTTACCCTATGATAGTGCAGATTAAGATGCCCAAAGCTGAAGACAGAAGCACTGAAGTGTGTAACTGGGTTCTCGGAGACAGCTACGAGCTTTGTCTCTCCTCAAATTTCTGACTATCCTGTGCTTTAGTAGTTGTGGTCTTCTGTTGCACTCTGTGCTGGCTCCTTGGTCTCAGAGGAGGCAGGTGTGTGACATTGCTCAAGCTGTAAGAGTTCCTGAAGGTAAAACAAGACATGTCTGAATAGCTATACGAGCTTTGTTTGCTGTTTTTATTTCCTGCCAGAAAATGAGCTACAGTCTCTTCCTCCTGGCTTTTGTCCTGGGCATTGGTGGAGCTTTCCAGTATGGGTTGCAGGTCTCCATTATCAATTCTCCTGCTGAGGTAAGCTCAAAAAATTGAGCTACCAGCATGGATTTCAATGTTCTTATGCATTCCTGTCTCTATTTGCAATCACTAACTTTTTCACTTCTGCTATCAAAACTAGACTTATTGTGGTTTCTTGGTTCTAAGAATAGCTGCTGTTGCTCTTGTGTTTCATTGGGTTTTAACTTCTGTCTGGTGTGACAGAACTGGGAAAGGGGAGGATGAGTGATGTCTATAAAGTCAGCCATTTTCCCCTTACTGAGTTGGATTGCTCACGGGACATTCTCCTCTTTCCAATGCTCGGGGAGTCCTTTGAACCGTGTCCTTGGCCACACACACTAAGTGGCTGTTCGTAAGGTAAAATAGGACAGGGAAGGACTGTAGCTCTAGAGCTGAGGTCAGCACTGATACCTGCGGCTGGAAAAGGAAAATTAGGGGAGGTGTTTGTCATCCTGAATGCTGCTGAGGACATTGAGCTCATACTATCACCACATTGGGAACCCTCATCAAGAATGAGGGTGCCATGGGGGCTAGGAACAGTAGGTCAGAGAGACCCCACAATGGGCCACATTGAGGGACAAATCCTGATCTCACTGAAGTCAGTTGAAGTCAAACCTGGATTTCACCCAAGGCATGAGGTAGGATGCAGCAGGAGGACAAGAGAGACAGACAGACAAGCGGGAATGGAGGGGAAGATCGGGTAGCAAAACAATCAGGGTTTAGCACATAAACAAAAGACCAACGTGCCACCCTCTTAGTGGCACTCACTGTTGATATTTAATATCGATATATTTATTCATTGCACTAGTCATTGCACCTTGTTGCTAAAACATTAACTCCAGGGATGTTAGTGGCAAAATTCCCTTTGATTTCACTGGGGCTAAGATTTCAACCAAGGTCTTGATAGAAATGTATCAAAAGGACCAGTAAGTAGGTAAGAGAAGTAAAAAAAAGGTGCAGTTATGCAAAAACATGTTGTCTGAGTCCATTGGTTTGTGTTTTTCTTTTAAAGTACATCAAAAGTTTCGTCCGTGAGACCTGGCTGAAGCGGTACGGCTCTTCTCCCAGTGAAGAGATTATTACTTTGATGTGGTCCTTTGTTGTGTCCATTTACAGCATCGGTGGGCTTCTGGGGTCCTTGTCTGCCGGATATTTGTCTGTTAGATTTGGAAGGTAGGAATAATGATTACATTAGTCTTTCTGTTTACACCCACAACTGCAAAAATAAGTGTGTCTTGGGAGAAACACTACTTGTAAAGTGGCACTGTGAGCAGCCCAGAGCTGCTTCAGATGAAGGATCAGTTCAGTGAAGAAACAGGATGGCAAAATCTGCCAATGATCACAAAGAAAATCATACCCTCTCCCTTACAAATTCCAAAGTGAAGCCAGTCCAGAGAAATCACATGAGGAGTGCCTGCATTTTAAAAGTGAATTTCACAGACAACTGCTCACAAAGCTGGTTGTTCAGCATAGATATTGGCTCCACTAGAGGCATCAAAAGCTTCAACTAGCTTATCAGTCCATGACAAAGTTTTCTTATTTTCATTTCCCATTTACTTCACTGCAGCTGATCTCAGAAGCCGGCACAGAGTCTTTAACTGTGGTGCAATTCGGTGCCATTTCTGTCAGACTGTGAATGACACATGGACAATATTTATGGTCACATTAATTTAAATGAATTCCAGGAAGAAGGCCATGCTGTTCGCCAATGTCCCTGCCTTGTTGAGCGCAATTCTGATGGGACTTAGCCGGCTGTGTGGATCCTTTGAGATGATCATCGCTGGAAGGTTATTTTCTGGAGTGTGTGGAGGTAAATTAGCATTCCTGCCTATGGTATTAAATTGTTGGGAGAGCAGTGACTGAGGGTCACAAGGATTTACCAGTCTGAGTATACGGATCACAGATTTTTACTAAAGTCTGCAGAGGGCCTGATTGCTGAATGCATTTTTTAAGTTCATAAGAAAACACAAGCATATTTAAATTAATCATGTGTGACATCTCCATTTCTCGTTCTTTTATCTTTATATCCAATCCATATAAAAAGTACTGCCAACTTGTGAAAAAGCCAAATCATGCAATGTTTCAGGGGAGCATGCTCACTCAATAGAAAGCTGACCGCTGTTGTTTCTGTTGCTGCTTGTTGTGTCTGATACTGCCTTCCATATTACAGACAAGCGAATGGTTTTCAAGCTGGGCAATTCTAATTTCCGGATGCCTCAGAAGGTTACATTCTGCCAGTGTTTTCGATCCCTGAGCAGCTGGATAAAGATAATACTAACCAGCAAAAAAAAATGAAGAGAGAAGATAAATATTGATTAATTCACTGAGAAAATGGAATATATAGCATTTGTTAACTTGTTGGTTTCAAGCACAAAATAAGGCACATGGCATCCTGAGTAGACACTGAAATATATAATTTGAGATTAAAGGGAGCAATAGCAATCCTGTATATGCGGCTGTAGGAAACATCGTAAGAGAAGGCGAGCCTGATGAAGAACAGATTTCGCAGTGGAACATACTTGCTTAGTGAAATATTTAGCAAAGATGCAAGGCCACGGTACTGGAAACATGCTTCATGTTAGGCAGACACATACTAAGCATGGTTAAAGAAGTATCTCAGACCCTAACCCTATATGCTTTGCCTGTAATGATCCCCTCCAACACAGCAGACCTATGGAAGTTTGAATTGCCCTGACAGTCATTTGTCACTGCAGGTTTAGCTCTGAATATCCATCTCATGTATGCTGGGGAATGTGCCCCACGGAAGCTCCGCGGGCTGATTGCCATAACAGCTTCTACTGCCACTGCCGTCGGAAAGTTTGTCGGATTTGCTCTGGGTCTCAGGTAAGGGAGTCTGAGACCTATTTTGTTTCTTCTGTTATTAAAATATATGCGTATGTCAATGCAAGCCTATGGATAGGCAAATCAGCAACTATTTTTAGATATTTTTTCAGGGTATCCTAGACAGTCAGACTGAATTAGCTCAGCCCGAATTCCTGACTTAAGTGAATGAGAAACAGAAATCATATGAAATATTTAATCCTGAAGAACCGCGTTGCTTCCTAACAAAGACAGATCAAAATACAGGTAATTAAAACCTTTAACAGATTTCAATGGGTTTGAAAGAAATCCATCTTTTGTAAGAACTGACCTTTAATTTTAATTTTTTTTAGAAGGAACAGGGAATGTCAGATCCATCCAAACTTTATTGAAAATATACACAAACTGGCACACCCACCCATCAAACACACATGCAAACCCAGAAACCTATGGTGGATTCATTCCCTTCCCAGCACGGGCTTCTTCTGCCTGTCCTGTGCCAAAGATGGTCCACCCCATTCCCAGGCATGCATCATTCTGGCCACAGTGTTCTCAAAGCTGCAGGAAACTCAGCGGCTGCTATTTGGGACAGTCAGTACCAGGCCGATAACCCATGGATCCTGTCTTCATTGTAACCTGAGACTCTTTGGCTCAGAAACAGAGGCACCAGCCACTGTGGGTTCTTTCTTCAGCACTTGTGCTGGGATACTGTTCATCCCTGTGGGCCTTCAGCTGTTGCAGGAGGATGCAGTTAGCCTTGCTGCACTCACCGCTGAGAAACTGGTGGCAGCACTGTGTACTTCGTGTGCTGCAGGCAACAGCACTCTGCTCTCCCCTTCTGCCTCCCACTGAGATTTTCATTCTTCTGGGCTGAGAAATGCTGGAGACTCCTGGGTGAGAGCTGCCAGGACACACGCAGCAGGGCCGAGGGTCCACCCTGCGTCTGCGTGTGCTCACGTGGCCTGTCCACATGGTTGCTCAGCTCCTCTTGGTCTGCTGGTTTTGTTTCAGAGAAGTCCTTGGAGTAGATGCTCTCTGGCCTATTCTCATGGCAGCCAATGCGCTTCCTGCCCTCGTTCAGCTTCTCACCCTCCCCTTCTTCCCAGACTCTCCCCGCTACCTGCTCATTGACAAAAAGGACAAGGAGGGGTGCATAAAAGGTAAGGAAATGGGCTGCAAAGCATTCATGTTAGCAAAAAGTGGAAAATACAGTAAAGCCCCACATAAGCCTGGAAGAGAGGTACAGTTGGGAAAAAGACTCTGGGTCTTTTGGCTCTGAAACCACCTTCAGCTTTAATGAAAAATAGCCTCTTCTGTTTTGATATTAGTGCTCTCTTGGCACTAGTATTTCCCTTACTCTCTGCCAGGATCCTCCGAGGGACGTGATCACACAGAGCTTGTATTTCCATCAATACAGATTCCGCCCTGAACAGTCAGGGTGTGAATAATGTACCTTCTGGCTCTGTGTAAGAAAGGGATGGTCTTTACTGTCATGCCATATCCATAAGCATTCCAGTTCTTGAGTAACCCTAACAGCAACTACTGACATAAACAGAGAAACAGCCATTGTGGGTTTTTAACTATCAAAAGAGAGAACTCTTTGGATGTAGACTTATTTTTTAATGTAGGAGTCATTTTTCCTTGTCTGTGTTTTGGTGTGTGCACTAGAACTGCACCTTTAGCAGGAGGGTATTTGGGGAAGGATTGTTAAGAATTTAGGTGTGATTTACGTTGAAACACTGTAAGCAGCTACTGGACAACGGTGAGGTCGTGATTAAGATTTATGGGTAAAAATAGATAGCAATGAACTGGATCTGTGTCTAGTCTGAACCCAGATCTCTAGAAAGCAAAGAGCCTGAAGCTCAAATAAGGCACTCTGCAAGGCAGGAAGTAATCCTCTGAATTCACGTCTGTGCTGGTGAGCTTGGACCAGGAGTCATCTTCTCTCTTCCTCTCCTTCCAGCTGTGAAGCAGCTCTGGGGAGATGGTGACCATATGGCTGAAATAGATGACATGATGGCAGAGCAAGAAGCCATCCGTGGGGAGAAGGCTAAGAGCGTTTGTGATCTTTTTCATGACAAAGCTGTCCGTTGGCAGCTCATCACTCTCTTCCTTGTCTCCTCATGCATGCAGTTAATTGGTGTCAATGTGGTACGTGTGCTACTTTTCTCTGCTTTCTAGATTGCTTACAGTTTCTTGGCAAAAAGTAAGCTCTGCAACAAGTAGTAAAACACTGACTGCAACAGTGGCTGTAAGGAGGGGATCTGTTGTTACTGTTTATTATAATCTTTTCCCATGGAAGTCTGGGACCTGGGATAAGTTGAGAACTGTGTTTTAGCAAGCGTCATCTGAAGGCACCTCTATGGATGACCCTGTTATGACAAGAGAATGGAAGGGGATAAAATAAAATCTCAGATGCAGAACAAGTAAAGAACAGCATAACCTCCTCTGGGTCTCTGAACTCCGGAACGCACTGCCCAAAATTGTTCAGCTGTTTCAGTACAAACTGACTCAGGTTTGTAATGTAATGTACACTGAGAGTGTATTTCCATACTCTTACCTCTTTGGGTTTTTTTCTAAATCCTTTAACTTCGCACTTTCTCAGATTATAGACAGTTACAACATCCCAGTAATATATGTGACAGTTACTGATACATACTCTCTAATATACCTTTTCTCTGGAAATATCTCTATCTGTGTTTCAGTAGATAGTATTGAGTATTGGAATAGTTATTGTATAAAATGAGCTTATAGTAAAGGCATAAAAGTTTCAAAATCCAGGTTAATTTTGCAAATTCAGAAAGACTTCAAGATTCATAAGACCCCTTTCTACCCCCACTGGTTGCAGCAGTAACTGTACCATGAAGGACAGGTAGAAGTTGAGCATATTAACAGTGGAATTTCTTGTGCTTTAGGATTGCTTACATCCAGAAAAATAGTCACTGTCAAAATCACTGCAAAGGCTTAAAGATGATGTGGAAAGATAATTTAAACCATTTGCTTAGTATGTACTGTCCACATTTCTGTATGCTCCTCATCCAAAGTACGAGACACTAACATATGTGAAAGATGTCAGGTAGAATTATAACCTGTAACATAAGACAAAGGCAGTGCTAAAAGCAAGCAAGCAAAAGAAAAAAAAAGTTTTTCTGTATTTGTTACTGGCTTCAAGACAGAGCTGCTAGTAAAAGCTGTTCTGCATAAATAAGCCTTGTGAAAACATTGAGGATTAGTTACTGAAATCAAGAAGATTTTCTGTTTTGTTAAGGCCTGATTAGTTATTTTCTGTCAAAAAAGACAGAAGCTAGTGTAAACATGACCACATGGGTACAGCCTTCACACATTTCTGTTCTTTCCAGGTTTACTTTTATGCATACAATGTCTTTATAAAGGCTGGAATCCCCCCTGTTCAAATCCACTATGTCTCCCTGGGAGTTGGGATCACCGAGATCCTCACTACAGTTCTGTGTGTAAGTGGCTCTTCAGCTGAATTTAATTCTTCTGTAATGCATGGTTCATTTCAATCTTTAGAAATACTGTAAATGGAGCTTCAGGAATCAAACTTCTGCAACAAATCTTCTGAATCAAACTTCTGCAACTGTAGTACTTTGCACTGATCACACAAAATCACCTCCACACACCCTGCAAACGTGGGCATTTATATTCAGTTTATGGGAGGACAGGAGAGTCTTTCCCTCAAAATCACAGACCCAGCCTTGGGAGTCCCAGTTCCCCTCTGTAGGAAGGGCAGATGACAGTCCTTGTCTCCACTTACCAGTAGGATTCATGGTGGTAGGATTCATGGCAATTAACAGTGCAAGCATTTCCACTTTGCTGTCCTCCCTGGCTATCCTTTGCCTGCAGAGTGCTAACTCAGGCCTCCTCTGCCTGGGCAATGCTCCCTGCAGCCCTGCACCTCCCCACCTTCCCCCCCTCCCTGCAGCTCCTGGTGCCGTTCAGCCCCCTCAGGTGTCTTTACTCACCCTCCAAGAGGAGGAACCACATCCCAGTCCCCTACTCTTCAGAGATCCCCTGCCTGGCC